>NC_138894.1:89136356-89558856 GCF_965194825.1 Balaenoptera physalus | reverse complement strand
TCATCTCATTCCAAAACACCCTCACAGAAACACCTAGAATAACGTTCGACTATATATCTGAGTGCCCTGTGGCCCAGTCAAGCTGACGCATCACATTAGCCGTCACATCTTCCCAAACACACGTTTTCATCATCATATTTATTCTTGGCTACACCCTTTCGATACCATCTCCCCTATCTGTCCTTTCTCCCATTCCTGCAGAGACGGCCACAGGGTCACCAAGCACATTCCAACAGGGACTTCCTGCCCCTCCACCCTCAGTGTCCAACCTTGTCACTGCCCCTGCGTGAGACCTGAAACGGGCCACACGCCTCACGTTTCACGTTCAGTGTCTCCCTGTCCCTCTCTTCCCTACAGAATAACAGCCAAGCTATCTGCATGGCATTCACAACCCTTTTACACTCTAGTCCCAACGTATTTCAGCCTAACTTTCCATTTCATTCCCACGGATGCTCAGTGGCAACTCAGTTTAGTTTAGTTTGGCTGCTCATACACTCCTCTCCTTCTGTTTCTTCACGGGATCTCCATATTCTTGAGAACACTCCTTTTGCTCATTTCGTACCTTCAAGAGCTGATATGCAACCAGTCAGACCTTTCTGCTCCCGGATTGAAACAGGCCACTCACAGCGCTTTGCATTTTGACCCATTGGCCTCCTGGCACCGACCCTGGCGTGTTCGGTCTCTTGTAATTGTGCGCACATGCCTCATTCTTGAAGACACGGTTGGTAGGTGGGACCCTGCATCTCTGTGTATTGTAGTTTAATGCAAGTTCTCCCAGCAAAGAATGGGATTCGAGTCAGGAAGACCTGAGCTCGAGTCCTACTGTATTAATTTCTAGCTGTGTGATGTGGAGAGGGCGACTTCATTTCTCTGAACCACAGGTCCTTTATCTGTACGGTGGGGCTTAAAAACTTTCTTCCAGGGTTATGACTATTAGAGAATGTATGTGCAGAAATGCTCAAACAGTGTCTGGCTGCCGGTACACATCAAAAACTTTTGTTTGATCAAAGGAAAAGTGAACTGATAACCGTTCTCTTTTAACATTTCATTTAGTCATCACATATTGAATATTCATTTTTCATGCACGATGTTCTCCCCATTTTAGTTTGGTTTTCCTCAGTGCACTCTATCTCTGACATAATTTTTTGGAGGATTTGAATTTTTGTTAAATGTTACTCCTCCCTCTCTCTCTTTTAATGGCTGATTACCCGGCCTGAATTTTCACTTGAGAGTGTGTAAGGACCAGTGTTACACTTTTAAGCCTTCAAAGTATACAATCTGCTGTAGCCAACCACCAGTTAAGGCTGTTTCACTAAGGGTGTGGTTTCCATAAAACAAGAGGGGTGCTGCTTTATGGGCCTTGAAGAGACCAATGTGAGTCTCCATCCCAATTCTTCCCAGGAGAAACGAAGTGTTGAAAACTATATTCAGTTGCAAGAGTTTTCAGCATCACATTCAGAAAGACAGAGCAGAAGTTGCTAGGGGCTATTTTCAGAGAACTCCTAATAAGTACAGAACCAAAATACAGACACGGCTGTTAACACCCTGGGAAATGCCAAATCCAAGTTGGATCTCAGCCAGCAGAGAAATGGGAAGTCCTAGATAGCTTATCTCAGAGCAAATCTGTATTATGCAGAAGGTGTGAGATGCAATTATACAGGAGAATAAGAGCGCTCCTTCTCCGCTCTGCATCCGCGGCTTGGAACCGCCAGTATCGAAGTGCATTTGGCGTTTTCTAAACCTGTTTTCCCCGAGCAGCTGAGTTGCCCTAGCCTGTGTGCTTTCCTAAGCCTCCGGTTTTCCTCTTTTAAACTCTACCCGTTCTTCCTCTTCCAGCTCATTCGTGCCTGGGCTTCAGTAACCATCTATCCCTAAACTTAAGAACTCCTCAGGGTGTATTTCTAGCCTGGAATTTTTTTCTGAACTTCGGACCCTTCCTTTAAGTTCCCCACAGACACCGAAACTTACCATATCTTTCTTCACCTCTGTCTCTCAGCATTTGAGATCAAGTTCTCTGACTGCAAGCTCAGAGCTTTTCCTCTTTAAAACAATGTCTAAAAAGTATGGTGTTGTTGAGCTGAGATTAACTCACCCATTTAGAATGTGTTTTTTTGGAAAGGTAACAGAAAGGCTGTCTGCGGCATTGATTAGAATTTGAATTCAGAAAACTTGGGTTCAAACCTCAGCTCTGCTGCTCTGAGGCAGCATCGTGTCGATTGAAAAAGAAATCCACAACCTAAAAGTTGAGAATTACTTTTTTTTTTTTTTTTAATAAATTTATTTATTTATTTATGGCTGTGTTGGGTCTTCGTTTCTGTGCGAGGGCTTTCTCTAGTTGTGGCAAGTGGGGGCCACTCTTCATCGCGGTGCGCGGGCCTCTCACTATCGCGGCCTCTCTTGTTGCGGAGCACAGGCTCCAGACGCGCAGGCTCAGTAGTTGTGGCTCACGGGCCCAGTTGCTCCGCGGCATGTGGGATCCTCCCAAACCAGGGCTCGAACCCGTGTCCCCTGCATTGGCAGGCAGACTCTCAACCACTGCGCCACCAGGGAAGCCCGAGAATTACTTTTTATTGGGCAGATTTTCCGAGGACCTAAGCCCTGAAGACAGCCTCTCAGATGGCTCTGAGGGACAGCTCCGAAGAGGTCAGGGGGGAGCCAGCATGTAAAGGAGTTTTTGCAACAAAAACCAGGTAGGCGGAACATCAAAAGGTTACTATTAATTAACTAAGTGCCTTCCGTCTGTGAACTCATTTAATTCCACAACCACTCTGGGAGGATGTGGTGCCATTATTATTCACATTTGTTCAGAGTAGGGAACAAAGTCACTGAGTCAAGCAAGTAGCCACGTCCCTTACGGAGCGGGGAACACATGGGATCCCGCGTAGGGCGCTCCCAGCCCAGTGCCTGCCAAAGCAGATGAATATTTCTCATCCTTTTCATTTCACCTTCCTCTTCCCAACCAGATTTTCTTAGCTCTACTTGATGTCTTTTGTAGCTTAAATACATGAATGTTTAGTCTTGTGACTTACACATTTATATTAAAAATTGAATATAGTTCTTCTAATGCTGTGGGTCTCTCTGCAGATTCTTACTCATCCTCCCAGGGGAAATGTGCACCTTTTTAGGTGAAGAGTCATCTGCTAAGAAGGTGATAAATCACAAGAATTATTGTTTTTTAGTTTGCTATCACTCTCTTTCTTCTGAACGCCCTTTTCGGTGGTTGTGACTGCACAGGGGAAGAACTTCAATGTCTGCACTTCTGGAAAGTGTTCCGATGCTGAGACCCATGTCTCTCCTTTGGGGTGGAACGGTATCCCCACTGGTTTAAGGGCACTCCCCAGCCCAGCCCTAGCATTGCATGGCCCATATTTGAGAAGGGCCTGACTGGGGTCAGGGTGTGGCAGTGATTAGGTAGGTAACAGATCCACCCAGGGCCAACTTTATAGTCTTGGCTTTAAATACAAAATCATGATGCCATCAGAAGGGGCTACCCAGCCAATCTAAGTCAATGGCTCTATTGATTCTGTCAGTTCTATAGATAATCTAGGTGTGACTTACTAGTAATGATTTAAAAATGAAGAAGAATAGTAGACAAAGGAGTAGATTGATTGACTGTAGAACTTAAATAACATATTCTATGTCACGTAGCCAAGGGATGGACAAAGGAGCAGCCTTGCCTTAGGCTACAGATGAGGGGATTGCGACGCAGGGGAGGAGTGCCAAGGAAGCTGAGGAAGAGTGATCCACAGGCACCATCACCTTCTAGCCTGCAGGTGTGATAGGCAGGATAAAGGGTATATCTTTTGGTTTGGAAAGAAGAGTTAAGAACATTCAGATGAGTTGTATTTAAGGTTCAGACTTAACAAAGGACACGATTAACATAAATGTGACCAAGATGTAAAGGTATAAAAAAGTGTTCATATCCTTTCCCTGCTAAACCTGATCTACCTTTGGTGATTTTGTTTGGCTGACCAGAGTAATTATTAAAAAAGGAGAATGGAAAGAGACCCAACCATCTAAGTTTTTCCACGAATGGAAAGGGATTGGAGATTCAGGTGGTCTAGAGATTGTGGAGAAAATTCAGAAATGAATCAGAGAAGGGAGATTTTAGGGGGACAGCTGCCAAGGTAGTGAGATTTAGGGATAACAAAGTTTTTAAGACTATTTTCCGCATGTCTCATAATGTAATTTCCCCACTGGCACCTCTGGGAAAAATCCATTCAACATTGAAAGTGCTTTTCAAAGCTTCCTCTCTTCCTCTTTGGGATGAGGTACAGTATGCCTTTTGTTGAATTCAAGGCAGTGTAGTAGAGTGGTTTAGAGCACAGGTTTTGTAGCCAGATTGCCCAAGTTCAAGTTCTAGCTCCATTGTTTCAGAGCTGTGTGACCTTGGGCAAGGACGTAACCTCTGTGCCCCAGTTTTGCCATCTATGAAACAGAGATAGTCATAGTATCCACCTAATAGGGGTGCTGTGAGGTGTGAATGAGGCTGTACCTTAAAGCCTGGAGGACAGTGCTGGGACACAGCACAAAGGTGCTATTAAGAAGGGTCTGTTGAATTACCATGTGGTGTTTTGTTGGCACCAGTTGCAATATGGATTCCAGTTCTGTTTAGGGAGTGATTATTTTGGATTTTCAACTCATATTGAGTAACACTGCTTATTAAATTATTGCCATAGTACTAAGTCAGGAATGTACCTTCAACATTTCTGTTGGCCCTAGAGTACAAGTGGGTAGGAACTGATCCAATAGCGAGTCATGATGGCCTTTGAAATACCACCCCAAAGACAAAGGGAAACTGGAAAGGATGCTGAGATGAAGAAACAATTTTTTAATTTTTAATTGTTTCTTACTAATATTACAATGAAATGAGATGATAATCTGTTTAGGACTGGATATTTCAGATCAGGAACAAGGTTTACACAGCATTCTACTAATTCACTGGCGAGAGAAAATTTAAGAAATCTCCTGGAAAAGCTACAACCCTGATGGATTTCTTAACAAAGCTGAATGCACTCTGGAAGAAAAGGAGATCGGTGGCCAGTGAACTTGGACTAGGTCAAGGCTTGGTCCTGCTTTGCCAGCTGAGGAGGGGCTGTTGGAGCTTTGAGCTCACTGCTGCTGTGGAAATGGGGGAGGATACTGTCAGGAATGGGTGAAAAGGACTCAAGGCACTGTTAGATGTGCAGTGAAGGGCCACTGGGATGATGGACGGTACAGATGGAGAAGGAGCAGAGGTTCCAGAAGCGTCTGCAGGATCCGGCATCAGTAATGTTCTATGTAGCAAGGCCACCAGGACCCCTGAGTCTGTGATGCACTCTGGACACTCTAGGGAGAGCGGACAACCATGGTCATTGCTGCTGGGCTTCCTGGGCACTTCATAGCTACATGCTGGCAGGAAGGGGAGCAGAGCATTCTTTCTCTCTATTCTAGGAAAAGCTTTCACGGTAGGTCATTCACCAGGTCCCTGGAGGGAAGGTTGGAGAATCTGAAAAGCCTGGATCAAGCAAGTGCAGGACTTGTTGAGAGCTAAGACTTCCTGAAGAAACACATCTCCCCAGAGACCCAAGAGGCCCTGGATTTTCACAGAGAATGGAACAAATTAGAGGAAGGGAAGAGAAAGAAGTGGTGATATGCCATTTGCAGCAACATGAATGGACCTAGAGATTATCATACTAGGTGAACTAAGTCAGAAAGAGAAAGACAAATACCCTATGATATCACTTATATGTGGAATCTAAGATATGACACAAATGAATTTATCCACAAAACAGACTCATAGACATAGAGAACAGACTTGTGGCTGCCAAGGGGGCAGGGGTTGGGGGAGGGATGGAGTGGGAGTTTGGGATTAATAGATGCAAACTATTATATATAGAATGGGTAAACAACAAGGTCCTACTATATAGCACAGGGAACTATATTCAATATCCTGTGATAAACCACAATGGAAAAGAATATGAAAAAGAATGTGTATATATATATAACTGAATCACTTTGCTGTACAGTAGAAATTAACACAACATTGTAAATCAACTATACTTCAATACAATAAATTTAGAAAAATGAAGAAGTGGTGATGGCCGCTCTTGGAGAACAAGCCACAGTACAGAGCTTGCACCTGAGGTATTGGAGTGGACCTGGGTAGCCAGAAGGAATATAGGTACATTGTGGTTTCCCAGAAGGCCTGGTGCCAAGTTTAAATAAGTTACTGGCCCCTGGCTGGAGGATCCCAGGGAATCAGAGAGCCTGCCCCCTCGTTAGTTTCCAGTCAGTTAGGGTTAGGGCTCTTACACATGGAGTTGCCATGGCAGCCCAATCCCCGGTGCCCAGGGGACCAGCGTGGGTGGGTCCACAGCGGCAGGCGCTACCCTGCCCAGGTCTTTAGTGTGTGGAGAAGGCCTTGCATTAGCTCTGCTTGTGGCCAAAAAGGAGAAACAGGACATCTAGTGGCTGACAACACCCAGAAGGGGAAGGGCTTGGAGAAACCCCATCATTCTTTCCTTTTTATGGAAGAATTCCATCTTTTCCGTGTGAAGGTCCACAAAGGGTTTACTAGCGGGCAAGCCTAAAAGGGAGAAAAACAGTCACATGTTTGCGTTCCCAATCTTCCCCCAGCTCCAGTTCCCATTCCCTCAGAGACTTCGAGAAGATGAAACGTCCAGAGTGCCTTTTGGATGCGTTCTGTATGCTTCACCATGTAAATCTTCCTTCTGGAGATTTTAGTCAGGGTTTGTTTCGTTGTCTGGGTTTTCTTGGACAGGTACATCTTTTGCCACTGTGTTCACAGAGGCAGGTATGGTAGAGCTTAGATTTATGCAGCTGATGTCCCAGCTTATGTGACCCTGAAACTTTTATCTTTTTAAAATTGAATTAGTTACTTTACAATGTTGTGTTAGTTTCGAGTATACAGTAAAGTGACTCAGATATATATATATATATTCTTTTTCAAATTCTTTTTCATTATAGGTTATTAGAACCCTGAAATTTTTGTTTTGTTTGGTTTGGTTTTTTGATTGGTTAAGACATTGTTTATTCTTCAACTACACAGGGTCCATGGTAAGGAAAATTTGGAACTGAATTTTTTTTTTTACAGTTCTCTCTTTCAGTTTTTTAATTTAATTTTTATTTTATATCGGGGTATCGTTGCTTTACAATGTTGTGTTAGTTTCAGGTGTACAGCAAAGTGATTCAGTTATACATATACATTTTATCCTCCGTCAGTGGACGCTTAGGTGGCTTCCATGTCCTGGCTACTGTAAATAGTGCTGCAATGAACATTGGGGTGTGTGCATCTTTTTGAAGTAGGGTTTTCTTCAGATATATGCTGAGTAGTGGGATTGCTGGGTCACACTGTAGTTCTATTTTTAGTTTTTTAAGGAACCTCCATACTGTTCTCCACAGTGGCTGCACCAATTTACATTCCCACCGACAGTGCAAGAGGCAACTTTTTCCTTATCTAACGGTTTCACACACTTAAGTTACCCTGTGCCCAGAGAGAAGGGGGTGTAGAGGTAATATGAGCGAGCATCGGAGCAGGGTAAGTGGTGTCTGTGTTTTTGGTGCCAGTTGAGAGCTCTGGATCTGAAGGGGTGGCCCCAGCTGAGGACAGATAAGATGAAGGACTCCGAGAGAAGCAGGGACCAGCCGATGTCAGGAGCTGAGTATTGGCCACTGAGCTGACAGGTCTGACGAGAAGTGACATGTAGGGGACAATCTGAGATCAGAGGCTGGTAAAAGGGCCAAAAGAAGGAAAGTTTGAATTATGGTTTTCTCAGGGTATATGCCCAGTAGTGGGATTGCTGGGTTGTATGGTAGTTCTATTTTTAGTTTTTTAAGGAACCTCCATACTGTTCTCCATAGTGGCTGTATCAATTTAAAAAGAGTCATGTACCAAAATGTTCATTGCAGCTCTATTTACAATAGCCAGGACATGGAAGCAACCTAAGTGTCCATCATCCGATGAATGGATAAAGAAGATGTGGCACATGTATACAATGGAATATTACTCAGCCATAAAAAGAAATGAAATTGACTTATTTGTAGTGAGGTGGATGGAGTTAGAGTCTGTCATACAGAGTGAAGTAAGTCAGAAAGAGAAAAACAAATACAGTATGCTAACACATATATATGGAATCTAAGGGAAAAAAAGAAAAGGTCATGAAGAACCTAGTGGCAAGACGGGAATAAAGACACAGACCTACTAGAGAATGGACTTGAGGATATGGGGAGGGGGAAGGGTAAGCTGTGACAAAGTGAGAGAGTGGCATGGACATATATACACTACCAAACGTAAAATAGATAGCTAGTGGGAAGCAACCGCATAGCACAGGGAGATCAGCTCTGTGCTTTGTGACCACCTAGAGGGGTGGGGTAGGGAGGGTGGGAGGGAGGGAGACACAAGAGGGAAGAGATATGGGAACATCTGTGTATGTATAACTGATTTACTTTGTTATACAGCAGAAACTAACACACTATTGTAAAGCAATTGTACTCCAATAAAGATGTTAAAAAAAAAGAAGGAAAGTTTGAGAAAAGTGACAGGGAGGGGTGAGGGACACACGTGAAATCTTCCAGCCTCAGAAGTCGGTTCAGTCTGGAAGTACGTCTTCTCATTTATTTGCTCTCCTGTTCACTTTTCCGGCATAGATTCATGTTATTACCCAAAGTCATGTTTAGTCATAACAAACATGATGAGCAAAGAGAAGAGAGTTATTCACATTATTCCAAGGATTACAGTTCAATAGGCACATTGAATTTCTGTAAAAGTTTACTTTTTTTCCTATTGGGAATTGGCCATTCAGGTTTCAGAAAAACTGGGGCCTTGTGTTTTTCTTTACTCCTCATGCCAGTAATTATGAGCAGGTCCTGACTCTGACTTCTAAGTGGCATCTGACATCTTTGAATTGCAGACTTGGAAAGCACCAAAGGGCCTCCCCGATTCTACCACTACATTCTCCACAGGTTGGAGAGAAAGGGGGCCCAGATAATGTCTATTGTCGGTTGAGGATGACAAAAGTAGGACTGGAACTCTTGTTTGTGGGATTGAATTCTATCCAGTTTTATTTGGAAAATGGATATTAATTTCTTATTCTGCTCTGAGTATATTTACGTTTATCTGAAGAAGTAAAATTCTGATAAGAAGCCATCATTCATGCCACATTAACAGAGAAACAGTTTTATAGTAACAATACTCACCTTTTATAATGTATTAAGATTTTTTCAAGTGTTTGAGCTTTATATTTGTGAAGAGAGATATTTTTGCCCTCTTAGAGAGAAGGAAAGAGAGGCTCAGTCTGGCTGAGTGGCCTGGCTGTGAACTCACTGTTAGGAAACAGTAGGGGTCAAGGTTACACACATGCACGGTGCTTTATTCACTGGTCCCTTCCTCATCTCTCCGTGACAAACTTCACTGGATTCCTGCTTTCAAACTGGGTATTTCTCCTGGATGAGGGAGCATTTTATCTATAGATCTATATATACAGAGGGAAGAAAAGATGCTTTTTTTCTTTAAGTCATTCTTTGAGTTTTCACTCTGTAGCAGTTTTAAATTTTCTCCTCCCATCCCTTTCTCACTCACTTTCCTTTCTTATCACTTACTCCTCTTTCTTCCATTTTTATTACCAAATACTTCAAAAGCACAAAATGTTAAAATCTAGCACAGAAGTTGGAAGACTATGGCTCACTGCCTGATTTTTAAAATAAAGTTCAAGAATAACTTTCATGAGATATAATTTAAATGTTTGATACTATAAAATTCACCCATGTAAAATATAAAATTCAGTGGGTTTTTCAGTATATTTATAGTTTTGCAACCATGACCATTATCTAATTTTAGAGTAATCTTATCACCCCTAAAGTAACCCCATACTCATTAGCAGTCATTCCCTGTTACCCCTTGTCCACTCCTCCACCCCCTGACCCCAGCCCTAAGCAACCACTCATTTACTTTCTGTCTCCATGGATTTGCCTGTTCTGGATTTTTCAAATAAATGGAATCATACAATATGTAGTCTTTTGTGATTGGCTTCTTTTATGAAGCATGATGTTTTCAAGGTTCATTCATGTTGCAACATGAATTAGTATTTCATTCTTTTTCACTGCTGAGTAATATTCCATTGTATGAACGTACCATATTTTGTTTATATGTTCATCAGTTGATGGACATTTGGGTTGTTTTCATCTTTTGGCTGTTGTGAATAATGCTGCTGTGAACACGTATGTATAATTTTCTGCATGAACATGGTTTTCATTTGTCTTGGGCATATATCTAGGAATGGAATTGCTGGGTCATATGGTAACTATATGCCTAATATTTTGGGGAACTGCCAAACTATTTTTCAACACGGTTGTACCATTTAACAACCTCATCAACAATGAATGAAAGTTCAATTTCTCCACATCCTCGCCCAAATATGTTATTTTTCATTTTGCTTTTCAATGCTTTTGAGGATGGGTATTCTGTCTATTTTATTTTAGCCATCCTAGTGGGTATGAAGGAGTATCTTCTGGATACAAGTTTCTTATCACTATGTGATTTGCAAATAATTTCTCCCATTCTGTGGGTTGTATGTTCACTTTTATGATAGTGGTCTTTGAAACAAGATTTAAAAATTTTTACAAATTCCCATTTATCTACTTTTTTCATTTGTCAGTTGTGTTTTTGGTGTCACATCTAAAAAAATCATTGTTTAACCCAAGGCCACAAAGATTTACTCTCATGTTTTCTTCTAGGAGTTGTTTGGTATTTTAGCTATAATATTTAGGTCTATGATCCATTTTGAGTTGATTTTTTCTATGGTGTAAGTTAGGGGTCCAACATCACTTTTTACATGTGGGTATCCAGTTGTCCCAATACCATTTGTTGAAAATAGTATTCTTTTCCCATTGAGTTGTTTTGGCATACTTGTTGAAAATCACTTGACATTGTCATTCACCTCCATTTTAATAGCTGGTCTTAATGTTCCCATTCACTGTTCTTATATTTTATTCCATTTAAGGCAACACCACTGGCACACTATTGCATACACAGAGCAAGGATAGTCTAAGAGTTGGAATGAGTTTATTTTTAAACTTGGATCAGGGAAAGCCTTTCTGAGTATGATCGAAAGTCTGGAAGCTGTAAAAGAAAAGACAGATAAATACGACTAAAAGCAAATTTTGAATTTATGTCTGGCATGGAAGAGCTAAAACAAAGTAAAACAAACAAATCTGGGGAACCTATCTGCAACACATATGACAAATGAAAGGCTAATTTCTAGAATCTTTAAAGAGCTCGTGTAAAATAGTAAGACAAAGTGATAGGGAAGCCAGTAAAGAATATCAACAAATAATTTAAAGGAAAAGAAAAATGGACATGAAAAATGTTAAAGGATGCTCAACGTATCTTTTAGTTAAGGAAATTCAAATAAACATTATGAGATACCATGCCACTTCATTAGAAAAGCAAACATTAAAACATTGATTCTTGCGAAATGCTGGAATGACTGGGATGATGGGTGGGGAACAGGTTTTCTCACACATTGTGAGAGTTTAGGCTGTTACTACGTTACAGACTGTAATTTGCCAATATTCATGAAAATAAAAATCGCTCATATTTTGATCTACCAATTCCATTGCAATGAATATATTTGCTAGAGTCAGCAAAACAGAACACAAAAACAAGCTTGGAAACAGCCTAAAGGTTTCATCAGGAATATTAAACAGTCTATACGTAGCTATAGTATAGTCTATACAAGTAGCTCTTTGTATCCTAATATGGAAAAATCCCTCAGAATATTTTCAATGGAAAAAAAGTTAAATCCTGAAAGTTGTACGGGATATGAACCAAGTTGTATAAATGTTAAAACTGTAAATATAAAATAGAATGTAAATATAAACATGCAAAGTGAAAATTTAAAAATACACGCTCATGCATATGTGCCATCATTAGTCTAAGCGTAGCATTTGTTGTTGTTGCTTAAAGAATACTTCAAGACACTGTTAATAGTGATCACCTTTTGAGAGAGGGACTGGGAAGGGAAAAGATGCTTGTACTTCTCATGTTACAACATTGTGCACTGCTAAATATTCTAAGTAAGTGCATGTTATCATTTTTACCTTGAAAAATATGGTCAACTGAGATTATTTGAATGCTGGAATTGAGTCAATATAACATGTCTCTGCATTAAAGAAAATTATAGTCTTTTCCTTTAATATTCTTAAAATACCCACCAGTGGTACCCTAGCAACTCTGCTTTCAAGTTGCTAAAGCTTGTTAGGTGATGGGGCTCCTGGAAGCCAGATGCTTACTAGAGAATGTTGTTCATTGTTGACAGTCACCTGCTTATCTTCTTTTTCAACTGTGAAAATTTCATAATGTGAAATTTACCATTTAACTGTTTTTAAGTGTACAGTTCAGTGGCCTTCAGTACATTCACGTGACTGTGCAACTATTAACGCCATCCATCTCCAGCACTTTTCATCTTCCTGAACTGAAACTTTGTACCCATTCAATAATAACTCCTGATTTCTCCCTTCCCCCAGCCTGTGGTAACCACTATTCTACTTTCTGAATCTATGAATTTGATTATGTTAGGTACCTCATATAACTGGAATCACAATATTTGTCCTTTTGTGTCTGGTTTATTTCACTTAGCTTAATGTCCTCAAGTTTCATCCATGTTGTAGTGTGTATCAGAATTTCCTTCCTTTTTAAGGCTGAATGATATTCCATTGTACGTCTAGACCACATTTTGTCTATTCATTCATCCATCGATGGACAGATATTTGGTTGTTTCCACTTTTTGTCTATTGTGAATAGTGCTGCTATGAACGTGGGTGTGCAAGTTTGAGTTTCTGTTTTCAGTTCTTCTGGGTTTACACCCAGAGGTGGAACTCCTGGATCCTGTGGTAATTCTATATTTAATATTTGAGGAACTGCCATATTGTTTTTCACAGTGGCTGCACCATTTTACATTCCCAACATTGGTGTGCAAGTGTTCTAATGTCTCTACATCCTTGCCAATATTTGTTATTTTTGTGTGTTTTGGATAACAGCCATCCTAGCGGGTGTGAAGTTGTATCTCATTGTGGTTTTGATTTGCATTTTCACCTGTTCATTCTTACAGCAAACATTTATTCAGAGCTCACAGGTGCCAAGTCCAGGGCTAAGCATGCCGAGCTCTAGAGCTGCACGGTCCCCACTGTCAGATCTATCAGAGTGGGGTGGGAGGAATAGACTATGCAAATGCAAACAGGCATTACCCGCTACTGGCATTAGTGGGCTGGTGGCAGGTGCATGGTGCTATGGAAACAGTGGGGTGATAAGGCTTGCTGATTTTCTCTGCCATCTCTGGTACTTACTAGCGGTCCAAAGGTAGCGAGTTCCAAATACTTACAAGAAAAATTACAGAATAAAATTTCACATTGAGAAATTTCTATTCATTTGCTTATTCTTCTCCCTGCAAATTGGGAAAAGACATGCATTCTTTGATTTTAGTGTTAGAACGTCATGGTTCTTTGGAGTACATTCTGAGCCCCACAGGCTTAAATGCACCATGTATTTCCAGGGAAAGCAAGTGGAGGGTAAAATATTCCCTGTGAAATTGCTGCATGTGCAGCCTTGGCTGTGACGAAGCACGGTGAAGGCAATAATAATCCCACCACCTGGCATTTGTAGAAGGCGTTTAACTCTTCAGAGTGCTGCCACATAATCAGAGGACGTGGTGTCCGTGCCGAAAAAAGGTTACCACTCAGTTTTTTTCCCGTCTATAATTACTCATGTGCTTCATGCACCTGGTGGAAATTATATTTAACCGTGTATGCAAATGCTTGTTGCCAGAATGGGCTTACATTTTCCTAGTTATTTTCTATAGTTTTCTTAATTTGGGCTTTATTAGCTACTTTTTATTCATTTTGGGGGTCAATATTACCTTCTTGGGTGGTAACATCCTCATTTATGGCTATTTTGAAGGTTGGACATATATTGTATATGTGTTTGTTAATATCAAATTCTTGAAAATTTATTTATTCATACAAAACCAACCAACCAACCAAACAAACAAACAAAAAAACCAAAAGATTTAACAGCCAGAGCAGTCTAGAAGCCAACGTTGGTATTTCTTTGAGATCTCATCAGTTGATAGTCATTATACACATAATGGGTGCATTTCAGAATTTGAGGAGGCTTAGTTTCACTCCTGCTATCTTTTTTGTAACAAGCATTCCTCCTGGTGCTGTGGCTCAGGCGTCAAAATGTGGCTCTTAGATTTGTGTTCTTCCTCTTTCTGCTTAAATAACATTCAGAGCTTCCCATCTTCCTTACACAGTTGTAAAACTGCCCAAGTTTTTAGAGGAAAAGGGAGTGGGACAGGATACCTAATGGGAAAAGAGTTTTCTCCTCGCTCTGTCAGGACACAGAAGGTCACCAACATGGTGGAAGCTTTGGCAAATCTGACTGGTTTCTTCAGGCTGTGGGAAGAAGGCAGAATGGCAGTACTTGGGGAACTAATGTGTCCGGAGAGGCACTAACAGGGATTCCCAGACCATGGGTGATATCAGATGTCCCAGAAGGGTCCATTTGGTCTTTGATTAATTCAAGAAATAAGAATTTATTGTCTCTCACAAAGGACTCTATCTATGAAACAGAAACAGAATCACAGATGTAGAGAACAGACTGGTGGTTGCCAAGGGGTAAGGGGTTGGGGGAGGAATGGATTGTGAGTTTGGGTTTAGCAGATGTAAGCTTTTATATATAGAATGGATAAACAAGGTCCTACTATATAGCACAGAGATCTATATCCAATATCCTATGATAAACCATAATGGAAAAGAATATTTTAAAAATGTATGTATGTATAACTGAATCACTTTGCTGTGCAGCAGTAATTAACACAACGTTGTAAATCAACTATACTTCAATAAAAAAACGAATTTATTGTCTCTGTTATGGGTTGAATTGTGTCCCTCTCAAGCATATATTAACATCTCAACCACCGTGCCTGTGACTATGACCTTATCTGAAAACTTGTTCTTTACAGATGTAATTAGTTAAGAGGAGGTCATACTGGAGTAAGGTGGGCCTAATCCAATAGGATTGCTTCCTTATAAGAAGAGGAGAGCAGACACACACTCAGACACAGAGAGAACGCCATGCGAAGGTGGGGGCAGAGTTTACAGTGATGCATCTACAAACCAAGGACCACCAAGGATTTCTGGTTAATAATCAGAAGCCAAGAGAGAGGCATGGAGCAGATGCTTCTCCAGAGCCCCCAGTAGTAACCAGCCCTGAAGTCACCTGGGTTTTGGACTTTATCCAGAACTGTGAGAACATAAATGCCCATTGTTTTAATCCACCCAGGTTGTGGTAAACCACTTTGGAATGGCAGCCCTGAGAAACTTCATACAACTTCCAAGGGAACAGACACCTCCTGGTCCTACGGAGTCCTAGGCGAATGGGACAATGCCATTACCCTGGAAGAGGTCACACACTGATCGGGAAACACACACGTGTGGTGGACACAGTAGGTCCTGTGGAAGATGGAGGGCTTTGGGATCAGATGGACGTGACTTCCAATCCTGAGCCAGTTTCGTAACCTGTCTGGCATTTTTGGTTTCCTCATCTTCAGTGCAGGGCACTCATATCTTTCTCAAAGAATTTCTGGTGGAAGATTTACCACGCTGATGGATTTGAGTTTCTGGTGGAAGATTTACCACGCTGATGGATTTGAATGAGCTTGACCAGCGCACAGCCCACCAAAGGTACTTAGCCAACACGTGTTCCTAAAGGCCTGGACGTGTTTCCCCGCCTTCATCGGGTCATCCATTTAGTCAGTCTCTGTTCTTTCAATTTCATCTTGGTAGCTTTTATCCTTGCATTGTGTTTATTTAAGGAACCATTCAGTTGGGTGAAACCTCACAGCATTTAGGTTTTGGCTCAATGCATTGGAACGATCTAAAGGATATTTATAGCTAAAAACGTTTGTGCACCCAAACCACATTATTTTCATCTCCTGACACTTGAACGAGCTCTGGTTTGGGTTGGATCTTTAAGCCTTCCTGTGGTGTGGGGGAGAGCACATTTTCCAACACCCCTCACTCATCTCTGTAAATATCTTTGTCCCACCCCATCTAGTGAGTCCAAACTTCAGTCTTTATCAGGTGATGCAAATGGCGCCCCTGATTATAATAACGTGGGAAGATGCTGTGTGCTAATCCTTGCGGGCCATTCTCGGTAGATCTTCGGCACGATATTTTCATACCTCACTGCTTGCCTTTCTCTGGACTCACTTCAAATGTCTTAACAGACACCTGCTGTGGAAAAAGAAATTCATATTTGGGTCTTATATGTTTTTCATGTTTGGGTCTTGGCAAGACCCACACGCATAGAACAATTTCTTATGTTTCTTCTATACACCTGTGTAGGAACGAGTCAGGATTTATGAAGTTTGTTTTCTTGAAAAAAAAATTATTTAATTCCCAGACAATACCATGACCTTCATGTGCATTCCAGTAAGATCTCCAAAGGCAGGTGGAAGAGAGGATCACAAAAACATCAGGGCTTCCTGATGGAGAACTGAAGTCATACCTGAGTAGACGGTGGAGAAAGAAATCTTGGGAGAAACAAGAGCGGCATTTTTATTCTTTCGTTGCCAGGAAGCCAAAACCAAAGCTGGAATTTTGTGGTTCCGGCACTTTCTTGTGCCTCCCAGTCATTTTACACAGATGGTTCTGGTTTAAGGATAAGACACTTCATCCACCAGAGGGAACGAGGCCCAGTTCCTGTGCCTGCGTTGCCTGTTCTCGTGCCAAAGTATACTTTGCAGCCGGAGAAAATGAGAACGAACAGAAGATGATTCTAAAGCCATCCATTGGGAGGCAAAAATGTGGAATGATAAAATAACTCTGCAGCAGGGAAACTTGAACTTTCCTTCAGATTATGTCGCCTTGGGAATTCTAATGAGGGCTTCTCAACTGCGTAGTCAATCATGAGTCTGCTGGAGACCTGCCACCTATCGTGGCAGGGGCCACATGTCAATTGTTCTTGCTCCTCCTTTGTCATTTGAGAAAACAGAGACTCTGCGAAGCTTAGTGACTTGCCATTTATCAAGGATTTAAGCTGAAGTGGGAAATATCTAAATGGAAGTTTGTATCCTCTCTTTTCTTTGCTACTGAGTGGGTGAAAACTGTTTCTGACCCAGTCTTTATCAATCCCATTCACACTCAATCTTTCCCCCTCACCATCTCCTATCATGGCTCCTCGAAATCTCTCAATCCTTTTCTACCCACAAATGTGAGGTGGTTGGGATTGACAGGAGAGCTGGGTCACCCACTGTACCCACCTTCCCTCTTTCCACCAACCCAGCACTGGGCAAGAAAGTCCATGGCTTTACACACCCTCCTCTGAAAGGTCTTGACCATTTTCTTTCTTTGTATTTGTACTGTGACTTGCTTGATTTATGAGCAAGTTTCTCATTACCTCTCAAAATCCAGCTCATTTAGCCTTTCCTTCGTGAAGCCTTTGCTGTTTCTCATGGCACATGAGCCATTTCTCTCCAATGCTTTTACACTATTCAATTCCTGTTATTCACTTCCAGTTTGGACTGTGAGTTTCTCCAGAGACTAGAACCACAGTACCTGGTAGTCTATTTTCAGTGCCTAGTAGTACCTGGTACGTAGAAGGGGGTCAATAATTTAGGTTCCTATAGCCTTGTAGGTTGGCCCACGGGTTAAAGACTTTCCTCTGACAAATCCAGTTTATCCACGTGGCTATAACTTTCTTCCAGGCACGTTCAACAAGACACTCTTGTTGAATTGAAATTTGAGGAAAATGGTATATATTACATTTATGGAGTGATTTGCAATTTGCGTCGTACTTTTATGAATGTTTTGATTCTTGGCCTTATACCATCCAAGAGAGACAGGTAGGGCATCCATTCAACCCATGATGATGAGGATTATCATCCCCATTTTACAGATGAGGATACCGAGGCTCAGGTTTGTTGATTGTTTTTCCTCCTGGTTACAAAACTAGTAAATGGCAGGGCTGGGTCTTAAACCCAGGTCTTCTGAATGCCAGTTCAAAATTTTCTAACAACATGGTATTATTGTTAGAAAAGCATAACAATAATTTTGTGGGCTTTGTAAAACAAAAGAAAACCACAACCCGCCACGATAACAACCATCACAAAGGTCTTGAACTCTTCAGGGCAGATGCTATCTGTGTTTATTGGTGTGTCACGTGCTGAAATGCCACTGGTGTGAGCAGTGCCCAAACCCCAAGCACACAGGCCAGCCTGCGATGGGCAAACATCGTCACAACTCATCAAGCTCACAGATCTGCAAACGTAAAACATTTACCAGGACTTGGCTCCATGAATGAGTGAGCCAAGCCCCTGGGATGCGGCCATGTGACTCCATCAATAAAACACGAAAACAGACCTTGGCAGGGTTTCAGGGTTCACATCTGGGAAGAAAGGTATGATTCCTCATTATTTTGTCCATGTTTGCATGTGTGGGTCAGGCCTTCCTTCAGAGCCGGTCTGGACTGATTTACTCTGGCATTTATTCTTCTATGGGCCCTTCTAATGGCATTTCCAGGTTCCCCTTGGGCAAAGATGTAGGGGAAGTGATTGATTGATTGACTGATTGATTGACTGATTGATTCTTAAGCCAAATTTCTTAGTCTGGCCTATGGCCATAACCTTCACAGAGACCCTCTTCATGTGGGGAGACAGTAAGGCGTGCAGTGTAACTAACGCATCAGACAGCCTCAGACCTGAGCCTGTGTCCGCTCAGGACAAAGCGTGAGACTGGATGAAACCATTGCAAGACTTTGTCTCAGTGTCTGTAAAGGGGGCATGTGCAAACAGCAGGGCACGTGTGGGATTAGTTTCCTCTCCTGACCGCCTGTCCCTAAAGCCACATTCCTTAACTTCCCTGGGCCTCAGTTTCTTTACTAATGAAACAAGGATTATAGTACTTCACCCAGGGCCGGAATACATGCCATTTACAATACCAGGGATAGAGTGGGAATTCACTGTGATTACAGATACGAAGCACCCTGTATACTACTTGTCTCGTAGTAAGCGTGCAATAAATGTCAGTTACTTTTACTCTCATTATTAGGGAGTTGCAGGGCCTCTTCTGGAGTACCAAAGGGGCGGTTGGCTTGTTTGTTATGGAGGTACCAGAGTCAACACAAATTGCCAAAGAGAAGGAGGGTCCAGTTCAGGTGGGTCAGCTGCTGCCGGGATGAGGCTGGGAGAGGGTGTCACCCGCATGTTTGGGTCAGAGGCAGCAGGCCTCTAAACGCTGGGTTGGGACAAAGCCAGACCTTGGTTCTGGGAAGGGGATGAACTTCTGGGAGCACATCAGTGGCGGTGGGGATGTCAAAGCTGGGTTGCAGGCCTGGATCTAGGAAGGATCCTGGGGTTCAACAAATATCTTGGGCACCTTTGGAAAGTCAGGTACCATATGAGTATGGGACCCAGAGGAAAATAAGACACAGTCTCCATTGGGGGAGGGTTATAGCTCTGCTTGTTGGCCAGAGGAGCCAGCCTCAGCCTGAATATTAGGAAACACAGGCCCCTAGGAATGCTTCTTTTTTAAAAATATATTTATTTATTTATTTGTTTGTTTTTGGCAGCGTTGGGTCTTCATTGCTGTGCGCGGGCTTTCTCTAGTTGTGGTGAGCGGGGGCTGCTCTTTGTTGCGGTGCGTGGGCTCTAGAGCACAGGCTCAGTAGTTGTGGCATGTGGACTCACTACTTATGGCTCCCAGGCACTAGAGCGCAGGCTCAGCAGTTGTGGCGCACGGGCTTAGTTGCTCCGTGGCACGTGGGATCTTCCCCGACCAGGGCTCGAACCCGTGTCCCCTGCATTGCCAGGCGGATTCTTAACCACTGCACCACCAGGAAAGCCCAGGAATGTTTTTGATTAAACAATCATTTTATATTTTTCTCATTAAAAATAGTAAATGCAAACTATTTTACAACCACACATAGGAAGGCCTACCTACACATATGTATTGCTACAAGTAAAGGAGTTGGGATTCAGAGGATTGAAGTTTAACCATGTTGCTTTCTGTGTAAAGTCAGGCCTCATCTTCTTAATCATAAGATCATTTTGTCAGGTCATCGTGAACCGTGCATGAGACAGAGAAAGTGACTTTGCACACTGTGCAGTCAACGTTATCTGTCATTATATTTTAAAATTTACTTTCCTTTCTGAGAAATAAATAATACATGTTTTTAACCTCTACCCGCCACTTTCCTTTTTAAAGCTTTTGGGTAGATCCTGTCATCTGCTCCTCTCTCATTTCAATGATTATAAGATAACTTGAGAAGCTAAAAAGCCTGTAATTTCCCTAAATCAGAATTTTCTTGGGCGCCCTTTGCCCTGTGAGCTGGGCATTTCAGAACGTCTTCCAAAAATTGCTTTGATTTTCTGCGGTTGTCACCTCGATGTGAGTGCATTTCTGGCTCTACCTGTCCCTCCTTTTCTGGGGTTCAGGGTAGGAGAGCTCACTCTGGCTGAGAGGCGACAGGTATTGGGTACTGTCCCATGTGCTATCTCGTATACACTGATGAAACTGACCGGAAGCTGACAGATGGAAGCGTGACGCAGGGCTGGAGAACAAAGTCCACTGCATGGGAAGCTGAGTCAAGCTGAGTCTTGGTCCTTTGCCTCAGGAACTCTTCTCCCTTCCGTCCGGGTGCTTCTGTTCTTATGCTGGCAGCACAGTGCTTCTCTCCGGCCATCACTCTCCCCCAAGTCTATTCTGATGATGCACTGACTAGTCATTCAAGTGCCAGCCAACCACGCGTTTACAATGTGGCAGGTCAGGTTCTGTGGGGCTTGAGGCTTTTACATTTGGGGTGAACGTGCCTTCGTTTGCTCTGGCTGCCAAAACAAAGCACCGTAGACTGCATGTCTTGAACAATAGAAATATATCTCTCACGGTTCTGGAGGCTAGAAGTTTGAGATCAAAGTGTCGGCAGGGTTGGTTCCTTCCGAGGCCTCTCTCCTTGGCTTGCAGACGGCCACCTTCTCCCTGTGTCCTCACGTGGTCTTCTCTCTGTATGTGTCTGTGTCCCAAGCTCCACTTCTTATAAGGCTTCCAGTCATACTGTATTAGGGCCCACCCTAATGACCTCATTTTAACTTAACTGTCTCTTTAAACCCCTGATCTCCAAATACAGTCACTTTCTGAGCTACTGGAGGGTTAGGGCTCCAACATGTGTATCTGTGGGGGACACGATGCCGTCCAGAACAAGATGCAAAGTTATGGATAAAAATTGAGGTTCGGGCTTCCCTGGTGGCGCAGTGGTTGAGAATCTGCCTGCCAATGCAGGGGACACGGGTTCGAGCCCTGGTCTGGGAAGATCCCACATGCCGCAGAGCAACTAGACCCGTGAGCCACAACTACTGAGCCTGTGCGTCTGGAGCCTGTGCTCCGCAACAAGAGAGGCCGCGATAATGAGAGGCCCGCGCACCGCGATGAAGAGTGGCCCCCGCTTGCCGCAACTAGAGGAAGCCCTCGCACAGAAACGAAGACCCAACACAGCCAAAAATAAATAAATAAATAAAATTAAAAAAAAAAATTGAGGTTCAGGGCTTCAGAAGGGGCCTGTGTAAGTGAAGGGCCCTAAAGTTGAAGCTTTATTAGCTTCGTGGTAAGCTTGCTCCTGAGTCGTCAGCTGCCCTGTAGCTATCCCTGTGCTGGCACTGGGATGGAGAAGAAGGAGACGGCCCCTGCTCCGAGGGAGCTGGTGGAGGGTGGGAGCGGCTGGCTCCCGAACGAGTGTTACGTGTGGACCTAGGTAAGTGCTGTAATGAGGGTGGGGAAGCAGAGAGGGTGCGGAGATATTGCAACCCTGTTCTCATGCCCTGTTTTAGGATGTGAGTGGAAGACGACTGGGAAGGCAGGTGGGCTTCTTGAAAGAATAAACCCATGAAAAACAACACAACACAACAGCAACACCACAAAAACACCAGTGAGCTTGAAATCAGAGTATCTACCATGGGATGTGTTTCTTTCATTACAGACCGTACCACGTCATGCCCTACTTATAATGCAGTCAGAGCTTTCCTGAGTGAACATGGACGGCAGGGTGCCCACCCTCATGCCTGCACCCCGCTTGTGCTCTGGGCCGGGCGTTAGTCATCACCTGTACGCCTGAGGAAGTCCAGGGTTAGCAGGGAGAAGTGCCAGGGCCCTCATCTTCCAGCCAAGCTCTCTTTACTACATCAAAGCCATTTCTTTTTGTGCGCCAGGGGCAACGTCTTTAAAAAATAAATTTTCATGGTAGTGGGTCTCTCACGACAAAGCAACAAGCACTAAAGCCTTCGGGCCTGAGATACAAGCCATAGAGAGGATCTGGATGAGAGGAGAGAGCGCAGTTGGCTGCAGGAGAGCTGGAAGTGGTGGGAGACCTGAGCAGCCAGACACGAATCTGTGGAAATAGTCACTTATTTTCAACGTTGACCTTGCCTAAGTCAGAGAGGGCAGGAGGGTGGAGCTTCCTTAGATAGTCAAACATTTTAGCAAATTGGGTGAGTCTGGCCTGGGAAACCAACCAAGACAAGAGTAAGGTGCTTAGAGGAAAGCCAGCATGGGGAGATAAGGTGTTGATGATTTGCTTCATGTCAGCTTCATTCGTGTTAACTATACTTTGCAGTAATTACTCTAATTAGCGGTTTTGAGCATGATGAAAGAAGATAATTATAAGTATTTATAGCTGGTCAGTGGGTTATAGATTGGACAACCAAGGAAAGTAGATGATGAGGCATAGTTTAGGTGAATGGACTCCATGTTATAATTAAGGTTCGCTGTGCTCTTGGTTACGTTTATTTGGCAATAGTCCATCATTTAGCATGAACTCAGGAGCCATGTGAGAGCAATTTTGAAGGCAGGGTCTCTGGAGTGATGGATCTTGGTGTCCCAGCATCTCTGACAGGAGCCACGATAGGGGCTCCAAAAGGTGGGTGGGTTAGGGAAGGAATGACCGCATGTCTAGACCCACCATAGTGCATCAAGCAAGCATGGGCACCTTGTTCTCTAGGTGAAGCCCACCTCCCAGGCTGAGCAGGCAAAGGGTAACAAAAGGAGATCCTGAAACTGTATCCTGTGTTGTGTGCTTGTGGTGAGGGTGACCTGGTCATTCCTTCATGAGTCTTAAAGATAGACTTCCGGGTGATGTCCTAAAGTAGAGCTATTTCCTGGATATGCCCTGCCTGTTACCGTCTCTTTGTTCACTACTTATTATTTGTATGACTGTGCTTCCTCCCCTGGACAAGGGGATAATACATGTTTGCTGTCCAGCCCTGGGCAAGGACACAGTAGATTCTCAGGAAATATCCGCTGCTGCTCCCAGCATCCCCCGGCCCGCCCCCATCCTGCCCATTCCTGCCAGAGCTCCTGACGGTCCCCTTTGATTTCCACGCCTCCACATCCAGCTCAAGGCTGCTTTGATGCTGGGGCTTCCCCTGTTTCTCCAGCGAGCACCTGTCCTCTCCTGCACAACTCAGTCCTCAGCGCTCTACGCCTGGCAGCCCTGGCTCTTGTTTGATGCTCTCGATCTGTTTCTCTAAGCAGTCTCACGGGAGACCAGGGGTCACATCGGCTGCTTATTTTTCCTGTTTCTCTTTCACCTGAGCCTTAAAGGAGGATTACACTTGGTTAGATCCGATTAGAAAGTCCTGATTTGGCCACTTGCTAGCTGTGTGGTTTTGAGTCACTTAACTTTGTCTCTTGAGCCACAGTTTCCTTGTCTGAAGAAAAAGGGACAATAATGTCTAGCCTGTAGGATTACAGTGATGAGAAATAGTATTTTTTAAGTGCCTGGTACAGGTTTTAGCACATATAAGAGGCTCCACAAATAGTAGATGATGATGATAATATAATAGTAGCAATAATTGATGTTTATTGAGATCTGATTATATCCACAAACTTTCAAATAAGGTTTCTTATCTAATATGTCTTACTTTGGATGAATTCAGCTGTAAAGAATTCTGGACCTGGGCAATGATCTGATGAGAAAGATGAGGTGACATGATGAAAAACCAATCATATTGGAGTGTTTACTGGGTGTCAGCTGTTTTACAAATGTATACAGGTCCATCACTGATGCCATAAAATGAGTGACAATGAGTAATTGGCCCAAGATTGCATCACAGATGGGAGCACAGAGCCAGGATTTGATCTCAGGTTTTTCTGACCCCAAAGATCATGCTCTTTCATTTTCTGCCACTAGGATGAGAGGAACCGGAAAGATGGTCAGGCTTTGGTGTCTGTCCCTAAAGAGCAGGGACAGTAGGACAAACTAGCATCCGAGGGAGGTGGTAGAGCTGGGCTTGACCCAGGCTGCCATCAGCCAGCAGTGGACCTGGGGTGTGAGAGCTGGTACTAGTAGGCAGAATAGATGTTATAACACAGGCATGTGAAAAGCTTGGGGTTCTAGACACTTGGTGCCTTGGAGAAGCTCACTGCCTGCCAGGGCTCTGTAGCCTAGACAGGCCTTGGAGTAACTCTCCTCAAAAGAAAAGGACTCACAGAAAAGTATTTGGGCAGAAGGCATCACCTGTGGTCTGAGGCAGGAGATAAATGCCCAAGCTCCATCTCCTAGTGAAAGCAAGTTGTCTTCTTCAGGATCTTCCTAGGAACTGGTCAGGGATGAACTTACAGGACAAAGTCCTCAGACCCCAAAGCTCATAGGGTGGGAGGTCATGCAATTCCCACAGAAACTCTGTAAGATGGTAGCATCACTTAGTTCTTTGCTGACAATAAGGAGACTGAAGACTGCAGAAGTGATAGGATTTTTCCAAGACTATGTGGCTCATCGGTGCTGATCAAGGGTTTGAACCAATGTTCTCTGCTTTTCGCTTGAGCTATTTGCCCTATTCCAGAGATGGGAGAGGGAATTCCAGGAGCCAGGGTGTGGCAAAGCCAGGGACTTGTAAGGGAAGATGGTTCATTTGACAGCATCAGGTGAATGGATTGTTGGGAGGAAAGATGAAAAGGGAGGAAACACCAGACACTACCGTCCCTTAAGGACTTCTCCAAAGGCATTAAAACCAGAGATCTGTTTAGCCCTCTATGGTAAAATATGGGATGTCCGACCTTTCACCTCCCTCCATTGGAAGCACTAGTGGTTAGGGAAGGCTGGTGTTTGGAGCCAGATTAATTCGTTTCAAACTTGAGTTCTGCTATTTTCTAACCTCTCTAGACTCAACTTCATCTAAAAGGGGGATAATACAGCCTACCTTGTAGTATCACTGGGTGGATTGCGGTCAGAGTAAAGAGATCACCCAGCCCCTCTTGGTGCCTATGAAATGGCAGTTGCTTTTTTTTCTTTTAGTTTTATTGAGATGTAATTGATACACAGCACTGTATATGTTAAGACTTGACTTACATACGTTGCAAAATTGTGACCACAATAAGTTTAGTTAACATCCATCACTTCATATAGTTACCAAAGAAAGAATGATTTTTTTTTTTCCTATGGTGATAAGAATTTTTAGGGTTTACTCTCAGCAGCTTTTAAATACACCACACAGCTGTGTTAACTAGAATCATCGTGTTGTACATTGCATCCTCAGTACTTACTTATCTTATACCGGAAGCTTATACCATTTTGACCGCCTTCATCCCATTCCCCCACCTCCATCCCTCCCTCTGGTAACCCCAAATCTGGCCTCTTAGGGCTCTATCATCTAGGAGGTCCCATTTACTGAGGACTGAGAGAGATGGAGAGGGACTAAGCGGGAGAAAAGGAGCAGGGCAGGAAGGAGACAAGAGGAATGTTTTCTCTTCTCATTTGCACACATGAAAAGCTGAGCACCCCAGGGGGTTTCCGCTGCTCCCGGCTTGGCTTGTCTGCCGACCTGGCCGGCAGAGGATGTGGGAATGGGCCCAGTGCAACAGAACAAAACAAGTTCCTTTTCCTTTGGACTGTCATTAAAGCCTGTACGGGTGTGCTCTGCATGTACAAAGTATGTTTTTAGCCGAGAGCTTCAATCAGCATCTCATAGAAATTGAGAAGCAGCCTCCAGCCTCCTGCCAAGCTTGCTCAGTCCTTGCCAGGGAGTGAATTTGAGGACCTGAGGGGACTTGGAAAATGTTATTCCAGTGCTGGCTTGACTTATAGCTTCTACAGCTACGATTTTAGCCTGGGATCCTTCAGGGTTGGTGGACCTACTTTCTCCAGGAAGAGGCTCTTCCCAGGCCCATCACCAGCATGCTTCACAGTTGAGCCAAGAGAAAGAATATGAGTATCATTATCTGCTGGCAAGTTAGTGGCCAAATACCTCCTCCACCTGGAATTCATTCAGGTATTTGACAGACGTTTATTAATCATCTCCTGTGTCCCAGGTCCTAAGGAGTGAAGGTTCAAAGACAGTGTTAGTAATGATATAGTTGCCATTTTTTGAGGACTCCGTGTGTGTCAGGTACGTGCCAGACAATAAGGGTATGAAGTGAGGACCAACAACAGTAATAATAACTCCCACCGTGTTTTCAGCTCTGTTTTAGGCAGGGCGCTCATACTTCTGCGCTTATGTTTACACCTCATATAACTCAGAGAGAATGACCTCCCAGTCAAGAATTGGATACATTTTCTATCTCTCCAGACCTTTATCTGCTTGTCACTTTTCCAGGGAAAAAAATCATTAAAAATAAATATTTATTTCAAATGATAAGTATTCCTCAACTGCTATAAATCTGCCATTTCTCTTCTGGGACATCCTTTAGCTGAGAGCTTTTGGAGTGAGAGTCAGGGCTTCCCATGCCAATCCCGGCTTTGGCCATGTGTCCACGAGGCAGAGGCAGACGGTCTTCCGGTCAGGTGTAACTGCAATGTATTTTCTCAACAAAGTCTGGCTGACAATCCAATGCATATCACATCTCCTAAAGAAACCATGCATATTGCATGAGTCTCCAAATGTAGAAACAGATACTCAGAAAATACAAGTCTCAAAATAAAACCGAAACATTTCAAAACAACAGCAGTTGCAACGCCACCAAATGATTTAGTTTTTTTTTTTCATCAGCATCATGAAAAAAAAAATATTCCCACAGTCCCCAAGCAGAACCTGAAAATCCCAGCAGCCATGGTGAGGGTTTGAAATGAGTCCTTATTATAAGTGTGGGAAAGCAAAAGACTGACAGACCTAGGTGCAGTTTAGCTGAGCATAAGATCTTTTCCTGATCTGGAAGTCAGCGAAGATGAGAGCAGAATCAAATAGCAGTTTTTCTTTTTTTTTTTTTCAATTAATTTTTATTGGAGTATAGTTGATTTACAATGTTTTGTTAGTTTCTGCGGTATAGCAAAGTGAATCAGTTATACATATACATATATCCACTCTTTTTTAGATTCTTTTCCCATATAGGTCATTACAGAGCACTGAGTAGAGTTCCCTGTGCTATACAGTAGGTTCTTATTAGTTATCTATTTTCTATATAGCAGTGTGTGTATGTCAGTCCTAATGTCCCAATTTATCCCTCCCCGAATAGCAGTTTTTCAGAATCGAGTTGCAAGATATCACTTCTGAGTGATTTGAGGCCTCGGTGCCTGGGCGCTCCAGCCTGGGCTTGGTCGCGTTCACTCTTGCTTCCGCAGGTGCGTACAGGTGTCTTGCTCCTTGTTCGTCCCAGGTGTCCACCCTGTGCCCAGGCCCCGGGCTCCGTGAGCATCGGCTGGATGACTCTCCCAGCCACCATCCTCAGGTTGTCCTAATTCCACTTCTTCTTTCCCACTTTAGAACACATATTAGTATGAGAGTGAGGCTGACGTTATGTCAGGGATAACCTTTAATATGCTCTAATTTATGAAAAAAGTAACATTTTAAAACGTGGTACTTTCACTAGTATTAGTGCTGTGGACATCTGCTGATTCGGGATTTCTGGCATCCCTTCCCTCCTCTCACGGAAACAACTACCTCTTTTCTTTTGGGGCATTGACCGTCCTTTCTTCTTTCCCCGCGGTTGGAGGACTTGCCGTCACAGTGGTGGTGGCAGTGGGAATGAAAGGCAAAGAGTGATTTGAGAAATACATAGTTGGAAAGTCGGTGGGACTTGGTAACTGGGCGTGAGGGGTGAGGACAGGACAGCGAGACCAGAATGACTCCCAGGTTTCTGGCTTGGGTGACTGTCGGGGGGTCACTGTTAATGGAGGCATAGGAAACAGGATGAGAATTGGGTCAAGGCTGGGACGCTGAGTCTGAGGCAGCTGTGGACCGCCTGGGGGAGAAGTTGGCCAGGCACCAAGCATCTCCCCCCGGCTCCGCACACCTCCCACCTGGGTGCCTTTGCCGTGAGTGCTCTCCTACCCCGGTGCACCTTCCTGTGAGGTTGGCCTCACGCCCCACGGAGCGCTGATCGCTTCTCCTTCACGTGCTCTCTGCATCCCATGCAGATTTAGGCGGAGTTTCTGGAACACGATAACTCACTGATGTGTTTGCTCCCTTCTCCTCTGGACCCTGTGCTCACTGAGGGTGCAGTGATGTGTGACTTATCTCTGCCACCCTCACACATGGTACAGGATGTCCAGGTTCAGTGCTGGCTCTGGGGGGACCACCTGCCCCGTGTTCATGGGAGGGCCCGGCACACGGACTTTCCAGTGATTAGACAGCCGCGTTGAGGAGTTTCCTGGCGGGGCCTGGGCTTGCACTGAGCCATCCTCACACTTGCCTCCAACCTGTGGATGCCTCGCAGCTGGTTCTGCAGCCTGTGGTCACAGAGCAGAGCAAAGCCACCTGCTTTCTGTTCTAGAGGCCCTGACACCTTGGCTTGTGGTCACAGGGTTGCAACCAGTGAAGTCAACACCCACGGGACACCGGTGGGGCCTGTGTCCCCCACCTTTGCCTGCTGGCATCAAAAGAGGCCACATCTGAGCTAGCTTCGCTTGAGTTCAAGAAGCCAGAAAATGTATGATGTGGGCAGAATGACACTAAATGGTCTAGTTTTTGGAGGGTTTCCTGTGTACCAGGTAATTGATCTTCATTATCTAGAATTCTCATAGTAGTCATGCAAAGTAAGTACCAGATCCTCTTTTACACACATGGAAACTAAGATAAATAAGGTTGAGGAACTTGCTAAGGTCACACAACCAGGAAGTGGGAGGGCCAGAGCCTCAGGCAGCATCACCCTCTGGTTCCATGCTCCTTCCTCCCAGCCCACCCCCTCAGCTGCCTAGGGCACTTCAGTCTTAATGATGTGCTAGAATATGTGTTATCTTTCTGCCTGGGAGCTTGTTCTCTTTTGGATTGGGTCACCTCCCTCTGTTGGAAGCTGAGTTTTCTCCTCTTATTCCTTAAAATGTACCCTTGTATCCTTCTAATCCAAAGACAGGTGCTTCTTCCAACTTCTGGTCAGCCTGTCCAGGAGTTCTCACTTGGCCCTCCCACTGTGGGGGGCTGCAGTGCTTCAGAATAGGCCAAATTGGGTTTTCTTTTCATGACAGACGTTTGCTAGTTGTGTGACTTCAGCCAAGTTACGCAACCACTGCAAACCTCAATTTCATCTGTAAAATCTGGTGAAAAATGGTATCTTATCTCAATGAATTCTTCTGAGGATTAGATGAGATAATACTTTCCAATAACTCACATGGATGTTGCAGATTAAATACGAAGACTAACAGAGATAACGTATGAAAAGCAACCAGGAAACATTCATTCAAAGAAATATTGACTGAGCATTTATTATGTACCAGGAACTGTTCTAGGTGCTGAAAATTGCAGGAAATCATAAAACACATACTTGTCCTCAATGATCTTACATTCTATTGGGGGACGACAGGAAATAAGCAAGGTAATATCTAATGTCAAGTGATGATAAATGTAATGGGGGAAAAGTGAAATAAAGTAAAGGGGATAGAGATATTGGGGTCTGGAAGTTTTTCTTATGTTACACAGAGTGGACAGGGAATGTTGAATGGTTAAGATAATACTTGAGCAGGTACCTGATGCGAGTGAGGGAGAAAATCTTGTGTCCACCTGAATTACGCGTGGCCCGTCCAGACATAGGGAGGTGCCTGTGCGCCAACCATGAGGCTGGGATGGGGTGTCTTGTTCAAGGAAAAGCAGAGGGGCCAGAGGGGCTTCAGTGGAGTGACTGGGAAAAAATACAAGAGGTAGAGAGGCAGGAGGTGGGTGGAGAGTAGAATATGTAAGATTCTGTAGGCATTTTAAGAATTTTGGCTTTTTCTCTGACTGCTTTCGGAAGCCATTTAAGAGTTTTGAGCAAAGTATGTACATTACATAAGGTGATTTATGTTTTAATAGGATCATTCTGTCTACTGAGTGGGGAAGAGTATGTGGATGGTGGTTATGGGGTGGGGTAAGGTGACAAGGGTGGAATCAGGGATACCAGACAGGAGGTTTTTCTTATAGCAGAAATAATGAAATTAGTGATAAAGGTATGATTTTGTATGTACTTTGAAGTTAAAACTGGCAGGACTTGCTGATGTGCTGAATGTGAAATTTAATAGAAATAGAGGAGTCTATTATCTCTCTAATATTTTTGCTTAAGCAATTGGAAGGATGGAGTTGCGTTTATTGAAGTGGGAAGACTGGGGTGGAGAAGTTTTACAGGGCTGTGAAGATCAGGTCAGTTTTGAAGGCTGGGCTTGAGATGCCTATTGTGTATCCAATGAAATTGTCGGGTAGATTAGTAGATTTCCAAGTATGGCTCAATCATGATCTGTTGCTATACAATGGGGTTAAGGAAGAATATATCTGGCGTCCACAATCCCTTGGAGCTGCTCTTGGTGTACTGTGACTAATTTTAATGGTTTAATGGTGAATGGACAAGACCAGAAACCACACTTAAGAAAAGCAGGGCAAAGAGGTAACTAAGGACTCAGATCCTTCAGGTATCAGGGTTGGATCACCCACAGTTAAGCCATCTAGACCAGCAGAGACACTAGGTGAGCATGAGGGGAAACTACAATAGATCCTGGATATGATGGTTAATTTTATGTGTCAGCTTGGCTTGGCCATGGTGCCCCGACGTGTGGTCAAACTTAGTCTAGACATTGCTGTGAAGGTATTTTTTTTAGATGCGATTAACATTTAAATCAGTAGACTCTGAATAAAACAGATGACTCCCTATAATGTGAGGGCACATCATCCAGTCAATTGAGGCCTTAAGAGAAAAAAGGCTGAGGTCCCCAGAGGAAGAAAACTACAGCATCAACCCTTCCCTGGGTCTCCAGGCTGCCGGGCTCCTCTGCAGATTTTGGACTTGCTAGTCTCCACAATCATGTGATCATGTGAGCCAATTCCTTAAGACTTCCTTTCTCTCTCTCTCTGTGTCTCTCACACACACACACACACACACACACACACACACAAACCCCTTACATCATTTACTTCAGCAACTGACAAACATCAGCTGTGGAAGAAGAGTATTATCATTGCCATTCCTGTTTCTGGATAAATTTTTCATTTAAGATTAAGATTGTCATTAGATTATTATTTTTTCTCTCTTTTTTAAACTGGTTTAGGAGAGTGGGATGAGATGGGAAGAGAGTTACACAAAAGTTACAAATCCTTTTTCTGTTTTGCTGGGAAAAGACAAATTCAGGAATTTTGTGAATTGATAACACCCCTTGCCACTGTTTGTAACTCACCCTCAATTCTAAATTTCATTTGTCCATTTTTCCTGTCTGCTCACTTACAGGGATGTCTTGTGAATTCTAGAAACTTCAGGTTGCCGTCAGTAAACAAACAAATAACTCCTGTTTGTGTCAGTTTGATACTTTGAAATAGAAATTCAATGCCATGAGGTAAACAACAAGGTCCTACTGTATAGGAGAAGGAACTATATTCAATATCTTGTAATAACATAATGGAAAAGTATCTGAAAAAGAAGATATATACCCTATCTATCTATCTATCTATCTATCTATCTATCTATCTATCTATCTATCTATCTATGTATCTATCATCTATCTATCTACCTATCTATCTAATCTATCTATCTATATCTGAATCACTTTGCTGTACACCAGAAACTACCACAACATTGTAAATCAACTATACTTCAATTAAAAAAAAAAAGAACTTAAATGCTGATGTCCCTATCAGCCTTAACTACACAGTCATACTCATTACCCTCTGGGAATTTTGTAGTTTTAAATGCGTCCCACCATCAGAATCCAAACCAAGTAAAGGTGGAGATAAAAGGTGAGAAAACAACTTATTTAAAATCTTTTGCCACAATGTCAATCCAACATCCTATAATATGCAAAACCTTTAGTGACAGCACCGTATACTTTATTCCTAAGGATTGTGAAAGTCAGAGAAGGTCTGCTGGAAATGAATTTTCCAGCTGCTCCTGTTGGTTGCCTTTGCTTTTTTGCTCCTGTGGGGTAGATCCCAAGCCCGCAGATGCTGACAGCCACTCTGGATTTGTAGCCCAAAGCACACTTCCCTCCACACACGCACTTCATCTCCACCACATGTGTTGGTGCAGATGTGAATCATCTTTGCAAACAAACTGATTTCAAAGACGATTCCAAGAGTCAGTCTAATGAGCAGTGAATATGGACTGATTACTGTATTTGCAAAGAACCTTATTTTTTTCCTGTAACATTGCACTAAAGATCGGCCCAGTGCTTTCTCGTAGGCTTACAAATGTAAGTAATCAATGTGTTTGCGTAAATGTTTAAAGATGTCCACGTTCATGTTTATGAATCAATGGACTCCTCATAATTGCTTTTGTGTGATCTGATAGACACAAACATAAACAGGACCCACCATATCTTAGAAGACTTCCTCATGGAATTTAGAAAAATGTGGTGATGAAAGAAACGTTTATACCACATCAAAAAATCTCATAGGAAGAATTACAGATGGAAGAATTCATGCTTGGATACATTCAGTTGTATATTTTTCTTTATTTGTAACATTGTCTTTGTGATTTAGTTTGTTTGCTTTATTGTGGTAAGAACACAACATGAGATCTACCCTCTTAACAAATTTCTAAGTGTACATTACCATATGGTTTACTATAGGCACAGTGTAGTACAGCCGATCTCAAGAACTTATATATGTCTTGCATAGTGGCAACTTTATAGTTATTAAACAGAAACTCCTCATTTTCCCTTCCCAGAGATTTAGGTGCTTAAATCTACTTCTAGATCTTCTTGACTTGCTGATTCTCAACGAGGCACTGAATTATTAGCTCACAACCTCACAATCATGCACAGAACAGATGCTTCTTGAGGTATGGTTGGGTGATAATATAGAGTCACCTACAGAGACCTGGCTTTGGCTTCTGACTGTCCTGGGTTCAAATCAAGAGTTTCTCTGCCTGTTAGTTGTTTGATTTTGGGCAGGTCAACTAGTCTCTGAGTTTCCGTTTCTTCATTTCTAAAATGGGGAATATTATTTACCTGGCAGGGCTGTTATGGGGGTTGAATGAGACAACATTTTTAGAGCACCCCAAAGTTTTTGGCAAGTAGTAGATGCTCAACGAAAGGTCATTTCTTCCCATCCCCCTTTCTCTACCTGGAAGCTTGTTCTAACTCAGGTGTGAAAGAGAAGCAGAAGAGCATTCCTGGAGATATTTCTGGCTTACAGTAGTTTGGGAAAGCTAAGTAATTTATGGGACTAAGGGAGAGAGGAGGGGGCGCCATGATGATATTTTTGGTGTCTGCCCAGTGTTTTCTAAAACTTGGGCCAATTAATATTCCTTTAACCTGGAATGCTTTTCTTGCCTCTCCCTTTAAGTAGTTCATGTCCTCCACCAAACCTTTCTTGTAGGACTTTCCCAGCCAAAGTTGCTTACGAGCTTGTGCTCCTCTGAACTTCCATACATCTCTCACACAAAATCCTCACATTTGTCCTTGTGTCCTTTCATAGCTGTTGAAGCCTTGGCTTATAGTTTTTACTGAAGCCTATGTGTAGTGAGAGCAAAGGCACCTCCATTTCATCATTGCATATTGGACACCTAGGGGACCTGGCAAGGGACCGTATATGGCAAGTCATCTGGGTTTGGGGATAGAAGACCTGGGTTTGAGTCCAGCTTTATTGTTTATTGTGTGGTATCAGGTAAGTCCCATAGATTTTCCTAGAATGTGTTTCCTTATTTATGAAATGTTTATAATAATCCCATCGGCCATTTAAAAAAATAAATGTCCTCAAATTCTATTCAAAAGGGGTGCAATATAAATAAAATGAATGGAATGGTTTCTACTCTACCTTCATTGAGGAACTGTTGGTCAGCCATGGCAGATCACGGCTGTGAGAGTATTTGATGAATAATAAATGCGGTATCCACACTATGTATAGTTATTAGGCACTCATTAAATATCTCCTGAATCAATGCTTAATGCAAAGAAGATGTCTTTCCCTTTCTCTTTTATTGGCCTGGGAAGAAGGGTCACAGCTTGATAACATGCTTGGGGAAAGGGGAGCAACAGCTCTTATGGGAAAGAGACAGTCAAGGGAAGGTGGCAGCGTCGGACACACGGTAAGTCTAAATAAATATATGTGGACTATGGTTGATTAGGTAAACAGTGGAGTGGTTGGGAAAATATGTCACAATATAGAAAAATGTTGAGAGGTCAAAAGAAGCAATGTGAGCATTGATTAGACTCTTTTCCCCAACTCCGACCTTCCTTGTTCCCTTTCCATGCATCATTTTTTGGTACAGCACTTTACACCTATTTATTTGTTCATTTTTCTATGTGTTTATATTTGTTTATCTGATTATTTAGTTAGTTTAACATCTCTCTCCCCTTGCTAGATGATAAGCTCTAAGAGGCAATGATTTTTGATCATTTTCCTTACTTGCATATCCATGGTGCCTAGAATAATACCTGGCTAATGCCTGGCACAGGGCAGGTGCTCCATAAATGCTTGTAGAATGAGTCATGATGAACTTTACTGTCTTCCTTAGGCCAGGAAGATATTCAAGCCACCTGTTGTTTGGCCCCAGGATTCTCCTGTATTTCACTACATCATCCTTCTGGTTTCCTACTTATCTCCACCTTGGATTATCTTGTCTATTTATTTGCTTATTTGTTTGTCATTTTTTCCTTTCCAACTGAGGCTGAGTAGTGATCTGAGTACAGACGGCTCGGGACTGAATTCTGGTGCCATCACTGACTAACCGTATGGCCCTGGGCAACTTGCTTATCCATTCAGAGCCTCAGTCTATAACATGGGGCTATAACATGGGGATAATAGCAATTCCTGCTCCCAAAGTTGTTGTGAGGATTGAGTTTGTTAATGCACACAGGGTACAACACCAGGCACATAGTAAGTGCTCAGTGAAGGGTTATTATTATTGAAGTACAAGTAACAAGAAGGCAGGGGCACTGTGTCTCTTACTTATTCTGCTGTCCTTGGTGTCGAATACAGAGTCACCACTCACTAAACATTGATGAATAAGTGAATAAATATGTCAAAACAAGTAGTTGTAATATAGACATTTGTCTTAACAGTATCGGACATATAAGGAATTTTACTGAGCAAACATTTTTGAAAAGTGCCTGCTATATGCCAGGCACTGTGGGGAAATGTGATGATTCATCTATTCATTTATTTATTATTATCTAGATGCGAGCATCTCAGGCTGAATCCATGGCCTCAGAATGTCAAGGATTTAAGGGCTCCAGTGAGAAACGGTGATCTGGACCAGTTCTGGCATGGTTGCCCTTTGATAATGCCCTGAACCAGTGTTCACGGGACACTAACCCACACCAGGTCCTTATTGGGCCGCAGGGATGCAGTGATGGAAAAGGCCAATCCCTGCAGCAAAGAGCTCACGGCACGTGTTTGATGTGAAAGAGACAAACAGGGTGCACTGGGGTGCGTCTATGGTAGAGAAAAGGAACAGGGCTTGGGGAGCACAGAGGAGGCACCAAGATGAGAGTTGAGGGTGCAGAGGGTGAGATACAGCTTCCAGTGTTACTCTCAGGAGCTTCACGTACAGACAGTTCAGGCCAACCTCGGCAATGGTGGAATGCCACTCTGAATCCTTGAAAAGGAACTAATTATAGGACATTTTCCCCCTGCAGGTAGTTGTATTCTCTTCTGAAAGTACACCATCATCACACTCCTCATAAAGGGTTGTGATTTTCTATTTGTCTGTTTTATTACCCACTACACTGAGCTCAGTGAATATTTGTTGAACCAAAATAAATCAAATTCCCAAGTGTATTAATTTCCTAGGTTGCTGTAACAAAGTACCATAAGCTGGGTAGCTTAGAACAACAGAATTTTATTGTTCCTCATTTCTGAGGGCTAGAAGTTCACTGTCAAGATTTGGCAGAACCATGCTCCATCTGAGACTCTGGAATCCTTGCCCCTTCCTAGCTTCTGATGCTTTGCCAGCCATCTTGGGCATCCTCTGACCTGTAGGTGCATCACTCCAATCCTCTGCCTTCACGTGCTGTTCTCCTCGTGGCTTCACATCATATTCCCTCCGTGCATGTCTGTCTCTATGTCCAAGTTTCTCATTATAGGACACCAGTCATTCAGATTAGGAGCCACTCTTAATCAGCTCATCTTAACTTGATTAAATCTGCAAAGACCCTATTTCCAAACAAGGTCACATTCTGAAGTCTGGGGGGTTTGGATGTCAGCGTATCTTATTTTAACGGGACACAATTCAACTCATAACACCAGGCTGGGGAGCTCGTGGATTTTGGCGATGAGCAAGAAGGTTAGCATTGCAGGGGGCTGCAGAGGACATGCATGAGGCTGGGGGCTTCATGCAATCCTCACCAGAACAAGGAAGCCTATGGGAAGACAGTCTTTAACCAGAGAGTCAGACCTACCTTTGGAGGCTCTGCTACAGATATTCAGCTGAACCTTACCGGAACTTGGCTTTCTAATTTCTGAGTCCAGCCTGTTATTTAACGGGATCTAACATCTGTCCAAAGGGCTAGAGTCTGTTCCTGCCTTCCGGGCTCCACTCGACACCTGAAACCCGAGGAAGACACTCTCTGACTTCAAGCCTTGGCACTAGACAGCCTCTTTAGGCATCTGGATCAGTTCAAACCAGGTCTGATTTCACCTTGCCTCTGTGGGCTCCTAACAGTAGTAGAGGTAGCAATATGGCTTCCTCTAGTTGAGAACACAATAGTTACCTCACCTCTGGTCCTCTGACAGCCCCACTGTTGGGGCTTCACTGGGGTAGGGTGGAGGTCATCTCCTTGGAATAGAACAAAGAATGAAGCCTGGAGAGTTTATATTGACACGCACATGGCCACACAGCTAGTAAGTGGTGATGTCGGGGCCTGAAGCCTGTTGCACGGGACTCCGCAGTCTTTATGTTCATCTACCCTGCTTCCCTTCAGCCAAATGCTTGGGGGCAGCTCTAGGAAGGTTTTGACCCCTATTCCTGTCATTATCCAAATAAGCCATCCTCTTAAATGACCACCTGCCTCGCCTGAATCTTTCTGTCCTGTCGGTCCTCAAACCAGAGGACAGGGGTGGTGAGACAAAGACAGCCCGGGTCATGGAACACTCATTCCTCTGTTCTACGCGGTGTGGCTCTCTGGGTTTGAGCCGTCGGCTGCTGGTGCAGGGGTGCTAGGATGCTCATGTTCTCCAGAAAGTTCTCTGGCCTTCAAGGCTGTGGGGGAATTCATCACTTTTCAAAGTAATCGGAAGATTGACCTTCCAGAATCCTGCCCCCCTCCCCGAGTTACCTCTCCATCGCCTCCTATGAGATCGCTGTCATCAGTGGTGTTCTGAAGGTTTCCAGTGTCGAGCAGCTAAAGATAAACGAGAGCAGTGAGCTGGACCAACACACCTTCTGCAGAGAGAATTCATTAGCGGGCGAGGTCTGAAGAGGAGTCACTTTTGCGGCTCTGGTTCCTGCCGCTCTGACTCTCCATCATGGACCATAGGATGCGTGTGGGCTGGGAGGGCATGGACCACGAAGGCTGTTTTTGTCAGCCAAGCCGCAGGAGGGAGCCGCACGGCCCCAGGGCCAACCTCAGCCAGCCACAGGGGCCGGTTCTCAGGAGCGAGCGGGGGGCCAGCAGGACTGGGGTTTCCGCTTTCTCACAGGAAGCCTCAATTGCTCTCCTCGGGACCGCAGGGGCCTTGCTGAGCAGCGGTGACTCAGCTTCCTGTGTGCCCTGGCAGGGGGGAAGGACCCCTGACGACGCAGGGCCCCTCTTGCCTGTGTGTCCCCTCCCACCCACTTTCTGCTCTAGAAAACCTCCAGGAGTGATCCAAGTCTCTGTTTACCGGAAGCCTTGTTGAGAAAACCAGTTCGGACTTCACATTTCTACAGCATTTGTCACCTTATGAAAACATTTTCTCACACATTGGTTCATCCAATGGTCACACAGACTCTGAGACTGTAGGGAGGCCATTGTCACCACTGTTACACAGATGAAGAAAGTGGGACTCGGCCAGTGAAGGGGGTTGGCCAAGGCTTCGTCGCTTACTGGTGGAAGGTTGATGCTCGAGCCCAGGATTCTAGAATACTCATTCAGGACCTTATTGTACTTTCTTGGGTGGCACTCGGCGTTTCGCCCTTATCGTGCGCTTGCTACAGGTAAAATGCTTGTTGACTGAATGACTGACCGTAATTTTCATCCATCGTGAGATGGACCCTTCGGGCTCTAAGCAAGCTACCGTGGGCGAGTGGGAAAGACACGGGCTTTGGAGAGACAATCCAGGTGCAAGTTACACTAAGACCCACATTAGCTACATGATTTTAGGTAAGGTTCAAATTCTCTAAACCGTAGTTTTCTCTGAATACAGAGGATAATGATGATGATTTTTCAGGGCAGTTCTAAGATTTGAATGAGATAATACGGATCAAGGGATGGCATAGTATTTGCTATGTAGAAGTTGTGTGGCTATGCAAGGTTCTTTCCATCGCCCTCATAGTGATGCTTAGCTTCAGAAACTCGTTAAACAAATCTTGCAGACATTTTCTTTATATATGGGACAATGCAAAATTTTGCTTAGTAACCTCTGAAAAAGTAAGGACACAAAGGTACAAAGCAAATAAAGTCTGGTCCTGGCTCATTTAGCCACTATAATCAAGAAATGAGCTATACCCTATATGAGGATTTCCCAGTTCTGTACTCTAAGTTCTGGGTACCAAGATTTCTCATCATTTCTTTTGACTTATTTTAGATAAACATTTCTGGCCTTGTAAACAGAGTGGAACAACAGCCTGCATTGCAGATTCTCTGTCTGTGTTTCTTACTCCTCACTGGACGATCTGACTTTCATTGCCCCTTGCTCTTGCTGACCTGCAAGGGGTCACAGAGACACTCATCAAGATGAGGAAGAGGCGTGGGGTCTGAGATGTCAGACACAGAAATAATATTTATATTTCAAGAATATGCCTAAGCAGTCAAGATGCTATTTCTTTAAAAGTGCCCTTTATTTCACCAGTTGGATGTTTTCTGTGATTTAACAATTTTTTCTTTGAATAGAATATATGTCTATTGGTGTTAATATCTTAGATTTCAAATTACTTACAGCCAGGAACTATGTTATAGTCATTACCATATTCCCAGGGCCAGGGTCACTCTAGATTTTCAGTGACTGGTTCTTGAATGAGCAAGGATCATGCACTCATTCATTCATTTTACAGAAATAGATTGTGAACATTCCTGAGCTGTCATCCAGGTGGATAGGATAGTATACTGCCTTAAGGAGCTCAAGGAAAGAGAGTTATTCAAGTGTCATTCAATCTGAGAGGTGAGTGTGACTCCTCACGGAGAGCAGAGACGGGTCAGGAGATGAGATCAGGCAGAAGGGAGCAAGTAGAATGCACAGCTGTTCAAGGGGATGACTGTGAATGAATCAAGTAAGTCTCCTTATTGGGAGCTGATCGTGTGATCTTGCAGAGGGACCTGCCACCTTGAACAGCCCCAAACTGAATGAAATAGGAGTAATTACCACCATGGAGAGGCTAGCAGATGAGGGTGGCCTCTGGGCAATCAAAACAAGTTACTCAGGACAAATACAATCCTATGTTCACATCTAGGACAGGGGCTGATGTGATTAATATCTGCAGGAAACTGGGGAATATTGTGATCCTATCTGCTAATGGGGACTTTCAAAGTGATGGACCTTCTGCTGGATGGAGCATGAAGGGTGTAATCACTTCTGGGGAGATGTTTACTTTGTGGTTTAGTGACCCTTTCCAGGGCCTCCTTCTTTATTATTTCTTGATAAAGAGGATTTAAATAATTCAAAATTATTGTTTTTTTTCTTTTCAGAATCACACTGTGATGGGAAGTGGGAGAATGTGTTTGAAGTCTACATAGTTGTTTACTCTTCGTTCATTTAGTACATTTTACTGAGCACCTCTCCTGTGCTGGTCTTGAGTTGGGCTTGGGATTCAAAGGTGGGCAAAAGTCTGTCCCTTCACTTTAAGGATCTCCCCAGTAGAGGAAGAAAGTGACTCATAAGTAATGACAATGCATTGTGGTAAGTATAGAAGGGGAGACAAATAAAAGAGGGCAGAGGAAGGAGTGATTAATTATGTTCTTAGTAGTCAGGAAACCTCACAGAAGATGTGTTGGGCTTTAAGGGATGAATAGGAGTTTTCTGGTGGAGAAGAAGAAAACATTTTAGGTAGTGAAAACGCCATGAACAGTTGCACAAGGGCAGTAAATTCATGGTTTGGGAAATAATGAATTAGAGTACCGTAGCTAGAGTTGTGTTGCCAGCTCAAATATAGGCAGCCCATTAGATGTGAATTTCAGATAGACAGTGAATACTTTTTTAGCACGAGTATGTCCCAAATATTGCACGAGACAGGCTTATACTGGAAACATTATTTGTTGTTTCTCCAAGGTTCAGATTTCATTGAGCATCCTATATTTTTATTTGCTAAATCTGGTGATTCGAGACTAGAGTACAAAGCAGACGAGACCATACTACAGAGGTCTTTGAAAGTCATGCTTGAAAGTTTTGACTTCAGTCTTGTGGGGTGATCTTGGAAGGTTTTTAAACTGAGATGTGATATAATCAGATTTCTGATATTATGCTGGCTTCATGGAGGATGATCTAGAAAGGGGGAAACTGGAAGCAAGGACATTGATTTAAATAGAGAGAAAGGGAGTTTTGAACCAGGGTTACAATCAAGAGATTCTCAGGCAACAGACTCCAGGGATATTTTGGAGATGGAAGCTACAGGACTTGCTGAGAAAGGCTGAGTGTTTATGCTGGCAATCCTTTTTTGTTACAGGCACAGTATATTTTTCCTTGAAAGTTTATGACCTTCTGAACATACACTCCCAATAGTCTTGGGACTGGAGATTGTCTGGAGACTGGAATTCTGTGCCATTTGCCACATGGCTCAGCTCTTCGTTTCTTTAAAACATATACTCAGGCTAAACTCTGAGCCAGTTCATCACAACTTGATTAAGTGGCTAAGTCCACACTGGGCACAGGTGGAAACACTTAGTGCCATAACTTTAGAAGGGTCTATAAAAAAGAATGTCTTCCATACTTTCTTAGGAGAGATTTACTTTTTGAAGAAAGTGTATATTTTGGAAGGGAAAGGACATTGTTTATTTCTGACATTAAATACACCTCCAGGGTTATAGAATGTATTTGGATTCTCTAGACTGGTTGCCAAGAACTCACAGAATCGTGTTAGAAGAAATTGTTTGGTTACTTTCCTCCTGTTACAGCTGGAGAAGCTGCAGCCCAGAGAAGAGATGCGACCCACCCAGAGGGTGGCAGAACTTGGACGAGGGGAGAAGATTCATGACTCCCAGCTAAAATGAAACAGGAATTCTTTAAACATTTAGAGTTTGGAAACACAGTGTCATTCTTTTTCTCTATAACTACCAAATTACAAAGAATTTCTCCTTGAGATTTTTCAATTTGGACGAAAGTATTAACACAAGTCTTTTTTTAAAAGGGATTTCATGAAATTGTGTCATTTGAGAATAACCACATCTTATTCCTATTGACAGCCCTTTTGAAACAGATTGACCCAGCCTAATTCCTGAAGGTTTTCAAAGATTTTGGAACTCGGAAAAAGAAAAGTTTATATAAATAGGAAATAATAGTTATTTGTTGAATGCATTCTCAGCTGTAAGACTCTGACATTTTGGCAAAGGCAAGTTTTCCTTTCAATAGATCAACATTCAGAGCCAAGTTGTGTTTAAAAAGAAAAAAGCAAAAAGCACTGTATTTACATTTCAAGGATGAAATGTCTTTCCTCCTTAGAAATCTTGAGGAATGCTCTCTGGGACAACCGCCTGGCCTGCCTCTGCTTCATTAATTCCAGGGAGACCTTCACTGCCAGACATCCCAAGGTAACTCCTCATTCAGGTTTGAGGGATTTGCTCCCGATAAAAAGACTTATCCAAATTCTCCCTCCTTTCCTCAGCAATGAGGTACCACAACCCACTGAGATACCACAACGGGTCCTGAGCTCTGAGTTGTCTACTCCGCAATCAATCCTAATAGAAGATTTGGTTTTGTTTCTAATATCTTGGTCACTGGATACCTTTTCTTTCATATCCTATATGTGGCACCTCCCAGCCCCTTCTGAGATAGAGAGGGTGGGGACGAGCAAAGGGCAGTGATTCTGGAGTCAGTGGGGCCCTGGGGCCATGTTCTTCACCGAACACATTTTCCTTTCACTGCCATCCATCCTTCGTGGGGATTTGGAACATTCTCTCTTCCCTGTTAATGTTGGTGAAAAGTGTTATAAGACCCCAAGTGCTAATCACCAACTGAGGAATATAGACAGTTAGGGCCCTCAGATGGCTCTTAGGGATGGTATACAGCAGGGGTCCCCAACTCCCGGGCCACGGACCAGTACTGTCCATGGCCTGTTAGGAACTGGGCCGCACAGCCGGAGGTGAGTGGTGGGCGAGCGAGCAAAGCTTCATCTGCTTCTCCCCGTCGCTTCCATTACCGCCTAACCCATCCCCCCTCTCCCCTGTCTGTGGAAAAATTGTCTTCCATGAAACCGGTCCCTGGTGCCAAAAATGTTGGGGACCGCTGGTATACAGTATACGCTCTAAATAAGATGGTCCGTGATCCATCAGGCCTCTGCCAACCTCACCCCACACACCTGCCCTGCCAATTCCTCGTACTATACCCCATTTATTTATTTAGCAACGTGTCTTGAGTATCTTTCATACACCAGGCATGGGGCCTGGCAATGAACAAAACAGGCCAGCGCTAGCCCGATATTTCTCCCACTGGATTTACTGATAGCCAAGGGCCCCCCAATTCTTTTTATGATGTGAATTCTATGAGAATTTAACAAATTTCTCTTTTCATTTGATGATCATCTAAAAATGAACATAAAATATAATCTGGAGTGATTGAAAGTTTGCCTTAAAACAGTCCTATTGCAGGATCTTGGTGTCCAGGTTTGCACTTGTGTTACTGAGCACATCAGGGCCAATGATCATTAAATTGATGGTAAACTTTCAGTGTACTGTCTGTCTCTCGAGTTGGGGGTCTCTGGACGTGTCCTTGAGCTCTGACAAGGTTCTTTTTCTCTAAATGGGTTTCACATATTTTTCAAGTTTAAGAAGCACTGGTCCAATAGCGGCACCAGAATGGTTGTAGTTGCCTGCAGCCATCACGCTGTTCCCAAACTTGGATCACTCAGGTCTCACGGGAGGCAGGAAGATGGTCCCCAAAAGATATCCACGCCCCAATACTTGTGAATATGTTACATTACATATATATAGCTGGAATTAAGGGAGATTATCCTGCATTGTCTGGTGGTCCCAATGTAGTCACGTGGGCCCTTAAAAGTAGAAGAGAGTTAAAAACAGGTACTCCAACAAATACGTGTCCATGTGTGTTCACACCTGCAGTAATCACAATAGTCAAAAGGTGGTAATAGCCAATGTCCATGAATGGATGCACAGATAAACAAAATGTGGTATATACACACATTGAAATATTATTCAGCCATAGAAAGGAATGAAGTAGTTCTACATACTACAATATGGATGAACCTCTGAAACATTATATTATGTGAAAGAAGCCAGACACAAATGTCACATATTGTATGACTCTGGATAGGAAATATCCAGAATAGGTAGTTCCAACAAGACAGAAAGCAGATTGGTGGTTGCCAAGGACTTGGGGGAAGGGGTATGGGGAATAACTGCTTAATGGGTAAGGGGTACTACTTTGGAGTTGTTCTAACTAAAAAAAAAGTCTTAAGTTATTAGCAATGAGTTTTACCATCCTTTTTTATATTGTGCAATGCCAGTTTTAAATGCACATATATAAGAGCATTTAACTTCTATGAAGAATTCCCAAAATTACACAATTTGTATTTTATAGCTGATACATTCAAGTTCAAGGAGAAAATGATTAAAAATTTCAAGTGGTGACCGCAGAGCACTGGGACCTTCTGAATGTGGGGTCCTGTGTGGTTGCCCAAGCTGTACCCCTTGAAGCTGGTCCTGAACACACTGCCTTTTCTTTCCTGGATCACATCCCTGTCTCCTTGACAACATTCCTTGCATCTCTAAGATAAACTATGTTCACATGAACCCTTGTCTCAGGTTGCTTTGAGAGGGAATCCACACTCTGTCCCCATCCCTGTATTCGTAGTACTCAAGGGAGAGGATAAGGAAATGCTTGGAGAAGTGAGCCTTGTGCTTTGAGAGAGGCCACGGGCTGCGGTGGTTACAGAAGCCTCCCTGGAGAAGCTGGGAATGAGTCGCAACTTCCAGAACATGTTAGTTGGGAGACAGTGGAGGGGATTTTGTGTTGGGACTGAACAGTGCTATTAGTGACATAGGGACAGCCTTTGTAGCTACTCCAAACCAGATTTCAAAAGCTCTTATGCACATGATCACATGCAAGTCACAGCAAACCATATTAGGCAAAGAAGGTAGATGGAATTATATTTCCCCTATAAATGAAGACACTCAACCCCAAATATCTGAAGCCCAAAGGAATAGTGGATTCATCACAGGAACCCAGTTCTTTTGATCCCAGAACCCGTGGTGCCTCACCAGGCCGTGTAACATCTGAAGATGAGGGGCCACGTGGATTAGGTCAGAGGGGCCATAGGTTTCTGCGCTCACACGCATACGTGGAGGGCCGGGTGCTACCTCTCTTGTTCTGTATAAAAGGTGCAGAGAAGTTAACTGAGGGACCCAAGAGCCTGTATTTAATATACATTCAAACTGATTTCTGTGAAAGAAGCACTGACTTTGGCCATTTTGGCTAAAAGCATCTTTTCTGGAACTGTGACCCAAATAAATGTGGGAGCTCTCTGCCTTTACTTCTAATTCTGATTTTGCAAGGAGCGTCCTGCTAGGAAATTATCTTGGGGTTGGGGGCGAGGAAGGGGTTTCGAAAGAGAGAAAGAAACAAGATTTCAGGGTCACAGCTGTCAGCAACCCAGGGTGCCTAAGGGTCTGGGCCAGTGGGCAAGGGTCCCGGAGGAATGGAGTCCAAAAGCCTGTGAGTTTTCTCTTGAAAACTTCTCAACTTTTCCTGTAACACCCAGAAAAAAGAACCAAAACATGCTGTAAGTTATCTTGTTCTAAAACTTCCTCTCTTTTTATTTTCCTAACTTCTGTAAAAATAAAATAACTTTGACACGGCAGTCATTTGTGAAAATACAAGTCAATGAAATGGAATTTATAAACTTTAAGTGAAGCCAATGTTTGGATTATCTTGTTTCAATTAAGATGCTGTGCTTTTTGCCTTTTAAGAGTGAGGATTCTGTCGTGTTCTGTATTTAAATACACTGTGCCGAGGTTAACTTTTGAACAAGCAGAAAATGGAAGGAAAGGGGAAGGTACTAGAAGTAAAAGGGGAGGGGGGAGTGGAGTGAGGCAACGGAATAAGCACAGGTTTCGAGTCAGAGAGGCCTGAATTCAAATCCTGGTTCTGTTCTCGCTAGCTGTGTGATGTTGGGTAACTTACTTAACCTCTCTGAGCCTCAGTTTCCTTATCAATAGAATAAATATAATTATACATACAAATTTGGTTGTGGGGGGGTGATTAAATGGGATAATATATGTAGTTTTGCCTGGTGCAGAGGAGGTCCTCGGTAAATATTGAATTTATTCATTCATAGTAACTCTTGAAATTATTATTATTTTTGACTGTCTGTGGATCACTCCCCAATTTTCAGTGTACCTTTGAGAATCTATAGTTATCTAGGATACTTTCATTCTATTGTGGCCCCCTAGACCTAATTTTCCAAGCAATTGATTTCAAAGCCTTTAATTATACTGGCCCTTATCTCAGGAGTTGAGAGCGATCCTTCCTTCCTCCCCACCTACTTCTTTCCCTCCTTCCTTCTTTCCTTCCTTCACTCGTCCATTTGAAAATGGAAATTAAAATTCTATGATATTCCAGGCACTGGGTTGAGAGTGAAGGCTATGAGGTCAGGAAGACTTGGTGTTGGCCCCTGGGAAGTTCATGGTCTTGAGGGAGAGACACAGGGGAGGGAGGGGGGAAGTGGAGAGGAGTGGGCTTCCCCAGGAGGGATGGCGTTTTCCTGAAGACTCTAAGGACTTATGTGGAGAATCATGGCGGGGCCACCCCAGGAAGAGGGAGTGGTAAGGACTGAAGGACGGAGGCCTGAAGACGCCAGGTTGCTCAGGGACCAGCAAGGAGGTTAGGATGGACAGAGCATGGGTGCCAAGGGGCCCGAAGGAGGTGAGAACTCAGGGACCAGAAGGCACCAGACAGTCACAGACATCGTATGCCTTTCCAAGGTGTTTAGACTTCACTCGGCCGGCCACAGAGAGGGAGAGCAGGGTGTAAAATTGGCCAGAGGCATGCGTTAATTCCATCAGGGAACAGATTTGAGGGCTTGGTGGTGTCAGGGAGATCAGTCAAGAGCTTATTTTCAAATCCAGCTGAGTGATGAGGAGGGTTAGAGCTTAGCGATGGTGGGAACAGCTCCACCAAGAAATGGTGTGGTTGAGGGGGTGATGAGGAAGGATCTGGAGCATCCCAGGTTAGAGTGGGAAAGCTGCGGGGAGGGGGAGCTTTTCCTAACTTCCTCTAGAGCGGAGGCTCCTCTCCGTGTAGAAGGGATTGTCTTACCCCAAGAATGACCTGGGAACTGCCCGATTTCAGAGCTGGGCTTTCCAGGTCCAGGTCCGATATAACCATGTGTTGAATGAACGGATGCTGGAAATGACACTCATGCAGGAAGCCAAGAGGAGGGCTGGCGGGCTGTTTTGAGCCCATCTTATTGTTCATCAGCCTTTGTAACCAGTCACACGCTCTGTTCCTCAAAGTCATCCTCAGCATCTCCTCCTGGGGCCCCTGTGCCCTGGCCACGAGCTAAGAGAACAATGTGAATGCGGTGGGGCAGCTCCCACCTCCCCTTGCACCAGAATCTCTCATCCGCAGCAGACCTGGGTCTGTGTCTTGTTATTTCAGTGCAGAATCCTGGCTGCCCTAGCACTGCATCAACTCAGCCGGCTGGCTGGGACCCCAGGTCTGTTTGGGTTGGAAATTGCATGTTGTCCTTTTTGTAAAGTAGGACGATCTGAAGCTCCTTCCTAGGCAGACCCAGGCTCAGATCATAGGCCTATGGCCCATTTGTCTCTGAGCAGAAGGGAGGAGCTATGTCAGGATTCAAAATCCAAGTTGGGTTCTTTAGTTTCACAGCTAATGCACACACTATCACGAAGTCCACAATTACTCTCTAACTGGCAATTTAAAATTCTTCCATTCTGCTTCCTCACCAGCCATATCATACAGTGCCATGTTGTAGATAGAACACATTTTTCCAGCCTAGGGAAATCTGGGTTTAAGTTCTGGTTCTGTCACACATTATTATTGGTGAGGCCTTGTGTGGATCTCTTAGAATCTCTGTGCCTCGGTAGTCATAGGACAGCACAGGGTAGATGTGGATATCGATGGACAAGGAGTTATGTGCCTTTCGCTGTGTTTGACTTGGCCCATCTTTCATGAGCGGGGTGCATGCGTATCACCACTCCTCTAACTTCTCAGAACTCCAGCAGTGTAACATCAGAAAGTTTAATGACTCACCTTTGAAGTCAAGTTTCTTGAGGCTTTATTTATTTATTTGAAGTTTAGTTGATTTGCAATGTTGTGTTAATTTCTGCTGTACAGCAAAGTGATTCAGTTATACATACATATATATATATTCCTTTTTATATTCTTTTCCATTACGGTTTATCACAGGATATTGAATATAGTTCCCTGTGCTATAACAGTAGGACCTTGTTATTTATGCATTCTATATATACTAGTTTGCATCTGCTAACCCCAAACTCCCACGGAGACATGATTTATATTCAGTAAATTTCTTCCTTATTAGGTATACAGTTCTATGAATTTTGGAAAAACCTGCATATAATTTTGTAAACACCACCATGGTCAACACATAGAACATCTGCATCACCCCAAAATGTTCCCATATGTCTTGTTTGTCGTCAATACCTTCCTGCCATCTGCAGCCCCTAGCAGCCATTGATCTGTTTTTTATGCCTATAGTTTTGCTTTTTCCAGAATGTCATATAAATGAAATTATACAGTGGGTAGTAGCTTGAATCTGGCTCATTTCACAGAGCATAATGCATTTGACATTTGTTTATGTTGTTGCCTGTATTAGTAGTTTCTGTCTGATGCTGAGTATTATTCCATTGCGCGGATGGACCACCATTTGTTTATCCATTCGCAGTTGATGACATTCAAGTTGTTCTCAGTTTTTGAAGACCATGAGTAAAGTTGCTGCAAATATTTGCATGCAGGTTTTTGTGTGGTTGTATGTTTTCGTTTCTCTTGGGCAAATTCCTAGGTGTGGGATTAGTGGGTCTCATGGTAAATCCGTGCTTAAGTTTATAAGAACCTGCTAAACTTTTTAAAAATGTCTGTGTCATTTTAACGATTCACTGTTTTGAAAATTAAACTTTTATTTTGAGACCATTGCAGACTTCTATGCAGTTGTAAGAAATAATACAAAGAGATCCTGAAAGCCCGTGTATCCTGTACTCCATTTTCCCCGGTGGTAACATCTTGCAGAACCGTATAGTACGATGTCACAGCCTGGATACTGAGGTCATTGCAGTCAAGATCCAGGACGTTGCTGCCACCACCAGGGTTCCTTATGTGGCCCTTTTCCAGCCCACGCCTCCCTCCTAACCCAGCCCCTCTTTAACTGCTGGCATCTAGTAATCAGTTGTCCATTTCTATAATTTTTTCATTTCAAGAATGTCATATAAATGGAATCACACAGTTTGTACCCTTTTGGGATTGGAATTTTTCACTCAACACAATTCCCTGGAGAGTAATCAGGTTGTTCCATGTATCAATAACTGTTTCATTTTATTTCTCACTCAACACAATTCCCTGGAGAGTAATCAGGTTGTTCCATGTATCAATAACTGTTTCATTTTATTTCTGAGTGGTTTTCCATGATATGGATGAATCCCAGTGTGTTTAACCAGTCACCATTGAAGGATATCCACGTCGTGTTTCCAGTTTTAGGCTATTACAAATAAAGTTGCTATAAGTATTCGTGGATAGGCTTTTGTGTGAATATAAGTTTTCATTCTCTGGGATAAACATCCAGATGCAATTGATGGGTCGTATGGTAGTTACATATTTAGTTTTATAGGAAACTGCGAAGTATCTTCCAGCTTGGGTGCACCATTTTTATATTCCCACCAGCAATGTATGAAAGATTCAGTTTCTCCACATCCTCATTAGCTTTTTATTTTTTCAATTTCTCATGGAGATTTACTTTCTCCAAAGGGATCAACAACATGCCCTTGGATTCGCCATTTCTACTATTTAAAACTATTACTTCTGTTAATCTCTTCTTTTTGTAGCTCAGTGTCCCTTAGGTGAGGTGCTGTCGGAAGTCAGACCAAACAAGGATAAAAGTTTGTGTTCCCTGTAAACTGGTGAGTTTGATTTGACACCCAGAGCTAGTCAAGGCATACAATTTCCCTTTTCAACTTGGCTGCCAGGATGTTCAGTACCAACTATTACGTTCATTGTCAGGGTCTCCCATTAACCTCCTTTCATTGCTTGTTCATATCCTTTTTATTATGCTAGCTATAAATATTTAGCTATAAATAATTCATTTGTCTAAAGTGCCTCAGGTCATCCCTTCTCCATGTTCTTATAGGCACTTGGCTTAGTCTATCATTGTGTTCACAAAAGTGAATTAAAGTCATGCTCACAGGGCTGTCTCACCCACTGTATGAAGAGCTCCTCCAGAATAATGCCCCCTCACTGTCCCATCCCCCCAAAGATACCCTATAAGTATTTATTCATTCATTAGCTATATAAGGAACATTTGCATGGATTTTCTATGGGTTTTGCTTCAAGAAATCATAGTTCAGAAGAAAAAGTTAATCTGTGAATCTGAATAGCTATAAAACCAGGCAGAATATGTTGATTAATTTAAAAGAATTCAGATGCTGAAGGAGTTCAGAGACGGGAGAAATTGTGTTTACAGTAGAGATATAGAAGGCTTATTTTAATAATTTTATGACTTAAAAAATTAACGTCTTTGGCACGAACCATTAAAATCCTTTCAGGGATTAGGTGGAGTGGTATAAAGGAGATGCCATGGGGAGAGGAAGCTGGGGTTATTTGGGGACATCTGGAGATGGGGCTCTGCCTGGTAGTCCTGGGAGAGCTGAGGGGGTAGCCAGGAGGGAAAGCAGCTGGGGAATAGCCTTGCCTGTCTCAGGAAAAACCAACCAGAGGCGAGTGCCAGGAAGACTGGGATTCTGAGAGAAATGGGGACATATCCTGTCCATCTGAGATGACACTGAAGGACCCAGTGTTTTTAGAAATTTCAAGAGTTGCAGTAGGGAGGGTTTCAGAGCTCTGGGGCATCACAATTAGAATGTAGGGAACAGCCTGCCCTTCTGGGGTCCCTAGACCCCAGGAGACACAGACCGATGGGGCTGCCTGACTACAAAGTCTCTGCTTGCTCTTCTGTCCACAGTCCTGCCAAGAACAATGAAGGCAACATACGGACGACCTCAGAGGAGCCCAAGGGACACCTTTCCTCACTGGTGTCTGATGCCTGAGCCAATCATTGGCATTGCTCTCTCTCTCTGTATATATATATTTTAACAGCTAAACCCCTAAACCAAACAAATGCAGAAGTGAAAGAAAGACTTTCTTGCGAAGCAAAGGGGGCCACAGCTCTGGTGGAAACAAAATTATTCTCATGACAAAGTTGTTGGTCCTCTGTGTTGTTCTCCTGTGCAGTCTTTTGACGGCTGTGGGCCGGGCTGGTCCTATACTGGGGACACTTGTGATCGGGTTGTAGGACGAGTAGGAGGAGTTCCTCTCTGAACGACCTTAAAGACTAGTGGTGCCTCTCCTGAGCGTTTCTTTTGTCTTTTAGTTTAATTTTTTTAAATGGGCATGTTGGTTTATTTATTTGTTTATATATTTATTTATTTATTTTTGGCTGCATTGGGTCTTTGTTGCGGTGCCCGGGCTTCTCATTGCAGTGGCTTCTCCTGTTGCGGAGCACGGGCTCTAGGCGTGCGGGGTTCAGTAGTTGTGGCAGCGGGGTCAGTAGTTGTGGCTCATGTGCTCCGCGGCATGTGGGATCTTCCTGGACCAGGGCTTGAACCCGTGTCCCCTACGTTGGCAGGCGGATTCTTAACCACTGCGCCACCAGGGAAGCCCTCTTTGGTCTTTTAGATTCTCTGATCATAGTTGCCTCATTGCATGGACTGCTAGAAATTCAACGTTGATTTCTTTTTTTTTTTTTGTAATAAATGTGGATGCAAAAAAATAAGGAAATCATTATTGGGTTTGGTTTACACTGGACTGATTTCCAAAGTTTGACCTCTACTGAAAAAAATGGATCCCACAGGAAATCATAATTATAGTCATGGTAATACCTAACATTCATTAATTAATTTACCAAATTTCAGCCTTTTTGCTAAGCATTTTACAAATATTAACTCAGTGTATTCTCATTACAACCCTATGTGTCAGATGCCATTATTGTCCAAATTTTACAGGTCACTGCACTGAGACACAGAGAAGTTAAGTAACTTTCCCCAAGTCCCACAGCTAATAAAAGACAGAGCCAGGATTTAAATTTAGGAAGACTAGTTTTTCTTGAAAAAACTTGCTTTATTACTTACACATTATTATAATAAAACCCAACAAAAAAATATAACGAAGATTTGGACTCAATGACTCCAAATTTGTCATTTAACATCTATGTGACCTTGTGCAAATACTTTACATTATTTGAAAATGGAGCTGATGGCGTCTATCTCCTGGGTTGGTCTGACGATTAAAGTAGATAATCTGGTTTAAATCGGGTATGTGAGATTGTTATAGTACCCGTTGACACTGTATAATTATATAATATTATAGTTATATAATATAATTATATTTTATAATTAACTGATAGCAGAGAGAACTCTGGACAGAGGCGGTCTGGATCTAGTCTCAACTCCAAATCCTGTCAATCCAATGGGGTGTGATCTTTTCACAAGTTTAAATAAGATCCGGGACGTGAACGTGCTTTGTAAATGACAAATGGCTGAACAACGTCACAGGTCATCCATCTAAAGAGGAAGTTAGACCTGCTGACCTTCGGAGTGCTTCCCAGGCAGGTGACGGGGACAAGCACTTCCACTGATTTTCTTCAGATTTTTTTTTTTTAAACCCGAATATAAGTAGCTACATGTAAAATGGGATGATTTATGTGGTTGCTGGAATTGGTCTTGGCCAGGATCTATGCAGGATTCTATTTTTATTCAGTTCTTATTTGGGTAAGTGGGCTTCTTTGAATGTCTTGCAGGCACTTCAAAAGTCAACATGTCTAAACATGAACTCACTTTATTTCACCTCAAATCTGATCCTTCCTAGATTTTCTCTCAAGTAATGGTACCACCATCTACCGTGTTGCCCAGAGAGAAATCTAGAGTCATCATTTAATTCAGCCTCTGCATTACCTCTGTCCCCAACCACAAGCGCACCCAGTGGCCGGTTCTGCTGAACCTGCCTCATAGCTTTTCCTGCAACATGTTCCTATTTCTCCTTTCCCTCTGCCAGTGCAGTGCCTCATGTAGGAACTGGTTTCTAAAGCTTCATTTCTAGTCCTAAAAACAAGTCATTTCTGTGATCATCATCATGCCCAACATTTATTGAACACTTGCTTTGTGCCATCGCATTTATATGTATAAGAATTGTATGTACGTGGGAGTGTATGTGTATGTATATGTATTTTTTCATTTAATTTGAAAAACACGTAGCATTTGCTATGTGTCAAATATTTAATATTTAAATATTTAAAATATTTTAATATTCAAGTATTTAATATTGAAAAAGTTATTTAAACTATTTAAGGACATTATAAACATTTATTCATTTAATCCTCACAACAACCCCATGAGGTCGGTACCATTATCTCCATTTTACAGATGAGAAAACTGAGACAGAGAGATTAAGCAACCTGCCCAAGTTTACACAGATAGACAGTGGCAGAGCTCACATTTGAACCTGAGAAATCTGGCTCCAGATTCATGCCCCAGTACTTGGTGGAGAGCCATAATAAAAGCTACTGGTCTAATCAGTCGGGTGGAAAGGGTTGTGACTATGAAAAGAAAGCACAGGGAATTTGCTGGGGTGATAGAACTGCTGTGTATCCTGATTGTGATGGTGGTGGTTACACAAATCTACTCAGGTATTAAAATTCATGGAACTGGTAAAAAAAAAAAAAAAAAGAACCTACTGGTCTAAATCAGGTACCTTTCCTGGCCTTACAGAAAACACAGCAACTCTGTGAGGCGGATATTATCCATATTTCCCAAATAAGGATGCAGGTTTAAGGACCTTAAGGAGAGAGCCCAAGTCACACAAACAGGAAGTGAGAGCAGAGGCGAGCCGCCGGCCGTGTTCAGCCTGGCGAGGGTGTTAGTGCTGGAGCAGACTGTGGGTGCACATGCTGCTCTGTCTCAGTTCCTGGACTTGACCCCAGTATATTTTATTCTGAAAAGCAAACAAACAGAAAAACAAAAGCGAGCCCATCAAATTCTAGAAGTCATTGAATCACAGAATTCAAAGATGAGCATGACCTGTCGGGGCTTCTTGTCGAGGACCTTCTGATTCAGATGAAATATCCCAGGTCCATGGAGCTCAAGAAGACTCTCCCAAAGTCCCACCACATTCAGGAAATATTAGGGTCAGTCCTGACCCCCATGTCTTCCAAAGTTAAACCCTGAGGGCATTTTGGCGTTGTTCTCTCTTTTCATGGCCAAATCCAAAGACATGAAAGAAGTGATGCACATAATAGCTGTAATAAGCGAACATTCTTTCTCCCTGCACCACCCCCTTTCCTTTTCATCTGTTTAGTTTAAAAATTCCTATAATTGGTCACAAATTATCACATCACCTCTGCATTCTTATCAGGTTTCTGCAGTTGGGAGATAAAGACCCACACTATCTCCAAATCAAGAAGGCAGTTGCAGTGATGAATCTTTCCTTCCTAATTTAAGCTGAAACTGCAGAGTGGACCTCACGTTATAACCAGGGATGGGAAAGGGGAAAACCAGAGGGGAAAATGGTAGTGTCGCAGAGTTGATTAACCCTGTATGAGAGCCTCCAACTTGGCCTCTGTGGCTCACCCAGGCCCTCCCCCTCTTACCTACTTTCTCCGGCCACCGAAAGAAGAGAGATGTTACACAGAGATGTTTTAAAGCGGGATCTGATAACATCTTGTCTGTTCCCACCAGATAAGCATTCCTAAGCCTGCCTCCGTCTGTCACTGCTTAGGAGGCCAAGGTGCTGCTGTAATCAATTGAAACAATAGCCTACTCTTAGTGTTCCCTCCGTCCCCAGCATAGTTCAGGGTTTCTCGGTCTGGATTGAAAGGCCGACATTCTTGGTAATGAATAGGACATTTTAAATCACTAGTCTATGTCCCATAGGCATTCTGCCCAGGGACGGTTGAGGAGGGCAAGAGGAATGATAATAAGGGAACCCAAGAGTTCATTCTTACAAACTAAGGAGGCTGTTGGTGGTTACAGAGAAAACAATCTGACGTGTGTTCTTGTTAATTCTCTGCCCGCGCATCTGGGATGAGCATGGAGATGCTAAAATTCAAGCCAGACTGCTCTGGCTCCCTTTGGAAACTGCTGGATCTAATCTTCAGAAATAACAGAGCACCAGTTTCTTTGTTTATTTTCCAGAGTAAAATACTAATTCATGTAAATGAATCATTGAACTAGGTCTGTTAAGCAACTTCTTATTTTCTTAACGATTCCCGTTTTCTAGAAACCCGATAGCATGTTGCTAAAGATGCTCATCATCTAGATTTTTTTCATGTGTATTTGATGCTGGGGCCACACTTCTTATAATTCCCTTAATGGTTCTTATTCTCTCTTGCTTCTCTGTCTTTGAAACTTGATTTCCTTCTTCACCTGACCAATTCTTACGAATCTTTCAAAATGCACCACAAAACAAATTTTTTTTTTTTTTAATTTTACTTCCAACTTCAAGATTATTTTTGAGATGGAAAAATTTATTTCCATCTCATAGGAGTTTTCAAGGTTTCCATTCTTTGGTGAAATAAAAGCCTGAACTTACTGTTTTCAATTGACAGATAACACACACCGTAAACTACATAGCAATTATCTTAAGCAGAGCTTGATAATATTTTATACGTATCTGTGTAATAACCATGCATGCAGATTAAAATGAAGAGAATTTCTAGGACCCATGATGATTCTTTTCTGTTCCTTCATCATCAATAACCCACCGCTGATATCAGCGCATTTTTGACTTCTGTCACCACCAATTAGATTGTCCTACTTTTGAACTTCATATAAGTTCAGTATGCAGTTTTTTGTGGTTGGTTTCTTTTGCTCAAAGTAATGTTTTTTAGATTCATCCATGTTACGTGGGCATCAGTGGTTGGTTGTTTTTTTATTGTTATGTAAGTGTTCATTATTTGACTATACCACAATTTATGTATCTATTCTTCTACTGATAATCATTTGCTCCCAGCTTTTGACAATTATGAATAAATCTGCTATAAATAAGCTGCTATAAATAAGCTGCTATAAATGTCCATATTTTTGTTGTTGTTGTTGTTGTTTTGTCCATATTTTTTGATGGATAAATTACTTCTCTTGGGGATAAAACTGTAAGTGATATTGGTGATTTATAGGGTAGGTCTATATTTAGGTTCAGTAGATACAATCAAATAGTTATCCAGTGCGTTTGCACTAATTTATATTCCTAATATTTGAGATTTCCAGTTGTCCTGCATCCTCACCAAAACTTAGTACTAGAGTATTTTTTGTTAATTTTAGTTTATTTTCTTAGACAAGTGTTGGTATCTATTCATTTGCCTACTAGAAACTTGAGCATCCAGTTTTGCAAAGTGCCTGTGCAAATCTCTTGCCCTTTAAAAAAAAATAGAATTATTTGACTTTTTCTTATTGGGCACATCATTTGAACAGACACTTCACAAAAGAACTTTTGCAGAGCCAATAAACCCTTGAAAACATGGTCTTTTCTTTAACCAACCTCAAAAAACAAAAAAAGGTAAGATCTGTCTTGGGCAGGTCTCTGCCACAGATAGGCACTGGCCTTGTTCTCTGTTTACTAGCGTTGCTATTGAAATTCTTTTTGAGCTAGAGCTACAGCTGGAGAACAGGTGGGCCTGAGCAGATCTCAGCCTAGTTCCCAGATTCTAAACACTCACCTGGCGCTCCTCTGCTCTGAAAAGATGACAACTTCCTTTAAATCTACTTGTGGTTTTCCTGGTATTTGAAACTATTATAAATTATGATGTAAAAACGCCATTTTCAGGAGGCAGTGTTCTGCTTCTCTCCACTCCTATTTATTGGGGTTTCTTGTATAATTAGGCAAAAAAAATTATTATTTTAACAATTAACACCAGCATTCCTTTGTTTGAAAGTAATATTTTGACAAGTGGTTGGTGTAGAAGGGGTACTGTGTTGTCAAGTACTAAAGTTTAACGAGGTTTGCATGAGAACAAGGGAAGAGTTGTTTGGCTCTGGAGAGTGGGGAAGAGGATCAGAAGGGAGGTGAGGGCTACTTAGCTCTTTGGGGTTTTTCAAAAGCACTTTAAGGTGATGATATCCACCAGTGCATTTAAAAATGCTGACGTGGTAGATTGTATTACTGTTCCTCTATTTTTGGTGCTACTTCCTGTGGGAGGATTATATATCCTCACGCTCTCAGAACTCAGGCTTGGCCATGGGACTTGCATTGGTCAGTAAATCATGAGTGAAATTGATGTGTGTCATTTTCCAAACAAAAGCTTTAGGAGTCAGTAAGTGATTCCCTCTTCCGTGATGACTGGCTGTGTTTCAGGTAGCAAGTGCTCTGTCAGCCTCCATCCACAAAGGAGAAAATGGGAAGAGAGCCAGAGCCAGTGATGAACTCGTAGGGTGAACAGACAGTAAAACTTTATTATTGGAAGCCACTAAGATTTGGGGATCATTTGTTAATTTAGCCTTACCTGATTGATTCAGCTCCGTTCTGTTTTATAAATTCTCCTTTATGCTCTATGCCTCCAACCAAACAACTCTCTAGCAAATTCTGCTCTGCCCACAAGTGTTCTGTATGAGGAATTTTTGTTGTTGAATCATGGAAGGAGATGCCCTTTGGGTTTGGGTTGATGCATTGCTGAGATAAACACAGGCTGAGCCAGAAGAAAAAGAATGATCTAGAGAATGCTAACAGCCCTGGGACGTTCAGAAACAGCAGGCAGTGCTTTGGCATTCCAGGGCCATGGAGGGGGAGCTTGAATCAATTGTAACCAGATATTCAAAAAGCAAGGGACTCCCATCTGACATCTGGGGTATCTTTGAAGACAACATGTACACATGCTACTCTATGTAATCTCCATGTCTAGTTATTTTTTCATTTTCTAGACTCAGTTTGGCAGGATGGTGATAACTTTGACTGAAGAAAGGAATCATCACCCGATGGGTTAAGATGAGAGATGGCTGTACATGGTTACTATAAACCTGGGGTCTTTGGACCAATGGGTGATATTGGAGATTTATGAAATGGCTTCATACATTTTAGACCATTACATTTTCATTTAGAGAAATGGGGATTTACCATTTACTGAACTTTGGCCATTTTTTTTCCCTTCTAACATCAGTTCTAACTAGGAAGAAATTCCAACCAGGTTGTGGCAGTCAGCTGCCTGTCAGGCTGATTCCCTGGTGAGCTCTGACTTTTTACCTTTTTCTTTGTCTACGCAGGTATTTTGTGGTGGAGGGAATTGGGTAGAAGCTGCTACCCAGGCATCATTTCAGCCATGTTTCTGCAAAAACATTTCTTTTGTACTAGAAAATTGTGGGAGAAGTGATGGGTGCCTTTTCGCCTCTGTTTAGAGCAGGGGTCCCCAAACCCCAGGCCATGGGCTGGTACTAGTTGGTGTCCTGTTAGGAACCGGGCCACACAGCAGGAGGTGAGGAGTGGGCGAGTGAGCGAAGCTTCATCTGTATTTACAGCCGCTCCCCATCACTCGCATTACCATCTGAGCTCCGCCTCCTGTCAGATCAGCGGGGGGCATTAGATTCTCACAGGAGCGTGAACCCTACTGTGAACTCTGCATGCGAGGGATCTAGGTTGCGTGCTCCTTATGAGAATCTAATGCCTGATGATCTGAGGTGGAGCTGAGGCGGTGCTGCTAGCGCTGGGGAGAGGCTGCAAATACAGATTATCATTAGCAGAGAGGTGTGACTGCACAGAGGCCATAATAAATCAATCGCTTGCGGACTCATATCAAAACCCTATCAGTGAGTGGCAAATGGAAACAAGCTCAGAACTCCCACTGATTTTGCATTATGGTGAGTTGTATAATTATTTCATTATATATTACAATGTAATAATAATAGAAATAAAGGGCACAATAAATGTGATGCGCTTGAATCATCCTGAAACCATCCCCCTCCCCACGGTCCGTGGAAAAATTGTCTTGCATGAAACTGGTCCCCGGTGCCAAAAAGGTTGGGGACCGCCGGTTTAGAACCCATGTCCCTAAATCTCGACTGGTGAACAAGCTTCCTGGTGGAGGACCAGCCCTTCATGGCAAGTGAATCTTCTTTAGTTTAGTAGAATAAAGCAATACTTTAGGGTGACAACCTTTGGCAGGTGATCTTATTGGTCTCTTGGAAGAAGCAGTGATGTTTTCTCACTCTGCACAATCTGGCTTTTCATTTTTTTAGGGTGCAGGAGTTAATGTCCTTCTGAGGGAGCACAGTAGCGACACGGGAAAAAGTGTCTCAGCTGCAGTTGATGGTTGCCAAGAGGGGTTACCGTATAAGCCATGGATGCCTCCCCCACCCACGTGCCCAGGGTCTTCTCTTTCTGAGAGTCAGGGTGTCCTTGCATCACCTGGTGGTGGCAGAAGAGTACCCAGAAAGTGTCAACCTACAGAAGACGCAAATGCATTGGCGTCTCTGACTACCTCCGTTTATACTTCTCTCGCTGGTTGCTCCTTCTAAGCTCCAGACTCTGATATCGAACTGCTGATTTGAATCTCCTCTTCGAAGTCTAACAGGTATCCAACCCTATTTATCCAAAATGGAACTGGACTCCCATTGCTTTTTCCATCTCAATCTGTGATCTATTTGTGCTTCTCTCTTTCCATCCTCCCTCAGTAAATGGCATCACCATTCATCCACCTTTTAAAGAAAAAAAGCCAAGTGTTATCCTTGAGTTTTTTTCCACATCCTCATCCACTAGAAGGACCTATTAATTCTATCTCAAAAGCATATCCTGAATCTAGCCATAGCTTCCAGTATCCATAATCAAATTGCCATTCTCTCTTGCCTGTACTACTGAACTCATCTTGAAACCCTGCTTCCACTTTTGTCGTCAAATAGTCTGTTCTCTATAGAGTAGCCAAGAGTTCTTTTAATAATTTCGATTCAGTCAATTTTCTCTGGATGTCCCTCTTTCAGCGTCCTGTTGCTCCCAGGACAAAACCAAAATTCCATACTATGCCTTCAAAGGCTTGATGTGGTCTGGCTTCAACCTGCATTGTTAATCTCCATCTCGCTCCAGGCTCCCCTGAGCTCCTTACTTTCTAGACACCCTGATCTTTCCTATCACCCCAAGTTCATTCCTACCCAGAGCCTTGGCGTTAGTGTTCCCTGTGTCTGGAACTTTCGTTCCTCACATCAGCTGGGTCTCAGGTCTCATCTTCAATGCCACCTCCTCAGGTCTCCCATGCCCAGGACCTCCCCAAGCATACTCTGCAACGTCACTCTGGTTTATTCCTTTATAGAATTTACCAACACTTAAATTATATTGGTTATTTTTAACTTGATTACTGTTCATCCTCCCCACCCCTACCCCCATGAGAAATACAGGTTATTTAAGACAGAAACATTATCTTGCTAGTTGATCACTTAACCTAGCTTAGAATAATGTTGGCACATAATAGGTACTTAATAAATACTTTTAGGAAGAATAAATTGACTGTTTGTGAAAGTGTGTTTTTCCCAATGACATAAAGTGATACTCTTATCCCATGTGCCAGAAGTCATAGCAGTATTTGTCAGCGGCCTTGGCAGAGCTTGGGTTTGTGATAGAAAGAATAATGTCTCCCCAAAGATGTCCATGATCTAACCCCCAGAATCTGTGAATGTTACCTTACATGGCAAAGGGAATGTGGAGATGTGATTATGCTAACGATCTGGAGATAGGGCGTTTATCCTGGATTATCTGGTGAGCCCATTGTCATCACAAGGGTCCTTGTGTGATGATGGAAGCAGAGGTCCGAGTGATGCAGCAGGAGCCAAGGAATGCCGGCAGCCTCTAGAAGATGGAAAAGGCAAGGAATGGATTCTCTCCTGGAGCCTGTAGAAGAAATGCAGCTCTGTCGATAGCTTGGTTTTAGCCACATGAGACCCATTTCTGATTTCTGACTTCCAGAATTGTAAGATAACAAATTTGTGTTGCTTTAAGGCACTACGTTGGTGGTAATTTGTTACAGTAGCAATGGGAAACTAATATAACGACAGCATTTTTCATGGCCACCAACGATGTTTGAGATTTCCAGGGAATCAGACACCTGGCCTCACTGGCAGCTGGAACAGGAGGGTAAGAGACTGAGGCCACATGATTTGATTCCATGAGTGAGCAGGGCCACTTCTGTTTTATTCACCACCGCATTCCTGTTTCCTGACACAGCGTATGGCACATGGTAGGTGCACGATAATTAGCTCTTGGAAAAACATATGTGATATCTCCTGTAGGTTTCCTGAAATATTTAGAAGAGACTTTGAAGAGGGTTTAGAATTCCCCAAACAGCAGGTGAGACAAACATAACAGGTCCTCAACAGTTAGAGTGGGTCAATCCTGAGAAATTTCTTAAATCTCTAAATTCATAGTGTGAAATAAAAGTTGTGTTTTTATGGCAAGACAAGAGAAATCTAAACAAAAAATCGTCTCTGCCCTTTGACCTCCTCTCTCCCCGGACTGTGCATTGTGTATCCGCATTACGTATCACCAAATTTCCCCCAGTGGGGAAAGATACCTGCTCATTGAAAATACCTGCTCAACTGTAAAGATCAACATTCTCCTAACATCAACAAGACAACTCTTTAAAAGACAGCATTTCTTCTTGATCTTGTAAGGGGTCACGTGACCCACCATGATGATGCTTCCATCTGGATCATGTAAACTGTCAATAATAATAGGTCATTTGATGTACAGCCCTCTGTCTCAGAAAACTTATATAACTGTGCCTTGACTTCTAATGGGCAGAACAGTTCCCAGAAATTTCTGAGATGCTCTTCCTGGGTTATAATCCTCAAATTTGACTTGAATAAAATTTTCCATTTCTCTCTTAGATCAACTGATTAATTTTTCATCGACAATAGATAAGAAAATGGTAGACTAGTTTGCTGATTTTATCCGAAATTTCAATCAACGAGGACCTATTTCCCGTGCATATCTTTACGTGAGAAATCTTTTAAATCTTATTCGTACCATATTTATTTCATGAGAAAGCTGTCTTCCTCACAGACGCATCTTCTCCGTCACAAAATTTGCTGTGGACACAGGGATGGAGGGCAAATCTCCAAGCCACATGGGCATGCTGTTAACGCAAGTTTGTGTGCCCGACACACAGTGAGGCCAAACAAACTGAAACGTCGGAGTTTGGAGCAGAGAAAGGTTTACTGCAAGGCCAGGCAAGGAAACGAGGTGGCTTATCCCCTAAAAAGCCTCGAGTTCCTGGAAGGGTTTCAGAAAGCATTTTTAAAAGCCAGGTTGGGGGGGAGGGGTCTCAGGGTACGTGATCAGCTCGTGCACAATTCTCTGATTGGCTGATGATGAGGGAACAGGATGGTGTCATAGGGCTTAACTTTATCAGTCCTTAGGCTCCAGGAGGCCTGGGGCTACGTGCTCAGGGTCACCCAGTAGTTAACATTTTCCATTTGGTGGTGGGAGGGTTCACATCTGCAAAACAACTCAGGAAACTTGCATCAAATACTAATATCTAGGTACTTCCGAGAGGAGCTAAAGCAGAGGATATGGGGGGGAAAAGGCCTGTCAGGGGAAGTCCCAATAGGGTCCTGCTCGGTTACAATGTGGCAGCTGGGAAGTCAGCCTGGCTCACCTACCACCTGGTGGCTTGATGGGCACACAGTCTGGATGACGCTCAAATAAAGAGCGAGTGAATACCTTTTTGGAAATAAAAGAAATGATGGCATTAAATCATGAATCTATGTCTGTGATGTATTATCCTGAGCCTAGTTTCAACCCTAGAACAACCTGGTCCCAAGAAACATAGATTAAAGGTTGGAGACTCCCTAAAGCATCAACAAATACGGGGACAATTGTCTGATTCCGGGGTGATGGCTAATGTCTGGGGTAATGTCCAGGGTGGCACGGTCCATAGACAGGTACAAAGTGATGAATGATGATCTCAAGGTCATTGCTGGTTTGAGAGACATGAATTCCCAGTAGCAATTTTAGTGGTTCATTTTGTAAAAATATTTTAATTTTTTCCCCTACTGACTGTTTTTCTGGGCTTCACTGTTCATTATTCCTTTCCTTTATGGAACTAGGGTTTTAAAAACCGTTCAACATCTGACCAGTGGCTTTGCTTCTGCCCTTCCCATCCCAAGAGTGTTCCCAGAAGATTTAACTCTGGCTTTTTGGTGTGCAGTTATTATTGGGTAACTTTTGTTTCATATCCTCCAGAGGAAGCCCTGTCTTCTGGCTCTCTAATCAGCTCTGACAGCTCTGGGTGCCACGACCCTGGTAATTAGTCACACCGAGAAGGCAAGTGGCATTTACATTCACTCACCTTTGGAAACTTGCATCCGGGGTCTCCTGCAGAGAAATCTAGGCTGGGATTCAAAGTCAGTGATTGCTTCACCACCCCAGGGTCACTGATTAGGAAATGGCTGTTCCCCCAAGACCATTTCCATTTCTATGGCAGGCTTTGAATAGAACTAATACATGTTAGAAATGCAAATGGCTTTAATTTGAGCGAAGTGAGTGACAGGCGAAGCTAGAGTCTTACTTTTCACCAGTTGCTTCCTGCCACAATCTTTCAGGCAGACGCTTTGGACTAAAGGATAATGCCAAGTTCACATCATGATGATAAGGGTCACAGTGCTGGCTTTGCTGATGCTACAGCCCTGTTCAAAACTTCCTCCCAGTGGAGAAAGGAACAGTGGGAGGAGCATGCCTGATTGACTGCTGAGGGTGGGGTCATTTAGAATAAATGATGAAAATAAAAACTTTGAAGAAAGCCAGCCTCAGTATAATCTCTTCATGTACCACAGAGTGCTTTCATATACATCGTTTTAGGTTATTAGCCTCTTTGTCGGCCCCCAAAGAAGAAGTAAGGCATGAAGGACCTGCGAAGGTTTTGGCCTGGGATCCACCAGGATGGACAGTCTGCCTCTGCTTCCTCCAAGCATGTGTCTCTTGGCTCAAGGAGGGAGGCCCCGCGTTGGTTTTCTGTCAGAGGCCTTCATGGTGCAGATTCCAGCAGCGAGAAAGAAATGGCAGGGGATGCGAGGCCTTCTCGGTGCCCGCCAAAGCACTCCAGTGAGGCAGCATTTATCCTTCCTACGTACAAGGCCTTCCAAAGCGCTGCGTTTCCTAGAAAAAACTGGACCCTCAAAGGCAACTGGTAGAGGTTCAGATAACGATACCTATGCTTCAGGTATCAAGACATATTTTCTGAGAGCCTTGAACCTGAAGGTTGGTAGGTTATTACATTCTGATCCTGAGTTTCATTATCACTGTGTAATCCTCATACACAATGTTAACGGATATCATTAATATAACATTAGAGTCACCAACTTAGCATATATTATGACAAAGACTTTTCCTTGACCAACTTCTGGACAGCCTTCTCTGAGCCCTTTTTTTGGCTAGGCTCTCTCTGTGGGCCTTGTCCTCCAGAGCCCAGTGTAACAATAATCCTGCTGGATCAATTTAGCCAGAATCTCCCACCCTCAGTACTGAGCATATCCATCTTCCTTCACCACCCGCCCAGGCAGCATCTGATCCTTATGCCCTGACTTCAGCAAGAGTCCTGCTTGTTCAGTATAGGAAGAATTCCTCCCCACCTCCAACCTTGATGTCTCCTCTTACTAACTTTCCTGGACTGATGCCCCAAATCTATTCCTTGGCTGTAAATCCCTACTTTTCCTTCTTGTACTTGGAATTGAGCCTAGTTCCATACGAAGGTCTCTTTTCCCCTATTGCAATAGTTCTTGAATAAAATCTGTTTTTATTACTTTAACTACCGTCCTACTCTGGTTTTCATGAGGAGTGTGGGATTAACATATACACACGTCTATGTGTAAAACACATAAACAACAAGGACCTACCATGTAGCACAGGGAACACTATTCAATGTCTTGTAATAATCTATAATGGAAAAGAATCTGAAAAAGAATAGATTTATATGTATAACTGAATCACTTTGCTCTACACCTGAAGCTTACACAGCATTGTAAATTAACTATGCTTCAAGAAAAAAATGGTAATAAAAAAAGAAAACTAAAAAAAAAAACAAAAACCGGAAAACAACTTTCAATACCTATGCTACTAACAATAGCTGACATCTGTATGACATATAACAGTTCATAAGGCATTTTCACAACCTTGTCCTATTTGAGCCACACACCACACTTTCTGGAAGAGGATGTCTGTCTATACATTCATGTTGGCTTATCTGTAGACATTCATCAAGTGAGGTGTGTAGGTAAGATGTGAACCTAAGTCTCTCTTTAAATCCTTTATCCTTTCAACCTGGACTCAAACAAGGAGACTTTAAAAAAAAAAAAAAATCTCTTAAAAACTGGGGGCCAGCGTGGTCTCTGGAGATTTCAAGGGAAATGATGACAAAAATAAAAAGGGCTTACATCTTTGCAAGTGCTTTTCAATTTACAAAGCCCTTTAGAAACACCCCCTCACATGGAATTCGGTGAAGGAGCCACGTCCCATTGTTTCATAAAGGATGAAACCGAGTCCCAGGAATGAAGTAATGTGGCCATGACCGTGAAGTTCATGTGTAGCTCAGTCCTGTGACTTTGGGAATTGTGTTCTATTCAACCATGCTCCTCTCAAAATAAGGTCCATTGCCTTAGATAAAAATGGAAGGACAAAAACAACTTTTAACAGATTTTAAAAATCGAGAAACTAAAACTGCAACAAAAAATGCAGTTGTCTGTACTGGGTGCAGGGTTACGTGAAAACTTCTACTCTCTGGCCACACTCCCTCCACTTCCTTCAGTCACACACTGATGCTGACTTTTCTTCACAGTTTTAATTTTCATCTTTTATGTTAAAAATGATCAGCGGTCCCTGGTGATTTCTCTCTCACGCTTCCAGACACACAAGCTTTTCTGATTCCAGGGTTTAATGTTTACATACATTCTCACACTGGGTTTTAGAATGCAGTTGGTTTTATCTCTATAATATCATGAGAAGAATTTATTAAGAAATAAATGTATGTTTTCTAATGATCTATAGTTGTGTCTGTTTCAAACCAAATATCAGAGCCAACCCTAATATGCGAGCTACACATGTTCGTAAACATCTGGATGTGCTGTTACCATGGACACAGAATATCTTCATATTTGCATAGATACATTTTATAAAATATGGACAGTACTGTAATCAGCATATACCCCCCAAACAAAGAGTAACACACGGAGGCTATTTTTCCCCAAACAGAAATCTCTTTACTATTTATCTTATTATTAACATATACCTAATAACCATTAAGAAATCAAACACTACAGAAAGTGTATAAAAAATAAAATGAAAGCTCTCTATGACCTACTTCCCTGAGAGAACTATTGGCCATAGGTTGGCAAGGATACTTTTAGCTTTTAGATTTTTTGATGTGTATAAATACATATATGCGAATATTATATTATTTGCATTAGAATTGGAGTTATATACACTAGCTTGTCATTTAACTTTTAAATATAAAAATGTATCAGGAAAATCTCTTACCTCTATTTATATATCTGTCTACATATCCATACACTTATATATTCCTCTATATTTATCTCTATATCTCTATATCCATATATTTGTGTATCTATATCTCTATCTTATCCTTTAGCATATATATAATATTACATTGCCTAGATGTACTCTAATTTATTGAACTAATCCCACATTGACAGTTTAGATTTTCACTATTAAAAATAATGATGCAATGAATATACTTTCTATATACACTTGAACAATTATTCACTTACTTCCTTAAGCAAAAATTCCCCTAAAAGGAATTGCTGGGGCATTTCCAATTCTGACACACACTGCCAAGTTGTCCTCCAGTAAAGCTTTGCCAGTATACAATTCCCACCAGCAGAGCAGGTGGGTTCCCTTCCTTACACCCCTGTGACAATGATGAGTATCATCAATCTTTGAAATCTTTTGCTGCAGATTTTTCAACTTAATGTAATTCTACTCAAGCTCTAACACTTTCCCCTTCAGAAGATAATATAATTAAAAGTGTAAAAAATAAAGTCAGCCGTGGTGATAAATCAAAGTATTATGTCAATTAGAGCTATGCAGAGAGAGCTTGAGATGGCCAATGATGAATCCTAAAAAGCTGTTAGAAACATGCACAGATGAGACCTTTTGAAAACTCTTTCATCTGATTAAACAATGGCAGCAGTAGGAAAATCACAGACTCCCAGCATCATGCAACGTGTTCAGCTTGGCTTTACACAGCAAATAGGAAGGCACTGAGCTGTTTAGAATAGCATTTAATGCAAAGGAAAGAAGAGGGACTCCACACTTTGTGGAGTTGTACTTTCTTCATCTGGTCCTAATTATGGCACAGGTGTACACCTCCTCATCAGTCCTTCTGTCCTTCCACTGTTATTTTATGTGTCCTACATCTACCCAGCCATCTGTCCATCATTCAATAAACACTTCCGGGTGCATTTTGTTTATTGAATCAGCTCTCAGTGTCGCTCTCTGTGCCAGGCATTTTCAGAGCCTTGTGTCATTCTACCCCACAGCGGCTCTGCATGTTTCATGTCTGTGTCTGGCCTCATCCTGTAAACAAGGTCCGACCTCAGGAAGGCCAGGAGACCATCACGGCCCCAGGACCCACATCCTGTTATCTTCATATAATAGCCAAACAAAAGATGCTTATCTTTCCACCCTCACTATCAATCCCAGGGAAAGAACTGGTAAGCCTTGCTTGGGACATGTCTCCATCTTAGAATAATTCTCTATGGACACAGGATGGAGTATTTTCATAGGCTAACCTGTGTCCTCTGCCCAGCCCTACTCTGAGAAGGACATGAACCAATTGATATGATTAACAGAGAAAGGGGGGGTGGGTAATCAGATTACTCAAAACTAGGCTACCACTGTTTTCTCTGAGAGGGAGGTGGTGATAAAAACGTGGATGCCTCTGATTCCCGTGCATGGTAGAGCGACAGGACTAAGGGAGTGCTCGGAAAGGCGTGTAGCATGTACAGAAAGATTGGAGAAGAATCGAAGACAGAAGAAAAAGCATGTGTATTTGGGAGATAACTAGTCATTTTGTCAGGCTGGAGGATGTGACCTGTGGTGGGACATAGCGGACTATGCGACAAGAGAGAAGCCAGGAGCTAGACTCTAAAAGGTCTTGCGTGGCACACTCAGTAGTCTGAATTTCATCTCGTTGGAAGAGTGATGGAGAGACAGCATGCATCTTGGAGGACGGACTGGGGAGTGGGAATCTGGAATGGATGGCTGGGACGGGGCTGACGGCAGGGCATGTTTAGAAGCTGTTGCAATTGTCCAGGTGAGATGAGAGATGGTGAGCGCCTGAAGCAGAGCAGTGGCAATGACCCTGGGGAGGGGGCACAGGCATTGAGGTGGGAGGATCAACAGGTGACTGATGTAAGAAGGTAGGGAGACAGAAGAAGGTTCATGTGGGGAAGAGTAAAAGGAATCTCCCATCTCCTCGAAGAATTTCAGACTCAGGGCTGGGCCTCCTGTATCGCCAGAGCCTTGAGGTCATCTCCCAAGGAGTTACTGCCTAACTCTTTCTTTCCAAGGAAGACCTCTCTCTTCCCAGCCCAGCCTGCTGTGAAATAGTGGCCAGTTCTTAGCCCCTGCCCCACCTGCTTTCTCCTCCCTGGCCTCAGGTGTGCCTTCCACTCTGCCCTGCTCTAGTTTATCTTCATCCTGGGCCTTTGCAGTCTTTGCCTTGTACTTGAATGAGCACCATCATTCCTTATTATTTTTCCATTCTCCTTGACTGTGTTCTCACACAACTGTAACGGGACTTATTAAGATTATCAGAGAATTAGAGTGTCCATAATAACGCTGGGTGAAGGAGCAAGGTATGTTGGAATCAGTACAAGGAGTTTCTCCTTTTAGTGCATTCGTTAAGCACCCACTTAGGGCCAGGCACTCTGCTGTCACTTTGCATATCTTATCTCATTAATCACCAAAGTCTTGGTTGCATTTATTTGTTTAAGGCAGGCAACAAATACATATTGAGCCTTGCACATAATTTCAGAGTACGGAGAATAATGTAATGAACACGGCATCAGAATCCTGCCCTTATGAAGATCACCGTCTAACAGGGGAAACAGACCGTTAATAATTAAATACACAGATATGTGATGTAATTTGGGATAGTGGCAAGTGTTATGAAAATAATAAAGCAGGGTAAGAGCAAAAAGGGTGACAAGGAGGTGGAGACAAAGGGACTGGCTCTTTTAGGTAAAGGGGTCAGAGAAGGTCTTTTTATAGGTGACATTTGAAGGGAAACCTTTTGAAGGGAAAAATTAAGCCATAAATAGTCTGGGGGAAAAGGCACAGAGAATAGCAAGTGCAAAGGTCCTGAAGTAGAAAAAAGCTCGGCTTGTTTAGAGAAGGGAAGACCAGTGTGTCAAGTGTGTCTGGATAACATAGAGCAAAGGGACAGGGAGGGGAGATGTGTCTGGGGCGTAGACCGTGCAGCCTCGTGGCCATGCTCAGAATTCTGGATTTTGCTTTACCTGTGCTAGGAGGCTACAGGTAAGGTCTGAGCAGAGGAGCGCCCTGATCTGCAACTTACATGTTTCAGCAGATTGTCTGGATCTTGTGGAGACAACAGATGAACGGGGGGCAGCGTAGGAATAGGAGACAGAGTGAAAACGGAGGGAGCTGTTAAAGACTGTTCTAGTTGTCCAGGCAAAAGATGATGGTGGCTTTTATGACGTCCATTTAACAGACGAAGAAATTGTAGCTCTTAGAATTTATACTATTATCACAGCTTCTCTCACCTTCAAAACAGTTCTAGGATCTGAATCAATGGTTTTTTGAATCCAACGAAAGTGAAAGTCTAAATAACTTGCTCAAGTGCAAAATTTAAATAATGAAAGGACAAGTTGTAGAATCAAAGTCACGTCTGCCTGGCTTCCAGACCTGGACTCCTTCCTCAGTGCTGGAACGCCTTTCATATTGCAACACAAGCTGATTTCTATGAATCATTTTCTATTAAAGATATCATTTTGATTGATGATATTAATCAAAAAGAAATAAGAGAATATTATCTCTCTCTCTCTTTTTTTTTTTTTTTTTTTTACTATTGGCTAACTTTTTACTTCATTTTCAGACACTAGAGTTACAACACTCATTTTATAGAAAAAAATTAAGTGTAATAACCAAGAAAAGGCACTTATTGGAATAACTGAAACAATAACTAATATCCTTAATCATGGAAGATTGAATCTCTAATTTTGAATATTAAAAAACCTGATTTAATATCTAACATTTATTTAATGTCATTACGTTTCAGACATTGTATGCTTTGCATATAGAATAGCTAATCCTTAACATGAGACTTTAAGCTGGTATTACTTCCCCCAATTTACTGGTAAAAATTAGGCTCACAGAGTTTAAATAATTTGCCTACAATCATAAAGCTGGTGGTAAACGGCAAAGTAGGAATTAAGACAAAACTCTGAACTCTGTCTCTCTCTGCGTGGAGGGGAGGGAGTTGGCTGTGGGTCCGGCAGTCCAGCTCCCTTGAAGCTCCCTGACCCCCCCTCCCATACCATCCCTCCACATTCCTTTAATAACAAGCCCAGGACAAAAGCCACAGGAAAGGCTCAGAGTTGCCAGAGCCAGGAGCAGTCTCAAGAGGCGTATGTAGGTATAAGTCAGGATGTTTGAGTTGTGTGTTGTTTTGTTTGACTAGGAAATTGTTATTATCCCATCATGACATTGGTTTGCATTGAAATGACCACAGTGGAAAGTAAAATAGACCAGTTTTTTAAAAAAATCACATAGCAGGTAAAGAAGATAGAGCAGGTGGTGTGTGTGTGTGTGTGTGTGTGTGTGTGTGTGTGTATAAACAATTTTTATTCTCAGTTTCCCTTGTAGATAAAAAGGTTGAAAACATGGAAGGAAAAAAAAATCCCCTTTGCAATATAAATTGTTTACTTCTCTTTCTAATTCTCCCTTTCTCTCTTTATTCTTTTCCTTCACCCTTGTTGAAATAATTTTATTTTCCAAACTAACATCTTTGTTTTTGGTGCTCTTGTGAATAACTGGGCTTGTCTGGGAAAGTGGGGCATTGTCAGAACTCTCACAGTTTAATAGCTGGAAAGGATAGATTGTTTCTTCTCATCTATCATTCATGGTTTGCTGCTGTGAGTTCACAAAGCCAGGAGCTTTCAAAAAGTGGAAGATAATAATGAGGAAACAGTCAGAAAAAGAATGCTAGCATTCTGAAAGAGGATCCCAACGTCCTGCTCCCCACTGACATGACATGGGCATAGCCGTTCTCCTGGCAGTTTAGACGCAGAAAACGTTAATCAATAATTTTACTTCGAAAATTCTATATTACCTAGTGAGGGGGTTGAGCACATGGCAGCTGCCATATTTGCTTTTCTCAGCCAAGAGAGGCCTTTACATTTGCAAAGAGAGGAAAATCATCTAAAGAATGTCACTGGTTGGAACATCTCAAAGAGCTTGGCATGGTCAGATCTGGTATATGCAACCAATCATACTTACTCTTTCCTCCCCAGAAGCTGGTTTGAAAGCAAATGAGATGCCAGTAAAGAATATGCGTGGAAAATGATAAATTGTTATATGCATGAGTACATTAACTGCATGAGATAATTGTTAACCCTTTGAGAGAGCCACGGGACATGGTGCACAAGCTTCCTTGAGAGCTTGGCGCCCATTTTCCATGTGCCCTGAACATGTGGAATGGGACCCCCTCCCCCTTCCGAACTACAGGGCCTGGTTACCCTGATGCAGTATGTCAATGGCCAACTTGAACGATACTCTAGACCTGGGCTCCACTGCCCTTGTCTCCTGTATGTCTTTACCTTTTATCTGCCTGACCTTGACTCTTTGGATTTATCTCATTTGAATTTGGTGACCTAGATTCCAAACCGAACCAATCCGTTCTCAACTTGCTCTATATTCAGACTAGGCTCTAATTCTGAAAGTGGTAGCAATATTTACGTCCACATTTAGTTGAATATAAAATAAACACAGTTTAATGTGGGGAAAACAAAAGAAGTGAAATAGGCATTATATCTGATAAATTTTATTTTTTATTTATTTTTTAAAAATTTATTTATTTATTTTTTAACTGTATAGTTGATTTATTTTATTTTTTTTGAAGCTTTAAATTTTATTTAATTTATTTTTTTATACAGCAGGTTCATTAGTTATCCATTTTATACATATTAGTGTATACATGTCAATCCCAATCTCCCAATTCATCACACCGCCACCACCCCAGCCAATTTCCCCCCTTGGTGTCCATAGGTTTGTTCTCTACATCTGTGTCTCTATTTCTGCCTTGCAAACTGGTTCATCTGTACCATTTTTAGTTGATTTATAATGTTGTGTTAGTTTCAGGTCTACAGTTCAGTGATTCATATATATATATATGTATATTCATATACATATATATAGATATATATTCTTTTTCAGATTCTTTTTCCTTATAGGTTATTAAAAAATATTGAGTATAGTTCCCTGTGCTATACTATAGGTTCTTGTTGGTTATCGATTTTATATATAGTAGTGTGTATGTGTTAATCCCAAACTCCTGATATAACCCTCCCGCCCTTTCCCCTTTGGTAACCATAAGTTTGTTTTCTATGTCTGTGGGTCTGTTTCTGTTCTGTAAATAAGTTCATTTGTACTTTTTCTCTCTCTTTTTTTTTTTTTTGGATACCACATATAAGTGATATCATATGATATCTGTCTTTCTCTGTCTGACTTCACTTAGTATGATACTCTCTATGTCCATCCATGTTGCTGCAAATGGTGTTATTTCATTCTCTTTTATGGCTGAATAATATTCCATTGCATATATATATATATATATATATACACCATATCTTCTTTAAATTAAAATTCGTTTTAGTGAAAGAGCTTAGAGAATGGACAAATTGCTTTAAGATAGATTTTAAAAAGTCAATGTGGAGTGCCAAGAAATTATCAGCATTTGAAGTTGTGATTCTCAGCATCTACTTTTGAAAATTTTTCATTTAGATGAAAATTAGAAATGTCATGCAATTTTTAGAAAAGTGAAGGTTAGCATAATTAGCTGGAGGTAAATTAGAAGTAAAAAAGGAAAAATGTAAAAAATAAGAATACATTCTACAACAATATAAAAGATATATGGAATTAATGAAAAAGTAAAATACTTTCTGAGAAATGGATTAAAATGCTAAAAGATTAATAATAAGATTGAATACTGGCCCTTTGTGTACAAAACTCATTGCATGAAGAAGATTTTGCCTGAGAAAACATCATTTTGGTCAATTTATTTTTGACATATTTATTCTTTGTCATCAACTGTCAGAGAAACATGTGTGTCTTACCACAGAATTCAATCTAGTAATAATCACAAAGAGCACTGACAGCCTCCAGTGGGGTATTAGACCAGTATCGACCCTGGCGTCATAAAGAGCTTGGGAGGCCACAGAACTACTTCCCGGGGAAAGTTCCATAGCTTCTCAGCTCTGTTCCCTTTCTGCAAAATGGGAAAAATTACATGAGATGACATATATGAAAATTATTTGTAAATGTAAAGCTTTGGACAAATGTATAGTAATATTATAATACATTATTATTATTGCTTTTTAAGTGCAAGAAGCACATGATAGCAGCTGCTAATGGAAGCATAGATCTGCAAACAGTACTGAAAGTAATCTCTATAGGTTTCTAAACTCTCTGTCGTTCAGCATCTTGTTCTAGTTAGTTATGTGTTTGCTGGCACTAGTTCAATAGATGCTTTCTGTGTATCTTTGGCTAAAACGCTTGATTAAATGGACTCTTCAACTCATTCTTTGATGCATTCATTGACTCATCCATTTATTGGTTTGTTTAACATTTAGTGAATGCCTATATGAGCCAGACACTGGACTAGGTGCTGTGGATGTAGGCATAAAATAAATGATCCCTATCCTTAAGGAGGTCACATTTATTGGGGTGACGAGTGAAGAAATAGGGAACTCTGTTGTACTGCATCAGTGCTGTAACAATAGCCAGCACACAGCCTCCTGGGTGAGAGCAGCAGCATTTAACCCAGCTGCGAAGATCAGAGAAAGACTCTTGGAGGAGACAGCAGCTAGACACCTGAACTAGCTCTTGAAGAATAATAAAGCATTAGCTCGGGAAAGAAGGGATGAGGAGAGGAACATGCGGTTTTTCTAACAAGCAAAATATTTAGTTTAGTCTCTATGTTAGTTGAACTGAACTGAGTCACCTTTAAGGTAAAAGTATTTTTTTTAAAGTGTTTACAAGGTGCTGAAGCATAGAAAAGAGCTCTTCAGGTAATCAATTCTCTTTCATGCTGCCCAGTTAATAATTGCGTTCATTCTTAGAGCAGCTCATAAGTATATTACCACTTCAGACCCACTGCTTCAAAATGCATAAATGAAAAATGATCAGTGCTGCTTTCCTTACTGTGAATATTTTAAATTGCAACACTAATATACTTATTTCTCTTTTATTAGCACCAAAATAAACATTGAAAATAATGGGTTTTGCTTTATTGATTTCAGAGAAACCACAGAGATGTAGAAGCGTTGAGTTTAAAGAAAAAACAAATAAAATAAACTCTTGCCTCCTGTGGAATGCTGTATTTTCATCTGAAATAGTCCATGGGATCCTGACGTTATATTTGCTTATATTAAATAGAGAAAATCATATGACATCTCTTACAGGACTGGAGTCATTTTGGAACTGGATCTTGAAGTGTGTTTGGAAAATATCATTGATGGAAAAGCAGCACAAAGGGCTACAGCAACATTAGGAAGAACACTGGAATTGAAACAATGGTACTAGGACTCCCAAGGTTGTGAAAATGAAGGTAAAAGAGAGGGAATGAGGGCAAATATTTATTGAGCGCTTACGATGTCTCTGCAGCTTCATGGGGGCTCTGTTATCCACATTTCACAGATGAGAAACCCAAGGCTCAAAAACGTGGAAGAACTTGCCCTGCGTCACAGAATGTGTAATTATCAGGGCTGGAATTCAGTCTCAGATTCGTCCGATTCCTGATCCCATGCAGTTTTCATTATGCCTTTTCACTGCATTAAAAGAAGACAGAGTAGAATAGAAACAAGTGCTTTGAGGAGGAAGAGAGAATAAGCATTTTTTTTTTTTTTTAATTTTATTTATTTATTTATTTTTGGCTGTGTTGGGTCTTCGTTTCTGTGCGAGGGCTTTCTCTAGTTGTGGCAAGCGGGGGCCACTCTTCATCGCGGTGCGCGGGCCTCTCACTATCGCGGCCTCTCTTGTTGCGGAGCACAGGCTCCAGACGCGCAGGCTCAGCAATTGTGGCTCACGGGCCTAGTCGCTCCGCGGCATGTGGGATCTTCCAGACCAGGGCTCGAACCCGTGTCCCCTGCATTGGCAGGCAGAGTCTCAACCACTGCGCCACCAGGGAAGCCCGAGAATAAGCATTTTTACCAAAGAGCCATGATCATTTGGGTTAAATGGGAGGCACGTCCTGTTAAGGAAGAAAGGAGGGGATTGGGGTGGTAAAACCCATTGTTCATCCGGGCTTCAGGTGAACTAAACTGTGATGATCACTTGGGTTTTATTAAATATATTTATTTTACTAAAAATAATAAAAGGGAAAGTATTTTAGGACATGAGTTTTGATTTTGGTTTGAAAAATATGGCCACCATAAAAACGACTATCTTTGTAATGGAAAGTCATTGACAAATGGGTGATTCATCCAGTGCCTTCCTACTTGCAGTGTGTGTGTGCGCGTGTGTGTGTGCATGTTTGTATATGTGCGTGTGTGAATGAGGCTCTACCTTTTGTCAAACAGTGCCACCTCAACAATGCCTGCAGCTTGAATAATAAACTCTTTCTTTCCATAAGTCCTTCCCCCCTTGCTACCAATGTTCTCTTTCCTTTTAGCCAACTAGCCCCTGTACAAAGTTGTTTAATCAATATCCACTAATAATATTAGTAAGGACTCCATGAATTCGTGTCTCAAATAAAATGATATTTTACCTGCAGACTTCTAGGGGACATAATATAAAGCTATGAATCTCAAATAGCCCAAGCCAGGGGAAGGAAGAACTGGGCTCATGGGGGTGAAGGAGTTGTTCTGAAAGCCCTCATGTACCACAGAGGTGGGGATTAATACAAACAGGAAGAACAGCGCATGACCAAGACTCCCTAGTGTGGCCCCCGATCTCCCCAGTATCCCTAAAAGCTCCAGGATTTCTGCCATTGGAGATGAAATCTCTTCAACTTGAGTATTCAAGTGCTCTTCATGGCAGTACACCTTGGAGTGAGGTTACATTTTAAGCTGCTATCAGTGAAAGTGTTCTTGTTCAGACAGAGAGGAAGGAGATGAGAAAGCCAAAGGGCTCACCTTCTCCGATTTTGCTAAAAGCCAGCCTTGCACATGGAAGATTATTGAGATAGATTCTGATCAATATAACACTGCCTCATTATAGACGCAGTCATTCAGCTTTGATATCCTGTGGGGGTCTCATCCTGCTCTGATGCTGTCTCACTGGTTTCTTTGTGCTTATAAGAGATGGTTGTGAAAGCCTGTCTTACAAAGACAGTGAAGTGTGGTGTGCAGGGCATGGCATTTAGAGACACAGCATTTGGACCAATAACGGGCTTGGCCAGTTTCTGGCAGTTTGACATTTATTCCCACTGTCCCTGCCCCATGGCCAAGTTCAAGCCTTCGTCACTCTTTCCCTGAACTTCTACCTGGTCTGCTGGCCTCTAGTCCCTTAATCTCTGATTTAGTCAGTCCTTGGTGCTAAATAACCCACCCAGCCCACATATTCTGTCATTTCATTGCCCTGCTCAATTATTTTTCATGATTCTGTACCAGTGAAACAATGAAACTTGAACCCAGCAGAAGGCCCTTTGGGATCTGGTTCTTGCCTCCTTTTCCAAGCAGCCTCTCCTAACTCTCTCTGCTGTCCTGAATCAGATAATATGCTGTTCCCGGATAAGTGCTTTATGCCTTTGTGCTGTATTGGCTCAATAGCCCTTAGGATTTAGCTTCAAAACTTTCTTGACTTTCCAGAGCCCCTCTTCTTGCTCCCCATTTCAGTTTTGATTAGTTCCTTTTTGGTTTTATACTGTACCTTGCACAGACGTCTACTGTAGTCAATCTTTGCCCTCACCGTATTGCAGTGATCTGTTTACTGGGGTGTCTTGATCCTACAGAGATCGTGAGCTCTTGGATGGACAGTCTGCAATGTGTACCCTGTAGATGAAAGAATTGGATGCAGAGTTTGGCACAGGGCTGCCATTCAGACAGTATTTCTTAAATAAAGAACACTGCTTAAACCTAAAAATCTTTAATTTGTAAAACAGAAATGATAACACCCAACTCATGTAATGGTTGTGAGGATAAAATAAAAAACATGTGAAAAAGAACTTTTCAACTATACAGGGCATTAATCATCCTAGTTGTTATTATGGTGTTCATGTAGGTGCTGAGAATAAAGCTTTGTCTTTATCTATGGGCATTTGAGACTCTGCAGATTCTACTCCAAGTCAGGAATTAGACTTAGTCTAAGGATTCCTGTAATATACAATGTTTTATGTAATTATGAACATTTCTACTGGCCTATTAGGCCCGCACTGCTTTTTAATTATCTTAGCTTTAGGGAAAAAAAGAGATACATTAAGAAATGAAAGCCTCATAACAGCTCGTTATAGCATTATTTGTTCACAACTACTAGCAAATGTATTTTGCCGAATGCTTCAAATCCAGTTTTCAAAGACTGAGCTGCAGCTAATAATCATTTCATAAATATTAATGGGGAACATGCAAGTGGAAAGTTAAATTAAAAATGCTACCAAATGGCTAGCGTGGAGCAGAAAATGAGCAGGAATTTCTAATCAGTGGAATACATGGTTGTATAACTTTCATCCTCCCATTAGAGTACAAAACAGAAGTTGATTTTTCTCCCACTTAGAATCAGTTCATGTTGAAGGGGAAATGCAAAACAGCTCAATTACTGAAAGATTCTAGAACAGCTATTCTTTATGGTAAGTTTACTTTCCCTGGTCTTGGTTGAATGCAAATGGCTGGACACATAGAGTTCACGACTGACTGTGATCTTCTCATTGGGTTGCTTGGCAAGACTTCACAAGATTTTGGGAAAGGAGAGAAAAAGCAATATTTTACTTTCATTCACCATCAGTTTATCATTTTTAATTTCTGGAGTTTTTATGAATCTATATTTTAACCAGCCTGTTGAAAATATGATTGATTTAGAGATTTCAAACTGGAAGAGAGGAAAAGTACAGAGTTCTGATTAGCTGGGCCCAGTGTTGCTGTAGCATCTAATTTTAGCTTATTTTTAGTATCAGCATTAGACACGTTTGTCTCAGATTAAATTCATCCATCCATCCATCCCTCCACCCGTCTAGCAAATGTTCACTGAGTATATACTATGGACAAGGGCCCGTGCTAGGCATTGGAAATGGATAGTTGAATAAGATATGGTCACGTACGTTCTTCTCCTATAGATTTCACAGTCTAATACAGCAACTATATCATAGCTTTGTTATGAGATTGAAGGAGTTATTGGATGTAAAGCACTTAGAACAGTTCTTGACACCTAGTGTTGACATATGGTAAGCACTGTGTGATGGTGAGGGTAGAGCAATATTAGGGGATGAAGGTGGACCTATTGGGAGGAATCAGAAAAGGATGAGCTTCATATGTCATGCACATTTTTCATGCATGAAAAAAGGAGTGATTGAAGAAGAGGAAACAGGTGAGTGAGGTGATCACTCATGTGTTCCATAAAGACCATTGTGACTGCTGTTTGGAGGATGGATTTAAGATCCAGGGGCTAGAAGGCTCAACATCAGTTACAAGGCAATTAAATTAGATGAGGAGAAAGAAGACAGTGGGCTGAATGAAGGGAGTAGCATGCAGGTTGGAGGACGGAGGCCATATTTGAGATTTTTAGGATGGGGGGATTGGTGGCTATTGGTAATTCACTGGAAATAAAAGGCAGTGGGGGGAGAATGTGGAGTCTCAGTTGATGCCCTAGTTTCTAGAAGAGGTGACTGGTAGACAGTTGAGCCTTAAATGAGAAAAGTGAAAGTAAAAGAGGAGCACTTTTAGTGGAGTGGTTTTGAGTTCACAGCTTTCCTAAGAGCTGCATCACTAAACAGAGAATGCACTTAGCTGGCTTCAAAGTCTGACAACTCAGCAGTTTAATTCTTGGATAAGGCACTGCACCACTCTGGACTTCCATTTCCAAACTTATAAAATGGGGGCAAATACTATCCAAAGGGTTGTTGAGAAAGTGAACAAAGATAATGTATATGGAAGCCCCTTACTTGAGATGACAGGACTTAGTATGTGCTGGAGGTTCTTACTTTGAAGAATGGTGAAGATTTCGCTCTGAATGGTTTGTTCAGTTTGGGAAACTTGCCTGAGAGGAAAAGACTTATTCATAAACTTGTTCATTCATGCCCTCTCTTTTTCATGTATTTATTCATTCATCCAGTTGGCAAGAATTTACTGAGGACTCTCTGTGTATAGGTAATGTGGCAGGTGCTTTGACAGGGAGGAGTCACTTTGGCAAACAAGGATTCCTTTGGGTGCCAACTGTGTCTCTGTGCTAAAACTACTGTCAGATTTACTTTGATTATGTCTGTATTCCTGCTCTGTAGCATAAGAATGCAACAGAGATGAGATGTCCCTTAGGATTTCAAAGGACCCAACATTGATCCTTTACGTTATTCTGATGACAACAAGATAGTATGCTGGATGGTTGCCAGCTAGTCAATATTTCTTTTCATTTTGAATTAAATTAATTGGTAGACAAATTGTTATTAGCAACAACAATAAAAATAATAGCTAAAATCTACTGAGTGTTTTCTAATAAATTGTACCTCACTACCTCGATTAATTCCGTGAGGTGATTTATTTTTTTCCTAGTTTACAGCTGAGGAAATTGGGGCTAAAAGAGGTTAAATCTCATTAAAATCATGCAGCTAGTAAGCAGGAGAGCTGGGACTGTAACTGAGGTTTGTGTGACAGTATCTCCTATTGTAGTATCTCACAGTGTATTGTAATTCTGTAAAATACTAATGTAGCATATTGCCCATATTTCAACGCGTTTAGAAGGTTATGCTATGTTGACCTCCATAGTCTAAACTTATTTCCTTCCCTGTACATACATTTTGTACATACATCTTTCTCAGCATATATCATATTGTTATGTTGTTCAATTGACTTCTCTGTCTCCCCTCCTAGAATAAGAACTTCTTGGAGGCAGGACCATGTCTTATGGTCTTGTACTTGGCAGATAATGAACAGTTACAACATGTTTGTTTGAGAACTGAATGTATGTATATATAAACTACAGATGAAAACTGTTTTTTAACACTCACCAAAGTGTTTCTGTTTTTGATACAACTAAGGACTTATATAGATGATTGTATTTAAATTGTTATAGAATTACCTATTCAAGTTTCAGAAATCTTCTTAAAAGTTATCTGGTCAGAAAAACCTCTAATGCACAATTATTAGCTATATCATTTATGTTTTTCATGTCACTGCCTATATTGCTGTATTATTTATTTTACAGAATGGTAATTATTTGTCTATCAATATCTCATTCTGTATATCTTGCATTTAGCTGTGCTGATATTGACCTCGGCTGACAGAGCTGCATGGAAACTACATGGTTGTGCCTTCCTAGGAACCAAAGACACTGCAACCCTTTTAGTCAGTGCCCTTGCAGCCACCTTCAGGTGAAAGTCTTTCCCCACTGAAGCCAGTCCAAAAGTTTGAAAAGGTGACTGCACCCTCAAATGCACAGACGTCAATGAAAAGCCATCAGAAACATGAAAAAGTAAGGAAACATGACACCAACAAAGAAACATAATAATTTTCTAGTAACTAACTCCAAAGAAATGGAGATCTTCAAGTTACCTGAAAAAGAATTCAAAATAATTATTTTAAGGAAGCTCAGCAAGAATCAAGAGAATACAGATAGACAACTCAATGAACTCAGGAAAATAATACATGAGCAAAATGAGAAGTTAAAGTGATACAAATCATAAGAAAGACCCAAACAGAAATTCTGGAGCTAAAAAATACAATTAATTAAATGAAAAATATGATAGAGAGCTTCAGTATCAGGCTCTATTGGGCAGAAGAAAGAATCTGGCAACTTGAAGACATATATCTTGATATTATGCAGTTTGAGGAGAAAAAAGAAATTAGAATGAAAAAGAGTGAAAAAAAGCATATATGTAGTGTGGGATATCACAAAGTGAAACAATATCTGCATTATGGGAGTGCCAGAAGGAAAATAGGGAAGGAAAGAAACAGAAAACTTAAAGTAATAATCTCCCAAATCTGGGGAGAGATATAGCCATCCAGGTACATGAAGTTCAAAGACTCCCAAACAGAGATCTTCTCTGAGGCACATTATAATCAGGCTCTCAGAAGTCAAAGACAAATAATTTTGAAAGCAGCAAGAGAAAGAAAGACTCATCACATACAAGGTAATCCTGGTAAGGCTATCAGCAAATTTCTCACCAGAAACCTTGTAGTCCAGAAGAGAGTGGGATGTTATATTCAAAGTGCTAAAAAAAAAACAGCTGACAATGAAGAATACTTTCCTCAGAGCCCTTTAAATTTTTTTTTTTTAAACATCTTTATTGGAGTATAATTGCTTTACAATGGTGTGTTAGTTTCTGCTTTATAACAAAGTGAATCAGTTATACATATACATATGTTCCCATATCTCTTCCCTCTTGCGTCTCCCTGCCTCCCACCCTCCCTATCCCACCCCTCTAGGTGGTCACAAAGCACAGAGCTGATCTCCCTGTGCTATGCGGCTGCTTCCCACTAGCTATCTATTTTACGTTTGGTACTGTATATATGTCCATGCCACTCTCTCACCCTGTCACATCTTACCCCTCCCCCTCCCCATATCCTCAAGTCCATTCTCTAGTAGGTCTGTGTCTTTATTCCTGTCTTGCCCCTAGGTTCTTCGTGACCTTTTTTTTTTTTTCCCCTTAGATTCCATATACATGTGTTAGCATACTGTATTTGTTTTTCTCTTTCTGACTTACTTCACTCTGTATGACAGACTCTAACTCCATCCACCTCACTACAAATACCTCCATTTCATTTTAAATTTTTTATTTTAGTTGTGCCTTTTTTTTCCTAGCAGAGCACCTTTGTCCAGTGTATTGGACTCTCTGTTACAGTTTGTTCATCACTTTCCAAAAGTGGAGAGATGAGAACTCTATTGGGTCATCGTGTGCACTTACCAAAACTTGATTCTCAAGTATTTAAACCTGCAAAATCAAAAGGAAATCATGAAAAGCCTTCCCTGGTGAGACACGTAAGGTCAGTAAACACAGAAGCAATTTCTAACCCTCTACCAAGGTCATGGGTTTGGAGAGCATAGTCATTGTATCCTGTGGAAGGGATCAGGAGGGCAAAGCCCTGGAATCCAGCTGCCATAGTCAGTGGGGTAGCCCTGTGTCCCCACTGGATCCTCTGAGACTGTTCTGTGACCCTGATAATAAACTCAGAATTTTGCTTATGTTAGTTTCAGTAGGTTTCTTTATTTTATTTTTTATTTATTTATTTTTTGTAGCCGTGCTGCATGGCCTGTGGGATCTCAGTTCCCCGACCAGGGACTGAACCCAGGCCATGGCAATGGAAGCCTAGAATCTTAATCACTAGGCCACCAGGGAACTCCCTCAGTAGGTTTCTGTCTCTTGCGATGGAAACCATCTTTGACTAAGATCGTTTTGTACACTCTTTTGTATACTCCTTGTCTACTCTTAGTCATTGTTCTTCCACTGTAAACATTATTAAAATTTCTAAAACAAAGTGCTCTTGAAACGTACTAAGTGAGTTACCAGATGCAGATGCTCACAACTGTTCAAATGTCTGCAAGCCCCTGCTGTATTAGAGCACAGCGCGTCCAAAAGTGTGAGGCACGGCTCCTGTGCTCAACTGATCATGGGAATAAGTAAGTGAATAATAGAAGTGTTTGCCAGTCACTTATTTTAGTTCTTAGTGTTTTTGGCAGTCAGGGAATTATTTCTTTATGTTATCATAATGACAACCTTTTAGGATAGATTTTATTAACCCATTTGACAGATGGGAAAATTATGGTTTTAATGAATTTAGCCAACATATATTCTAGTAAGGTCAGAGCTGGCGGGTGGGGGCCAGGGGGCAAGTCTGTCTGATTCTGCCTTCTGTGCCTGTGCGCATTACATTCCAACTTGGAAAAGAGTCAGTAAGACTGCAATGGAAAAATGTTGTCCCGGGTGACTTGTCCTATGGAGGCAGCTCAAGAGACCTAACTGAAATTTCTTCTCCTGCCTTCCCTGACTGCCAACACCCTCAGAATCTGTCCTTCCTACCTCCAGCTCTGTGAATCATCTTCATTAAAGTCAAAGAATCTCTGAGCAGCTGTGCATCTGTACATTGAATTTTCACACTCAAATGAGAAGTGGCTGGACATCATCTTCTATGCCAGATACGAGCCTTTGGCGTGTGATGAATGCCTGAAAGCTACAATTCAGTATGAAAATCCAACACTTCCTCACATCAGGAGATGGTAGTATCAAAACTGCATTTAGGGTTGATGAATGAAATGTGTTATTAAAGATAATTCTTCCAAAAGTAGTGGTAATTATCTCAGCATTAACATTTCTAATTTAATTCAGCCCTGATTAAATCTTTTCTTTCAGAAGGAGGAAATTGAAAGTGTGAAACACAGGATGGGAGGAAAAGGTTCTAACGTGTGTGGCTTTCAATTGAAAAGAAGCTCTCTATAGCTTATATATTGGGCTGCGTTATGCACACTTGCTATCGCAAGCCAGCTGATACCTGAGAATAGCTCCATCTTACATGGTCGTAACTCCAACACTCTTTCAAGAGGGGGATTTAAAGGTTGTTAATATCGATTTAAAATATCATGTGACTTTCCCCCTCCGCCCTCTGGGCTGGGCTTATTGTTACCGTCTACATTGTTTCTTCCCTCTGTCCTTTGAAATTGAAATGTCTGGTTACCTGCCCTTCTCCCTCACTAGGACAGGGACGTCCCTCAAGGACAGGGACGATGATGTAAGTACCTTTATATCCTCTGCATCCAGCATAATGCTTGGCACAGAGTAGAAACCCAATACATGCTCGACAAACAAAATGACCAAAGGGCTGATCAACCTGAATAGCTTCTATTTTCATTTACCAGCATCCCTATCTCGATCCTTTATGCTCCAAAATAATTTATTCATTTCTTGGCCTGAGAGCAAAGTGCTTTAGCAAAGCACTTGGGGTTGGGTGGAACGGAGGTTAAGGAAAAGAAGAGACTAACAGACTGAGAATAATAAAATGCAAGCTTATATCTCCTGAATTTCAGAATGAAAGGTGGAGTTTCAGATCCCATTTCCCATGTGAAACTCTTGGCTTGCTTTTGCTAACAGTCAAGCTAAAAAAAGGAGCTTTTCACAAAAGAGGTACTTTTCTTCTTGGCCTGGAAAATCCATTCCGATGTTAATCTTGCTCCTTGGAATGTCCTCCCCCACCCTTTTCCACCTAGCAAAATACTCTTCATCTTTCATAGCCTGGCTCAAATGTCAGCTCTTCAAATAATAATAATCATAGCTAATATCTGAAGAGTATTAACTCTGGGACGGGCTGTGCTAAGAGTTTTATAGAAATTATGTCACTTGTTGTTCACAAATCTCCATCAAATCAGGACTATTATTTATTATAAATGTACAGATGAGGACGCTAAAGCCTATAGAGGTGATGTAATTGCTTGAGCTCAAACATTAAGTGGTCCATAGATTTGAATGCAGGAGGGTTTTGTGTTCTCTCCGCCTCACAGAGCATCAAGCCTGGAACACATAAATTTCTGCATTGTGTTAAAAACAGTAATGACTGTTTTTTATTTTTATTAATTCTTTGGAAGTCATTATTCCGACATAGTATATTTATGCATTCCACCACAGCCCTGATACAGCACAGCAGGGAATTAGAGCTCACAATAGCATTTAAAGTGTAATCCCTCTGCGCAACCCTAACTTTTCTAACAACTGATGCTTATCAATCCAGAAAGGTGTTGCAGGTTAGTCTTCCTTTTCTCAAATCACGTTTCCTTCTTAAAAGAATCCCTTTATATATGATTGCACAATTGATATATCTGAAGTGTCCAAAATAAATGCATGGGCATATAAATCACATCCAACCAAAATGCTCCTCTGGACATTGGACTGTGGGAGTTGGAAAGCTAAAGTGAGGGAGGAATCATTTTGGATTCTGGTTTACTATTTCCACTGAAGACGAATGTTAGACATCCCTGAAATTTGTAAATTCTCACCATATTGAGAATTAAGTGCATAAAATGGTACTCTTCTCCTCAATAAAGATCAACTCATATCTTGCAAGGTTGCTTGTATATATTTTCCCCCTATTTCAAATATATCATAGAAGCTGACTTTCTTTTTCTGTACACAGTATCGTCATAGAAGATAGTACAAGGGAACCATGAAATAATGGCTATAATGGCTAAGACAGCTGATATTACTTGCCAGCTATGTGACTTTGAGCAATACTTAAACTCCCCATGCCTCATGGTTTTTATCATAAAAGTGGGGTTAGTAATAAGGATAATGGCTTATTACTAATGAAATAATGGCTAAGACAGCTGATATTACTTGCCAGCTATGTGACTTTGAGCAATACTTAAACTCCCCATGCCTCATGGTTTTTATCATAAAAGTGGGGTTAGTAATAAGGATAATTATTTTATTGGATTGTGGTAAAGATTAAATGGTTTAATGCATGTAATGTCTCACCATGACTACTAATCCCCGTAAGCCATTGTTACTTAGTGGAGGTAGCATTGAATTGGGAGAAAGAAGACTCCACTCTTATCTCTGGTAACTAGCTCAGTGGCCTTGTGTCGACCACTTGCTCTTGCTAGATGGACCTAAAGAGCCCTCCACGATCTGGTCCAGTTTGATGTCATGCTCCTCACCACATCACACTTGGCTTTCCATCAATTCAAGGTCTTTGTAGTCAATCACTGTTGTCCCCTAGACACAAGTCTACTCTTTCTCCCATTCCCACCGTGCTTGTATCATGTGGGCACATATGTGCTCTCTCTCTCTCTCTCTCTCTCTCTCTCTCTCTCTCTCTCGCTCTCTCTCTCTCTCTCTCTCTCTCACGCGTGCCTGCGCACACACACACGGTGTTCCACCTCCCTGTGTCTTTGCTCATCCCATCCTCTTGGCCTTGCTATTGCCTGGCTAACTCTCTGCTTAGAAGGCACTTCTCAGCGTGGCATGGACATATATACACTACCAAATGTAAAATAGATAGCTAGTGTGAAACAGCCACATAGCACAGGGAGATCAGCTCGGTGCTTTGTGACCACCTAGAGGGGTGGGACAGGGAGGGTGGGAGGGAGACGCAAGAGGGAGGGGATATGAGGATATATGTATATGTATAGCGGATTCACTTTGTTATACGACAGCAACTAACATGACATTGTAAAGCAATTATACTCCAATAAAGACATTAAAAACAACTACAACAAAAAAGAAGGCACTTCTCAGAAGAGCTTGCTGACTTCCTGAGTCTGACTCTAAGTTCTTCCTTGGCGTTCACTTCACACACAACCCAGCGTTGTCATGGCCTGTTTTAATGTCTGAATCTTTCACAGGATGTGGCGCTACATAGGGAAAAGACTGTATTTTATGAAATCATCTGATGTCTGGCACATCTTGAGCTCACAGTATGAGTTTCATATATGGTTCTTGAAACATTGACTTAGTGGTGGCATCTCTCAAAAAAATAATGGGAAGAAATTCATGTTCTTGAGCTTGGGTGTGGGAGTGGTGACAGCAGCTTATGAAAATAACCTATTGGGCTTTTAATTCTGTACATGTCTTCCACTAGCCCTTGAGAAACACAGGCCTAGTTCTTTAAAAACATTTTTTTATTAAAAAAATGTTTTTAAATTGTAGTGTAGTTGATTTACAATGTTGTGTTAGTTTCAGGTGTATAGCAAAGTGATTTAGTTTTATATATATATTCTTTTTCAGATTATTTTCCCTTAAATGTTATTACAAATTATTGAGTAGAGTTCCCTGTCCTATACAGTAGGACCTTGTTGGTTACCTAGTTTACATACAATAGTGTGTATATGTTAATCCCATACTCCTAATTTATCCCTCCCTATCCCTTTCCTCTTTGGTAACCATTACTTTGCTTTCTATGTCTGTGGGTCTATTTCTGTTTTGTAAATAAGTTCATTTGCATTTTTTTTTTTTTTTTAGATTCCACATATAAGCAATCTCATATGATATTTGTCTTTCTCAGGCCTAGATTCTTAATTCCACCTGGTGCCCATGAAGGTCATATGGGGTAGTGGGGAGAAGGAAGGAGATTCATGAAGTATTTCTCACATTTCTGAAAGCCTGATGGAATTGCTACACTCACCCATGAAGAATCCATTCAAACTTAGTCAATTTCATGTGTTTTTGTCTTTAAGTGAAATCGTATTATTTCAAGATGGTCATGCTTTCTCTTCATGTTGATCAGATGTTCTGATGGCAGTTTTCTCTTTGATTATTGTAGAATGATAATAAAAAATTGGTTATTATTTTATACATGCACTTTTACAGGTAAGCAAAATTATTTGAAAAATGACAAAGAGCGGGGACAATTAAAGAAAGAATCTGTATCCATTGGGGAGTTAAGGTAGGTGACATCTGCAGAAGAAGATGGCAGCTCTCTCGTTCCTTTTCTGGCATTTCTGGAAGCTTGGTATACTCGTTGGATAGGCCTTCCACAATGAAGTACCACAAACTGAGTGGTTTAAACAATACACATTCATTATCTCACAGTTTTGGAGGTTGGAGGTCTGAGATCAAGGTGTCAGCTGGGTTGGTTCCTTCTGAGGGCTGTGAGGGAAAGACGTGTTCCAGGGCTTTCTCTGACTTGTAAGAAGGCTGTCTTCTCCCTATGTTTCTTCCCATCAGCTTCTCTCCATGAGTGTCTGTGTATAAATTTCCCTTTTGTAAAATCACCAGTCATATTGGATTAGGACCTACCCTAATGACCTCACTTTAACTTGAATCCCTCTGTAAAGACCCTCTCTCCAAATCAGGTCACATTCTGATGCACTAGGGGTTAGGACTTCAACATATGAATTTTAAGAGGGGCGCAAATCAACCCATAACCTTTGGGGGCCACCTGGACCTGGGGTCTTGTGGCCTCCGGCATCATGTTGGCATTTCCATTATTTACCACATGCAACTCCATCCCTTATGAATTGACAGAGAGGCACATGAATAACATTTCCTGAATCCTAACTTCCTTTGCTGCTGCTGCAAAGCTGTTATTCTCTTTGGTTTCTCCTTTCATCAACCTGGCTGCCAACCAATGTCTAAAAACAAAAAAAATCCTCATGCTGCAAGCTGAGTTCCTGCCTTGGGTTGATGTGGCTTTATTGATATTCCAGCATGGTTTGCTCCACGATTTATGCTCTGCAGTTTGTGAACCACAGACCCAAGGGGAAAAGAGATAGTGAAAGAGGGGATTTTTTGATCACTTTATATGCAGTAAGTGAATCTCAGTTTCCTGCCATGCTATTTCAGAGTCCTTAAATATCCTTTGCTCTGCCTGGGTGTTAGAAATGACAAAGGATCTACATTCTTCAGGATGAAATATGAGTCCTGGAAGAGCTGTAATCAGAGTGACCTCTTAATGAGGATGGACCTACGGACATGTGCATCCTTCTGATTTGGGGTGAGGGGAAGATGCCTGTGTTGGGGTCTGCAATGACAAGAACAGCTGCAGGTCTGTGGGAGACCTTAGTATTCCTGGATCTCGAGGGGAGGGACCATACCATAACCTGCGTCCTCATTTCCCACAGTGTGGGGACAAACTGAACCACATCATTAGAGAATTGAGGATGGTTATTTAGGATGTTGACCTCTGCTCAGAACAGGACTTTGAAAACAAGGCCAACCATGGCAGGGGGAGTGGAGTGAACGCTGCAGTCCCCAATTCAGAAAATGGGAAAGGACATATTGGCAGAACTGGAGGAGAACTTAGATTTCATATGAGAAAAAAAATGGAGACCCATGCCACCGAGTTTTAATATGTATTGATTTCACAATAAGACAAAAAACAGGCCATTATTTGTAATGAATAAAGTAACTTAAAAAACATCTATTTCTGGTTAAGTGTAGAAATCGCCGTAGGTGGTTTGCACCAACAGAGGGGAAGACAGAGAGGAAAAGGGACCCGGTGAGGGTGACTTGGAGGGGGAAAGGATGGTGGAAGTCTCCACGCTGTGGCCTCAGGGGACACTGAGGGCCAGCCCATCTACTATGCAAGTTTCCCAGTGGTTTGATTCAGTAAAAAGAGCTCATGAGGAATCACGTGTGAAGTTGCTGAAGGGCTCTGCTCCCAGAGCAGCAGGCAGTGTCTTTCCAAGCCTGAAGTGTGCAATGATCAACAACCACTCGAGATGAGCAGCTCTTTAGGGTTCCATTTGTCGGACCCTCTTGCGGTCCTCCAAGGCGGGGGATGGGCTGACTCATAGACAGGATGATTTCATCTTACTGTAAAGAGCCTGAGGTTTGGAATCTGAGGAACAGGTTCAATTGCCTCGTCCACACTGGGCAGGCTACTAAAGTTCTCCGAGGCAGGGTTAGAACTCAGGTCTCTTTGGCACCAGCCTAGGGTCTTGTTCATTTCACTTTACTTTTGGCTTTTCCTCCCGGCAGGGTCACAGATTTTTTGGTCACCTTTGCCCTGTGAATTCCTTGACGTTGGGAAGTCTATCTTATTCACCTCTGTTTTTGTCTGGTGACTTGCTGAAGATGTGACAGAGAAATGGCACAACCTGAAGGGCGCCTTCCAAATTATTTATTTTAACCCCCCACTCTTAGGATGCTGTTATATTTGCAGCTAAAATGTAAAGACCATGTCCTTTAACTAATCCCTTGTCTTCACCTGGCTGGATTATTCCAAGGGCAAGCCGTTCTATTCCTGGCTTTCTTCCTTCCACAATTATTCATTGAGTTACCATGGGGTGTAAGCCCGGTGCACTCCTAGTGGTGGTCTGTGCCATGAGTTTCAATCTGGTCTGCTGTGTTCCACTTAACTCTGCCAGATCCCTTGACTAAAACTTGTCAGTGGTTCCTCTACCTAAAAATTAAAGCCCAAGTTCCTCGACAGGACAAGGTCTATGGGCTCTTGATTCTCTGGCTACTGAAGATGACGTGGGTGGGGACAGGGCTGGAAGATGAGGCTGGAGTGAGGCAAGGGCAGGTCACGGAGGACCACATGTGCCTTGCTGAGGAACATGGACTTGGGAGCAAATGCGTGTCTATAAAGAGCTGAAGTAATATTGCATATGCTGTACATTCTGCAGTTTGATCCATATCAGCAGCCTGGTGTCACTGTACTCAGCACCACTGCCACAGGTTGCATTATTATTAAATTCCTGTTTTTTAAAAATTAATTAATTTATTTATTTTTGGCTGCGTTAGGTCTTCGTTGCTGTGCGCGGGCTTTCTCTAGTTGTGGCAAGCAGGGGCTACTCTTCTTTGCGGTGTGCGGGCTTCTCATTGTAGTGTCTTTTCTTGTTGTGGAGCACAGGCTCTAGGCCCACGGGCTTCAGTAGTTGTGTCATGCCGGCTTCAGTAGTTGTGGTTCGCAGGCTTAGTTGCTCCACGGCATGTGGGATCTTCCCGGACCAGGGATCGAACCCACGTCCCCTACATTGGCAGGCGGATTCTTAACCATTGCACCACCAGGGAAATCCCCTAAATTCCTGCTTTTTGAAATCATCAACTCAGTTGCTCTATCCCCAGAACTGTAATGGGTATTGGAAAACACCAAAGGGATATATGACATAGTTCTTATCTTCTAGAAATGTACAACCATACAGGTTATGAGATTGGCCAATTGTTGCTTTTAATATTTATTTATTCAGAGCATATTTACTGAATGCTATAGCTCTAGGTTATAATCATATGGCCATGGATTCTGAAATCAGACAGCATGGATTCAAATCCTGACTAAGTCACTTACTGTGTGACCTCAGGCAACTTACTTAAGGCCTCATTTTCTCATTTATAAAGTGGGCATAGTAATTACCCTCTAGTGTTGTGGTGACAATTAAAAGAAACAATGGCCCAGAAGTACACGGGACAGTGCCTGACCCACGTAAGCACCCAGGAAATGTTAATTTGCATCATTCTGTTATGATGTGGGGAGTTGGAGACACGACAGAATGCCAGGAAGATGTGCTTCACACCATCGAGGGGTGGCAAATAATAAACAGAGTAATTACTGTTGAAATTCACACTGCAGGAAAAACAGTCACTATGCTATGAGAGACACAGGGAAGATTCTACTTTGGAAAGATTGCCTGAGGAAGGGCTCAGAAAACATGACACTTAAACTTCGACCATGAGAAGAGTCAGGCATTGGAAGCGTCAGAGAGAGTGATTCCCAGCTGAGGGATTGGCGAGCAGAAAGCCTTTGCCGCAGTGCCGAGGGTAGGATGTTCTAGAGACTCACAGCAAGTCAAGTATGCCTGGAGCTTGGGGAGCAGCGGGCTGGCGGGGGGGCGGGAGGTGGAGCTGGAGAGGAGGCAGGGACCCGTCGTGCTGGGTCTCGCAGGCCCCAGTTAAGCATTAAGATGTCATTCCAAGTGTAAGGGACACAGCGGCAAAGTGACATGATATGGTTTTCATGGCTTTGCTTCATATGCGCACATGGCTGAGCTAATGTCTTCCAAGCGCTCGGAATCAAGCAGTGGATGTGCGGGTTCAAAAAGCAGAGAGAGGGCTTCCCTGGTGGCGCAGTGGTTGAGAATCTGCCTGCCAATGCAGGGGACATGGGTTCGAGCCCTGGTCTGGGAAGATCCCACATGCCACGGAGCAACTGGGCCCGTGAGCCACAATTACTGAGCCTGCGCGTCTGGAGCCTGTGCTCCGCAACAAGAGAGGCTGTGATAGTGAAAGGCCCGCGCACCGTGATGAGGAGTGGCCCCCACTTGCCACAACTAGAGAAAGCCATCGCACAGAGACGAAGACCCAACACAGCCAAAAATAAATAAATAAATAAATAAATAATTTAAAAAAAAAAAAAAAAAAGCAGAGAGAGGGACTTCCCTGCTGGTCCAGTGGTTAAGACTCCGCGCTCCCAATGCAGGGGACCCGGGTTTCATCCCTGGTCAGGGAACTAGATCCCGCATGTGTGCTGCAACTAAGAGCCCGCATGTCACACGGCCAAATAAATAAATAAATAAATATTAAAAAAAAAAAAAAAAAGGCAGAGAGAAAAACTGCAAGCCCTGGCAGAAAATTGGGACCCACTTGCTGGGAATGAAAATGTTCGTCATTTGTAGAACTAGTACAGGGAAATAGGAACCTTCTCGTCAGAGGCATCTGACAAGGCAATCCCACTTCTGAAGGGCAGACACACGGCCATGGTTGTTTGCATTTGGCAGGGCATGGAAGAATTCTCAGTGCATGCACTGGGAGCGTTCAGTCTGCTGGTTAGTTTGCCAGGCCCTGTGCTGGGCTAAGGACATAAAGATAAATCGGACACACAGAGTCACCCCCTGCTGCTGCCTGCAGGATGCCGCCCGTGGCAGGTCGGTACCATCCGCGTGAGACGTGCAACGATGAGGGGAGAAGCTGAGAGGGTTCGCGTTGGCACAGAGAAGGAAGAATTCTCGGGAAAGGTGTAACAAAGGGATAATGAAGGAAGGTCACCTCCTCTGGGTGCCTCTCACCTCCATGGCTCACGCCAGATGGATGTGCCCTCTATTCCATTTCCTCAGAGTCTCCCCAGGTGAGAAAGTGTAGCTTTGAAACACTGTCCCAGGTCATAAAGGAACATGGGCTCTGAGAGTGTCATATGTTCTCCTACTCGAATGGAATATTTCAGTCTGAATTGGGGCTACCAGGGGAAGGTCTTAGCTCAAAGGCCCCCAAGTTTTATTTTTGAGAGTCTTTGACCTACAAATAAGAGTCATGAGAGGAGAGGATCATGAGAAGTTATAAGACAAGAATGTGACCTACAAATATTGTTTTTACATTCACTTGCATATTTTACCAGGCATAGGTTTGTTAATGCCATTTATCCTGTGTACATCCATTAATTCAGCCTACATTTATTGACCTTTTGTCTGTCAGGCATTGTGCTAGATTCTGGGGATTCCACCTGAGTCAGGCACCATCCTCATCCTTAAAGACCTCACATTCCAGGGAGAATCAGATAAATAAACAGGCCCCATTGGAGACGAAGCTGGTGTGTTCTGAATGACCCTAAAGGGTAAAACTGATACCAGTGGGTGTAAGTAGGTAGCAGATGGATTTCAGCTCAATATTAAGAACAACTTTCCAGTCGCTGAGTTTTCAAGAGCAGGTAGGGTTTCCTGCCCGCCACACGGGTGCCCTTCCCACAAGAAGGCAAGCACAAGGCACATGGCAGTTGATGGTATAGCTGGACCTCGTGGAGGGACCATGCAGCAGCAAAGGGGGATAGTGGTGCTGGGCTTGGGGTCCTGCGACTCCCCACCAGCTGCTACACTAGAGAAGGCTCATCTTCAAGCCCAGACAAGCCTAGACCAAGCCTAAACCAATTTAGGTAAGAAAGAGATTCCTTGAAGTTCAGAAGATGGGGTTGGGCTTAAATGACAGATGGGCAGGGACCTTCAGCCCTGCTGAGGGCTTTGCTGGACACCTTTGCCCCATGAGGATCTTCACTTGTGGGTCCAGTGCACCCACTGGTACGTGGAATCCTTTTAGGATCTGATAAAGCATCAACTCAGCTAGAAGCCACAGGACTCATAAATATCACTCAAATGTACACAAGAATACGATGTGCATAGAACACAGATATGCCCAATTGAGGTGTCTGCATAAACCCTTCAGTAGCTCCTAATGTGCCTTGGGGGATAGAGCCTGGGCCCTTGTTATCAATCTAAAGGTTTCTTATCATCAGCTCCTACTCTTCTGTCCCCCACTCCTGCCACCACCCCGCCCTTTTCATCTCCTCCCCCATAAGGAAGTGCTGTCTTGTATCTGACCCCATCCGTTCCACTGATCAGGGAGCTGCTCTGGGCCAGGCACTAAGTTCCTGCTTCCTTGCTCCCCCCAGGGAGCCTAGAACAGCGACTCACAAAATAGGGGTCAAAACTGTTGTCCTACAGATGCTTGGGACGGTACAAAGACAGATCTCACCCTGTCATTTAGTCATGGGGGTGGCTACGACTGGGAATGCATTTCTCTGAAGTGATCATTTTTGTTCTTTCGCCGCCGGGTATCACACTGTCTGTTCAAATCAGAAATGACCTAGATTTCTTCTTAATGCACTCGGGCTGTTTAGTAGAGCTTGGCCTTTTCTCTAATGGGGAAAATAACCACTGCGGTTCACTGCAGTCATGGTGCCGAGCGCCCTGAGTGCCTACGCCATCCCATAATAGCCTTGTCGCTCACAAGCTCCTTGGGGAAAGGGTTTCCAGGATCCAAGACCCGGGGGCAGAGTCAGTGGAGGCTGGATTTCAGGAGGACCCTACCCTAGACTGGACAGGACGACTGTATTCTATTTTTTTTTTTTTTTTGCAGGATATAAGTGCTGAGGTCACATCCTAATTGATGTATTGGCCACGTGTCTGGATATGTTAAGATTTTGTTCTTAAAAGACTGCGAAGAGAAGACAGTGTTTTACAAAATCTCGTGTTGAATGGGTGTAGGGGATGCTTCAGAAGGGCTTTAGAGACCCCATCGCTTAATGCCAAGCTTCAAACAGGATTTGGTTTAGGCTGCTTAGTAGCTGCATTTTGGGGTAATGTCTCTGCTTTGTGACCCAAATGGCAGATATAGAGCATCTTGTGCGCAGGTGGTGGGGAGTCCTTGGTGAGATGGCATGCAGGGTGCCCAGTGCAGGCGGGGGTCACGGGCAGCGCTGGAGCTGGGGCCGCCCTTCTCCTCCCTGCCCCTTTCCCCTCCCCCAAGCAGATCTGACAGAAAGTGGATTGAAACTCTGGGTTTAAAAGGGATTCTTCTGTAACGAAGGTTAAATGAGGATTCTTCATGATTATTTCGTTCTTTTTCAGCAAGTGAGAAGTCATTACAGTATCAGTAGCTGCTCACTTCTGGGTGTGCGCCACAGTTTAAAAGGTGCTTTCCCAGTTCTCAGTTGATTTACCCTTTATGGCAACCCTGTGAGCAAAGCAGAGGGTGGGGTGTAGGGGAAGATCCCGAGCATGAAGTGACTTTCTGAAAGTGACAAAGGGAGGTGGCACCAGCTGTGGAGAGACCCGTGGCAGCAGCCAGTTTGGGATCAGAGAGTCCCTTGTTCGAGTCCTGGGTCCATTGATGCCTATCTTGGCATCGCCGGGAATCTGTAGACCCTCCCCAGTCTCCTGTCCTCATCTGTAAAACTGCTGTACTGTGACAACTGGGAAATGATGTCAATTTATTTCTAACCCCGATGGGTTCCAGAGAAATTTAAGCTGTTGATTAACTGAATGATGCATATAAATCATCTATACAGAGTACATAGCGGCACTCAGTAAATGATGGCTGTTTTTACTTTTAGCTTTATTGAGCCCCTAGAATTTCAGGCACTTTGCTTTACCTGTGAGCTCTGCTCAGTAAAGCATTCTGTCCCCTTTTACAGAAAAGAAAGAGGTTGTGACTTAGCATCACCCAGAGAACAAGTAACAGCTGTGATACAAACCAAGGAAAGGACTTTTCCTTCCTAGTCAAAGTTGCTGATTGGTAAAGATGAAATTTTTGAGTTGGAAAAGAGTTTTGAAAATCCGACCCCCCTTATACCAATAGGGAAACTGAGTCCCAGGAAAGGGGCTTGTGCAAAGTCACGTGGTGTGTCAGCTTAGGGCAGAGGTCAGAACCTAGGTGATGTGATTCCTTCCCACGGCTGCCTTCAAAAATGTGCCTCTGCCCCGCTGTGAGGCTTGAAGTTATACGTTCTTTTTCTGGGTCAGTGTTGAAGTCCTACCCAAAGCTTAAAAGTCACGTTTATTAGATATGTAAGCGACATGTTCCAGTGGATATGCATATCTTATATTAATAGTCATGAGTTATTTATTGTATTTAATGAGTGTATCTCAAGGATATTACAGGTTACATCTGGGGCAGAAAGAGCCAAAACTTCAATGCATATTGAAGCTTTTCACAAGATACATGTTCGTCTGGTTGTTGTTTTGATAAATATCAGAAGTAAAAGTATCAGAAAAATTCTATCATCTAAAACATTTCATGGCCTCCCACACTGGAAGATGGTTCATGTGAGTTTTCTGGGTGGGTGCAAGGATACGGATGAGCAGTCCAGGGCATCTATTCAGACAGAGGGGCCAGAAGGGTTCAGCTATGTGGATTGCTGCCTAGATTTGCTTTGTTTGAATAAAAACTAAAGGGTGTATGAATCTGAATCGAATTCTAGGCTCACTGAGGATGAGGAACCTATTAAAGTCAAGTGCTTTAGGGTTTTTCCAAATGTTTTTCAAATACGCTTTTTGAATAATATGATTGCTTTGGCTCTTTGACCTTTACGAGTCTTATAGAGGCAATCTCAGAAGGATGGGGACTAGCTGGTGGCCGTTTCCTCTGGTGACAGAAGGTCTGACTCTAAAGCACTACTTCTTGACTCTGGCCGCATCTTATGAACACCCAGAAATCTTAAAAAAAAACACTGGTGGCTGAACCTTACAGAAAATATTCAGATATAATTGCTCAGGGTGAGACCTAGCCATCATTTTTTTTCAAGCTCCCCAGATGTTTATAATGTGCATCCAGCATTAAAAACTATGTCTGATGACAAGTTAAGAATAAGCCAGATTCAAGGCAAAGGGGTGCCCTGGAGGAGATGCTGTTTATAAGAAGTCGGTATCCTCTCATCCCTTGGCTAGAATTAGGAAATTGAATAATTGTCTGACCAGTGTCGTGACACGCTGCCCCCTTCCAGTTGGATGAGACCCAAGCTCTTGGTGTGACATTCAAAGCCCTCCACGGCTGGTTAACACCTGTACTTTGAGCCTCACTTCCCACCAGTCTTGAGATTCAGTTGCACGGGACTATTCAATGCACCCAAACACGCTCTGCATTTTCTCACATCAGTACTATGCCTCCTTCCTAAGACTTCTGTCTGCCCAGCTTTGCATGGTGAGCCCTTATTCACCCTTTGAAACTCATGTCAACAATTCCCTGCTCGTGGACCTTCTCAACCACCCCAGGCCAGGAATCAACCCCTCCCTGAGTGTTTCCGGTAACTGGTTTATGCCTCCGGAAGAGAGATCAAGTCTCTGTCCCCCTTGCAGACTGTACATTCCTTGATTCCGTATCCTCGGTCACCTCTGTCCTGTGCCTGACCCAGACCAGGTGCTTAATAGATGTACCGCAAATGAATGAATGAGTGCAAATGACATAGCTCTAGTTTAGAAATGGGAACTGAGACTGAATTAAATTTTCCTAATATATTTCCCACACTCCAATCACATGTTCTGAGCCACTCGGTCCCTGGGGGACTCTTATCTCCTTTCACAGATGGAGAAACTGAACTTCTGAGAGGAAATGTGTTACTTCAAGGAAGCCTTGATGATATTAGAAAAAGGAATGGGGGAAATTTTACTAGTTAGTCTTAGTTTTCTATCTCCTGCAGCGAAGCTTCTGGCCATTGCCTGTCCATGTGGTGTGGAGAGCGCTGTGTCTGGGGCACGGGACTGCTATCATTAACGCGGGAGTTAACGAACCCGGCTCAGTTCTATCCACTCCCAGGGCTTCGGCTTCCACCCACATACTCTCACATCCTGCATTCAAAGTTCTTGCCCAGTTTTTGCTCACCTAAGTCAACTGCCTCCTGAACACCTTCACTTGCATTTTTTACAGAGGTCTCAAATGCTGCAGTAGAACTCATCTTCCCTTTAAATTCTTCTCATTCCTTATCAGGAAATGAGGCAGAAACATGGGAGTCATTCTCTCCACTTTCCTTTTCCTCACCAGCCCCATTTAATTGCTCACAAGGTCTTGCTGATGTCACTTCGGAAACATCTTTTCCCAGTTCTGGACTTGGTTTCTTCATCTGGTCTTTGAGAGCCCTCCATTTGGGGCTGCTTGTTATTCTTCCAAAACAGAGACTCTCCAAAAGTTAACAAAAATTGGTGCCTCTTCCCTGGATTCACAGATGATTTCAAAAATGATAATTACCTCTTCCATCTTCAGTTATGATTCTATTTTGAAATCCTCTTCCTCTAATTAAAAACAAAATCACCAGCTCCTCATGCTATTTGAGCCTGAGTCATTTGTGCAGCAAAATCAGCAAAGTTGCACAAATAACTGTGTGATGCAGGAATCGGGCACCCCAGGCTCCCCCTTGGGATCGCCCATCTCCATGGGATGCACATATCAGCCCCACTGCCGTGCTTTCCAGATCACCCACGGCAAACAAAGTACATTGTATTTAGGGATAATGTCTTCCAACTTTTTTTTAATGCTTAGGAGAGCCCCTGGCAAGTATATGAATTCAGTCAATATTATCTATTACTGTTTTTTCTTCCCAGCATGTATTCTTTAGGGATTTAAAAATACGCATAGTTCCTGCTCATGACATGACTAATCCCCTGAGGTGATGACTGGTCTCCAATTTTCACTCCAGTGAGCATACAGATATGTCTGTCACTTCATCTTCTTCAATTTCATTCGTCATCAAGGACTCATAAAAGTTAGAGTTGGAAAACCCATAGGGATCACCAAGCGTGACCCCTTATTTTCACACAGGGGAACTGAGGTCGCACAACTCAACAACTTCAGTTTAGTGGGTTTTACTGCGTTTCAGAAATAACACACATTGAATCTAGACTTCTCCCTGGAAGAGGTAACCGCAGACTGTTACAGGTAGGGTCAGTGACATAGCAGGTACTTTGGAAGTGTCAAAATGCATTCTTAGTTGCCAGCTAAAGAACTGGTCTTGTTAGTCAATTAGTTCAGAGAAAGGGCAGTTCAGGGAAAGGAAAGCTTTGTGCAAAGGCACAGGAGGGTCACAGGGTCAGACATATCCCTGGAATGTAGGCAGCAGGGATGAGGCGGGAGTGGGAAGGGCTAAGAGGTTAGGCTGGGACTAGATGGTGAAGGAACTTCAACCTCATGCTAAAGACTCTGGACATTGTCATGAACGAATGAGGCGGCAACAAGAGCGTTTCAGCAGAGGATGGTGGCCCATCACCTTGTGTTTTACTGGGGTGGCCACGTTGGCTGGCCCCCTCCACCCATAACTTTCCCCTCTGGGTGTTATCATCCGATCGCTCATCCAAAAAGCTGGCAATCCTTTTGATTCTTGCTTCCTCAATTCTTTCATTCAAATCATCCCAAGTCCGTTCAGCGCACCTCTAAAGGCTACCTCGCATCTTGCTACTTCTCTCGGTCACCTTTGCGGCTTCCTAGTCAGAACCATCATCGTTTCTTGCCCAAACTCCTGCAATCATCTCTCAGTGGATTTTCCCTCTTCCACTTATGCCTCCCAAGTTCCCCTTCTCACACAGCAGCCAGAGATATCTTTGAAAATGCAAATCCCATCACATGGACACATCACCATCTTAACATTTAAGTTGTTAAAACATCTTAGTGGCTTCTCACTAAAACTTCAAACGTCTTCCTGTAGCCTGTAGGGTCTCTCCAGGTCTGGATATTGCTGACTACTCCAGACTCACTGTGTCCCCTTCAGCCTCCTCCCATCACCTGAGGCACATCCTCTTCCTCTTGTCCTTGAAGTTGACACATTCTTCCCACCTCTCCCCTCTCTGCCGCGCATGCTTTTCTCAGGCTCCTGTGCTGATGAATCCTTTCACCTCTCAGACTCAGCACATTTATCATCTGCTCGCAAAGACCTTCCTGACTCCACTCTCCTATCCCATCAGTCTATTTTGCAGTGTCCGTTTCTTTTCCTTGATAGCACTTATCACATTGTGCTTTAGTTTTGTTTTTTTTTTAGCAGTTTATTTGCAGTTCCCAGTACAATGCTCGCCACATAGTAGGTGCTCAATAAATAGTTGTGGGATGGGTGACTTGTTCACAGATCTTGCTAAAGACCGGATTTTAATGACCTTGGTTCATGGCATGTGAGCAGCTTGCCCTCCGAATTAGGAATGGACCAAGCCAAGCTGATTCATTGGCTGATCATCCACTAATCAGATTCTCTCTCTCAAGGATATCAACTAAGAGATACTGAAGCTCTAGTCAGTTGATGGTGAGTGTTGAATCTCTAACATCTCCTAGTCTTGAGGTGGAAGCCATTTGGGGATACTGCAAGGGGGGAAGTTAGTCAAGAGAGAGGAAAGAGAGAAAAGGGAAAATAAAGGCAATATTGAGAGTGATTATAAAGATTCCAAAATCAGAGAGAATGGCATCGAATCCTGGCTCTTCCCTGTTCCTTTTCCCAAAAAGCCCATGGCCTTTCTGTTCTTGTGTCCCTGCGATTTCCCATTGTAGCTTTTAAAAGATTCCTCTTTATTCTAAACAGCTGGAGTGGGGTTACGTTTCTTAAAACAAAAGATGATGACTGAGACATTTAGGAAGACCGCTCTGGCTAGAATGTGGAGGGCAGCCTGGGGCAGAGATGAGTTAGGCCGCTTTTGCAATGGACCAGGTGAGACATGACACTGTCTGGACTAAGGAAAGTAGAGGTGGTTGGAAGGGATAGATTCAAAAGATGTTCCATAAGTAGAATTGACATAGTGCCAGTAGCGTGCGAAGGGGCAAGAGAAGGGAGTCCAGCTGCTGCTTGAACCACCCAGTGATGGTCTTTCTATAAGCTGAGCTCTTGAAGGTGGGAGGAGTGGATATTGGAATGAAGAGAACTGGCTTGCACTTCCCATGACTACCCCATACAAACTATTCCTAATAGGCAGGCAAGTTGTCTGGCTGCCCCCACTCTCCGTCTAGGAGTCCAGCAACGCCCATCTCTAAAGCTAACACTGTTCTTCAGTTATTTTCTTCACTCCCAATCATTCTCATTTATTTTGACTTATTGATATCCTCCTCCTCTTTCAAGATTTATTTCAAGTTTCATTTCCTCTGCAAGAATCCCCTGTGTACCAAGCCCTCTGACATGGTATTGCCCAGGGCTCCTGTAAGCAATTAGAAACAAGTGCCAAGGAAAGGCACAGAGACATTCTATGCACCAAACATGGGGTATAGAACTTCAGGACTTGATCCATCATTTACATATTCATGTGCCCTAATGGAGACAAGCTCTTCAGAAACCCCCTGGATTGTCCTTTGGATATACCCGTGGCCCAGCTTTACACAAAAATGGATGATTCTCTGTTCTCCCACAAGTCTTGGATAGAGTTATGAACTTTCATAAATGGATGACAACCCTATATTTTGGTTGCTTGGGCTTTTCCTTCAATCCAGGACACAGAGCAATGACATGGCAGGCCAGTGAATTAAACCTCAATCTTCTACCGCCTTATCAGAAGCCCGGGTAATGGAAGTGATATTTATGAGGACTTGTTTGAAGGGCATGCTATTTATCCTTTCCTCTAGTGTGCTAATTTTTATTCCTGCATCAAGCTGTGCACTTGGACCATATGTTCTTAGTCCCCAGCAGAATTTTCATGCATTTTAATGTTATTTCCTTGGCTTACATCCAGGGATATTATACATAATAGCTTTATGAAAACGATTACTGTAGGGATGTCTTTGAAGTACTATACATTAGGTCATTCAATTCCTTCTATATGGAGCCTGAAGCAAGAAACTCTTCTGTAGAGATAAAGGTCAGGACAAGCTTGGCTTCCTTTGAGGAGCTGGGGCAATTATAACTTTTTGGTGACAAGACTGACTATATCTTCCTTTCTGGATTGACCATCGGGAAACTCAGAGCCAGATATGCAGGTGAATTGCAGGAACCATGAAGGCATCTATGGTTTACACAAAGATGACATGTGAAGTGACACAGGTAACAGAGTAGAGGCACCTGTGGATTTTGCTCAGCACCAAAGAGGGGGACTGGGGATGAGAACAGCTCAAAGTCAACAACTTAGGAGGCTTGAAGGTCTTGTTAACTGCGTTCTCCAAATCCCCCACCTGAACTGCTATCTCTTTTGATTTTCTTGTTTTATGACAGTGGCAAGTCACCAACCCATTCTGGGACTCTTGTAAAGTGAGGGCATTAGAGCAGAGGCTGTCTAATTAGAGGTGAATTAGAGACCATCTCTAACCATGTTTGGATGACTGCTTCCTTCTCAATGCCTCTGCTCTTACTGTCCTTTATTCTTCCTCCCTCCTCATCTGTTCTGGACTAACCACAGGCACGTCTCATCCATGCCAGTGGCTGTCAGACTAAAGAGGTAACTTAGGAGTTTTCAAACTTAGCTACATATTAGAATTATTTGGGGAGTTTTGAAAAATTATGATGCCCGACTGTACCCTTAACAAGTAAATCAGACTCTGAGATGAGACCCAGACACCTTTATTTTTTAAAACTCTTCAGGTGATTAAAATGTGCAGCCAAATTTGAGTACCAGTGCTCTTCAAACTTTACTGTTAGTTTGAATCACTCCATATCTTTCAAATGCAGATTCAGATTCCAGAGTTTCAGGAGGAGGCCTGAGAGTCTCCATTTCCCAAAAGCTACCAGGTGATCTGATGTTGTTGGTTCCCAAATCACACTCTGAGTAGTGAGGGGAGAACACACATTTGAGGACTAGTATAAAGGAGGAAGTACCCCCGATTCACTTCAGCTGGGGCCCAGTGAGGGGCATCCTGCAGGCGGAAATGAGCAGAGCCATTAACGGTGTTCTGATTCGCTGAGCCTCGGGCAAAGTCAAGTCCAGGGTGAGGACCAGAGGTCCAGGAGGACCATGAAGATGCCCAAGGATGTGCTCCATCTTTCCTGCCCACCCCCTGTGGCATTGATCTCTTTCTCGAAGTTTTGTCGGTGGTCAGGTACCTATGTTATTACACACACGCGAATTTGTTGACTAACTAGTTGATGAGCAGCTTGAAGGCAGGGTCACCTCTTTGTCTGCAGAGCCTGAATCACATGGGGGTCTGTTGAGTGAGGGCATGCGTGGAGCACAGGCACTTCTTGGAGGGAAAAAGGACAGAGGACTAATACTGATGCTGCAGTGTGATGTGCAACAATAATTCTCTTCTGAGGGTGCCTCACCAAGGAAAAATAGTGCCCTGGGTCACCACCGTCCTAGGGAACACCCACGGGTCCCCAGTGCTGCCTACGCAGTCCTGTCTCCATGTTGCCGCTCGTAACTGGGGTAACCGCGGCGCACCTTTCAAGGTTCAACTCAGAAAATCTCTTCCTGTGCTACACTTTCCTTCCGTTCTCCCCGCCTCTGTGCCACTCCAACTCCTGAGCGGCTTCCATCACAGACTCTGTCGCCCTCGATTGCTTGTGTGTCGACATCTCTCTGTGTCACCAGCACTCACCACATTGCCTGACAAGGAACAGGCATTTACGGAACAAAAGCTCAGTGAAATAAAATGAATGACTTACCACAAACTTCCCTTCTTGGCGTTTCCTGACTTCCATCCACAGAGGAATAATTAATCAAGATGGCCGGAAAGAGTTTATTTTTGGATACCACTGGGATTACCAGGATACTAAATCCCAGTGTCCTCTGTGATTGGAAGCTCTTAGCAGAAATAACCCACCGCAGTGGTGTTTTCTGTCCTTTGTTGGCATCCAACCTGAGCCGAGAGGATGGCAGGCGGCTTCCTAATAGCAGGAAGGTTGCTTGTGAATCCCAGCTCAGGGAGCCAGATTTTGGAAATCTCCTTGCCCCCCAAGCAGGGCCCCAAGGCTGCACATGCTCTTGGGCACTTTTATGGACTGTTTGCCAAAGGAGACTGCAATCTACTTGCCAAGTTGGAAGTGCCCTCTTGGCACGTGTTAGGCGCTGTTGGTTTCTGTTGAGCTTATGAGTAACACCCCTATCTTACGGGAAAATGACATTTGCTATTATGTGATTCAAAGCATACTTGTTAATTATCATATTTTTAGCTGATACATAGCATCCGTTTTTAGAACATTCAGAAAAAATGTCATGTCTTTGAAGAAACGTCTAGGTAATGAAACTCAGGGTAGTCACATGTAAGAGTTTTCTTGTCTTTCTTTTCCCTTTCCTTTCCTTTCCTTTTCTTTTCTTCTCTTTTCTTTATTCTCTTCCCTTCTCTTCTTTCTCTCCTCTCCTTTCCCCCCACCACCCGTCTTTCTCTCTCTCATAAATTATGAGCTAGAACGAAAGACTACAGTTCATTCTGAAACGGTGACAGCTTCTCCAGTAGAGAGAGTTGCCTTATAACCCCCCCCTCCCCAGTGTGTGCAGGGGTAATGATGGTTGGAAGGACTCTTCTTGCACAGCTGTGTGACAGAGGCTGTATTTGAAATAGGTGGATGGAGCCAATGTGTATTTCAAATTAGAGAACTGACAGTTGGATTTAAGAGAGAAAAGTGAAGATTTAATCCGTGCATTGAGGTTGGATTTAATTTTTGATATCACAAGTTAGTTCCTGCTTTAAATGAATTATCCATAGTAAAGAATAAATCAAACTCTGCTTGAATTTTCACAAAGAGGATTGGGTGTTTTCTCTTTTGAAGACTTAAAAAGGAGCCAGTTCAGTCGATACTGTGCTGTCACCTAGAATCACACCAGAGTCCTAAATTCACCCTTGATGAGCCGTGAGACAGAGCCGGAGGAGGGACTCTCCCGCCCGAAGCAACAGCCTCGCTCCCTGCCCCCCGGTCCCCAGCCCCTCAAACGCTCATCTCTCCAGTTCTGCTGCTCTCTCATTTCCCCCTTTTCTCCTTAAAAAAAAACATTGCTCATTTTCTTTTTCTCATTTCCCCCATTCTCTGAGGGAGAGTGAAACACAGACATCCAGAACTGGCTCGTGCAGGGAAGAGTGTTGCTTTATTTTTTCTTACGAATGTGCCTCTCCCGTTCATTTCTTGCAGCTCACAGGAAGGGCTGCGTGACTTGAATTTGTGCCTGGCCCTTCACTGGAGGGTCAGCCCACAATTGGCATGGGTGCTGGTCAAAGGTGTGCTCTTGACCTTGACTTAAAATCATCTATCATATTTTTGAGCTTCTTTCCTTCCAACGGCTCCTACTGGAGCGGCAGAGAACCCACAAACATGAAGCCTGCTTTCTGGCACTTCCACAACCACTCTCCATTCCCATCCAGGGTCCTGGCCCTCAGACCCTCCGTACAAATTCCTTACTTGTTTCAGAGATTTGTACACTGGCTAGTGCTTTATGTGGCACCTGACCAGCAGATAAATTCTTGTTAGCGTGAGGGAGCTCAGTTTAGAAACTTGAATGTGCTAGAAAACGAACAAAATAACCTTAAAAAGGTGGGTCAATCCTTCATATACACAAGAGCAGACCTTAATATAAACAAAGGTAAGACTAATCTTCATAGTCCATGGTTGGAGTTGAGAGTGAAAATTGATCTGCATAAATAACAGGAATTTGCAGGAATTTGGGGTCTTGCTGGCTTATAGGAAGGGTGGAGAGAACAGGTGTGTGCAGGTGTCTGTGTGTGTGTGTGTGTGTGTGTGTGCGTGTGTGCGCTCACCTTTGGCAGAGGAGTAAGTCCTTGGGAATCCTTGGAAATCTGGGGGAGGGGCCAGATTTCCCACTGCACGTGGAATGGGGATCTAAGCCCTTTGATCGGAATACAAAGAAAGACTGAGCCCAGACAACTGGAAGACATGGGGACATGTGAATTTAAAACTTCAGGCATAAAGAGACTGACCACAGTTCTCAGTTAATAATAGTAGGTAACACCTAAAGATTATTTGCTAAATGCTAGGCATTGTTCTGAGAATTCATTAATCCTTTTTTTTTCAACAACTGGTGAGGCAGGGGTTTTTATTATCCATGATTTTTTTTTAAATGAGGAACCAGGGTCCTAGAAGCTAAGGGAATTGCCTGAAGTCACAGAGCTGGTATTCCACCCTGTTGCCATGTGTCCAGGAACTGTGTCCAACCATCACTATGCTCCCTCTAGAGGAGACCTTAACTCACCAAGTGGTCTGAAACAAGGGACTCTACCCCTCAGACCTAGGTTTCCTCCTCGTTAAAATGAAAGGCTTGGACTAGTTGATTGACACATTCATTCATTCACTCATTCATTCCAGGCATAAAGTGGGAGTTTAGTGCACTTGAGTAAGACTGTTTTCTGTTGCCTTGGAGTCCTGCTTCTTTGTGGAGATTCCAGGCCTTTCTTTCCTTCTTATATCCTAACCTTCCCTGCTGGATCTCTGTGTCATCAGTGTACACCCCCACTGCCCTCCTTGTTGAAGCCATCCACCAACCTCTAGGTCCCTCCCCCATCGTTGCTTTAGCTTCGGACTCATGGTTCATATGAGAAACATCTCCACCATGGGTAATTTCGGTATCCATCTAGATGACCCTTCTAACATTCCTTGGCCTCCTCTCCTCTGTTTCCTCTTTTTCCTCCACCCAGCTCAGCCGTGCATCCTACAGTCACATGCAAGATCTCACCACGACCAGTACCAGTAACAACCGTTACTCTCCATAACTCCCATTGTAAGCAACCTTCTCTCCTTGATCACCTTTTCAGCTCCTTTCTTCTAGTATCTTTGACTCCAAGGGTCCTTTGACCTCACAGGGTCCTTCAATCTATTCAGCCTATCATTGTTCTGTCACTGTCTCTCACCCTTCTATTGTCACTGCCCTATGTACCCAACTGAAATCCCATGGCCCTTCAGTATAACCAGTGCGAAGCTGGACTTGCCTGGAGAAAAAACGCTGGTCTTGCTTTACATTCATGATCATTCATTTCAAGTGGACCCTTAAAGCAATCCAGCCAATATTTTATAATTCCCTTGTCTTACACACGCAGTCTTACAGTCCTTGACAATTATATGATTCACCTTCACTTTCCTCCTCAAATCTGTGATGTCTCCTTTCCAATCCTCAATCTCAGCTGTTTATCTTGTTGAGAAAATTGAAGTTTTCAGAAAACTTGTGCAAGCTTCCATCAACTCACCCACCTACTAACCTGCATCTGTGCCCGTATACACTACTTCTTCTGTTGCACAGATAAACTGTCTGTGTTCCTAGACAATGTTGTTCCCGACATGTGGGTTCCAGATTCCATCTCCTCACCCCACTTCTCTGCCCTCTGACTTCACCATCAGTTTTTCTTCCCTACCAGATATTTCCCACGAGCGTGCAAACATAGTCATTTTTCCCCTTACACAAAACAAAAAACAAACAAAATCCTCTGTTTTTAATCTACTTCCCCCTCTATCATTCTATTTATCCCCTTCCTTTACACCAAAAGTCCTCAAAGAAAAATGTCCTAACTCACTGCCTCAATTTTTTTCCCCTTGTTGTGTCAGGATAGTACAGTAATCCTGCAATGAATGATCATAAACATTTCTTTCTCTCTCACGTCCTAGTTGGTGTGGCTGGATGTCTCCCCTGGGTGGTTCTCCTCCAGGGGCTGATCCAGGCTGGCAGTCTGTACTTCTGCTGTGACACCTCCGTCTTCAACATGCATCCTCCCTGGTGACCACAATGTGAAGTGAGCAGGATTGCACGGGGGTCTTTGTGGGCAGGCCTGCTTAGAGTTGGCACAAATCCTCCTCCTCACATTTCTGTGCCTGAGATCCAGGTCACAGGGCCCCAACATAACTATAAGGGAGGTTGAAGGACATAGTATTCCACTGTGCCCAGGAAAAAGAAATGGCATAAACCTTCCTCCTGCTAAATCATTAACATTTGGAAGGTTTTCGTTGCAGCCTCTAGTATTACTTGTCCTGACTAATGCAGACATTGGTATAGGTCTTTGCTGTGCTAAAAAAACTGAAATAGATGAAATAGATGACTTTGGCTTACTGGAAATTTTAGAGATGAGAAGAGTAGATATAACACACTGGAGAGTTAAAAATCCATGTTATGTAGCAGCACATTATTTGGTAAAGCTCTAAGATAAAGTTGGAAAGCTGAACATTAGTGAAGTGTGGAGGCTATTGTTGACTGAGGGTGCGAGATATTAGATTAAAAACAGATGTGCTCTGTATGAACTGGCCAGTTTGTAAGCAAAAATAAAAGCACGTAAAGTCCAGAAATGTGTGGTCTTACAGGACTGGAAAAGCCAACTGTTTCAGTCTCTAAACAACAAGATAGAGGATTTAATCAGGCTTTGAGTGAAAAATTCTCAGAACACTCCTGGATTGAATAAAGCGACTCAGAGCAAAGATTATGTTGAGGGTTTGACCTTCCCATTCTAGGCTGATGGTGGGAGAGGGAGGGGGTAGGGAAGAGAGAGAGAGATTGGAGAATGTGTTGAAGAAGCAAAGAAGTCATTTAAGAACTATGTGTCTAGGAGTAAATCTTAGTGTGTTCCTTACTTATGAAACTGATGAAACTGACTGGAAAAAACCGTGGTCCTCCTCAGTGCCCAGGAAGAGGAAGTGAGATTGATGATTGTCTCGCCAGCCCCACCATGATGCTCTAATTTGGCTTTTGCCCCCATCATTCCACCAAAATTTCTCTTGTTGTTCCACAGGAAGGTCACCAACAAGAGGATACCCAGTTGCTAAATCAATCAGTCAACTCTCAGTCTTCCTCTTCCAGCAGCCTCAGATACAGTTGGTCACTTCCTTTTGCTTTGAAATAAAATCTGGACTTGGATTTGTTCTCTGCTCATTTTCTTCCACTGTAGTCTCCTCATCTCCCCGATCTTTTCATGTTGAGACCCCAGCACCCAGTCCTTGGACCTCTCCTATTTCCATCTATGTTCACTCCCAGGTGATCGCATCAAGTCTCATGGAATTAAATACCGTCTATGCACTGGCACATCCCAGATTCGTGTATGTAGCACAGACGTCTCCCCTACTTGAGGTTCATCTACTCAGTTGCTTCCTTGTCCTCCCTCTTGTATCAGTCCTATCAAACTTAATGGGTGTAAAACTGAATTCTTGATCTTCTCCCCCAAAGCTGCTCTTTTCACTGTTTTCCCATCTCAGGAAAAGGCAGCTCCATTCTTTGAGGTTCTCAGGTTAATAAACTTGTGGTTCACATTACCTCCAGTTTATATTTCATATCTCTCATGCAACCCATTGGCAAATCTTGCTGTCTCTGCCTTCAAAGGATCCCCAGCATCGAGCAGTTCCCAGCACCATCGTGGCGAATAACCAGACCAAGCTGCCACTATTTCTCACCTCGATTAGTGCCCTTAACTGATGGCCCTGCTTCTGCCTCTGTGCCTTTTCATCCGTTCTCAACATGGTTGCCATGGTGATCAAAAATAAGTCAGATCATGTCATTTCTCTGCTCATACCTGTGATGGCTTCCTTCCTAAGGCCAACCCAAAGCCTTTCCAAGGGTCTACATGGCCCCGCAGGTGCTAGGTGTCTCCTGCCTCTCTGGTTTCTTCTATTTCCCCTCTGCCTTGCTCCTTTCTGGCTACACTGGCCTTCTTGTCATCCCTGAATGTTCTAGGTATGCACCCTCCCCCAGCATTTGGCAGGTGTCACCCCTCCAGGTCTTTACACCTGTGCCCTTTTGGCAGGGAGTCCTTTCCTCGAACACTTCAGTTAGCTGCTCCCCCCAGGTCCCAGCACTCCCTGTGTCATACTTCTCTGTAGCGGTTTCACCTCTACCCTAGTAAGTATCTTGCCGACTGATCATATTTACTGCCTGTCTCTCTCCAGTAAAACAGAAGCTCAAAGAGGCAGAGATTTTTGCCTGTTTTCTTGACTGCCATGTCCCACGCATCTAGATGAGCACCTGGCACGGGGCAGACCTTCAGCACGTAAGCGCGGAGGAATAAATGCACATGTGTGAACGGTGAGAGACAGGAATGAAAGAGGACCCGATCTGGCAGGAGCAGGAAGTGTCAGGACTGCCTGGCGGAGGTCTGGGCTCCGGGAAGTCGGAGGGGCTCCAGGCTGGCGGGGGCGCCACAGATGTGCCTTGTCATGCTGCAGTGCCCTCTCCCATGGCTGGACCACATCCTCCTTGCTTGCAGTCTTCCTGCTCTCTGCAAACCCCACTGCACTGACATCTTCTGGCTGCTTTGCCCAGCGTAAACGAGGAAGTAAATTGGTCCCTGTGGGGCTGTGGGCTAACGGTGGAGGGAGGCAGTGGGCCTCCAACCCTCTCTCCATCTCCCTCTTCTCTCCTCATCACCGGGCAGAGTCTTCCCCTGTTCTTAAAGGGAGATCGCATGCTCGTAGCCTGAGCATTGCATTCTGTCTGTTCTCCCTTGCTTCCTCCTTTGCATTTCTCATGGCTGGAGCTTACAGGTAAAACTTAGGATATGCAGACTTCCCAGGAAACGATGCTCGCAGACCTGTGGCAGCAGCTCAGTCTCAAGGCGCTGGCGGACTGCACAGCTTCAGGCTGGGTGACACGCAAAGCACAGCTTCAGGCTGGGTGACACGCAAAGCACAGCTTCAGTCCTGGAGAAGACAGAAAAATAACACGGCCACTTTGCAAAGAAGAAGTCCTCCCTTTGAGAAGGGTGTGTGTGTGTGTGTGTGTGTGTGTGTGCAGTGAGGGAACCTTGAGTCTCTTGCACGTCTGTCCACCCTGGACTCTACTTGGCACAGTGGTGTCATCCAAGCCTCCTGGAGAGAACGCAACGTGTGGACAGAGGAAGTCAGGGACAAAGGTTTGGTTAATTACCTGAGCCCAGTGGAAGAGATATTCTGAGGACAATATGGTGTAAGTCACTCAGATTGCCCCCAAACAAAAAGAGCTGATGTTATTTCTACCTGAATACCTTCCTTGAAGTGTTGCTTTGAGATTTAGAGATGGTAAATTTAAGGAGCCTAGCGTAGCGTATGTACTTGAGCAAATGTGGTTGTTGTATTGTTATTAGTGCTGCATGGATGCCCAGAGCAAGAGCAGTATGTGATTTATGTCTGAATTCCTCAGACGTGGTTCAGCGCCTGATCAAACTCTCCTTTATTTATGCACATTGACGAGTGAATACCTCAATATAGGCAGGGTTAGAAGTAGGAAGCAGCGGATCTTCTCGCGGATGTCCTTTCCTAGGAGCTGGGTTGCTATGAAGCGTGCTCCCTGTCCCCAGAGGAGTCTTGCTTTGGGCCCCTTGGCTTGCTGCCAGGGGCTCTCCCAGCGCTACCAGGCAGAGCCAGGGGCAAGGCAGACAGATATTCTTGTTTTGGGATTTTCACATTTGCCACTGATTTACAGGAGACACAAATATCTTCCAAGGTGTTCTCTGTAAGCAATCTTTTTAAATTTATTTTATTTATTTATTTATTTATTTATTTTTTGGCTGTGTTGGGTCTTCGTTTCTGTGCGAGGGCTTTCTCTAGTTGCGGCGAGCAGGGGCCACTCTTCATCGCGGTGTGCGGGCCTCTCACTATCACAGCCTCTCTTGTTGCGGAGCACAGGCTCCAGACGCACAGGCTCAGTAGTTGTGGCTCACGGGCCCAGTTGCTCTGCGGCATGTGGGATCTTCCCATACCAGTGCTCGAACCCGTGTCCCCTGCATTGGCAGGCAGACCCCCAACCACTGAGCCACCAGGGAAGCCCCCTCCAAGGTGTTCTCTGAATCCCTGGATTCATAACTTCATTTTACCTTTCTGGGTCCAGCTAGTTTCACTGGAAAGAACTTTCTGGGAATTATTTTTTGTCCAACTACATCAGTTGTTTAGATAAAGTCAGGTTAGATGGACTCCTTGGCCAAGCACTCCTGTAGCCTGGGGACAAAGCTGGGTTTGACTGTGTGCGTGCATGCGTGCGTGTGTGTGTTGGGGGGGGTGTTGAGGAGACCGTGTGGAAGGGCTATCACCTAAAGGAGAGGACCATGGCCATGTGTCTTCTCGAATTTGCCATGAGCCCAAGGGGGCCTGAAATTTTCCCAGCTCCCCAAATCAAACCAGATGGAGAACGATGATCCAGAATTTGTGATTACTGCCAGATTTTTGCCCTTTGAAAAGCATCGCCCCATAAAATGCAGCCCCCATAAAGGTGAATTCATGCAATCTTGTGTCCTTAGGCACCCCTACACATGCTCATCCCTTATGTAATTCTAGAGGCCTTGGAAACGCTGCTTTTTACATCTAGTGAGAAATAAACTAAATTATCAATAATGTGTTCAAGGTTTCATCTGATCAGTAATACTTAATATGAAACTTTTAAGCTTGTAATATAATACATTAGAAATGAAAAATAAGATTAGATATAGTGATTTCATCTACTCTTTTTTTTCAGAGCATGGAAGAACTGATGGAACCAGCAAGATACCACCTCTTCAAGAACGTTCTAATTTCTAGTGTTGCTGTCTCTTTGGCCACAGTTGTTTTGAAGTCTTTATGTCTGTATCATGGTATGTGAGGTGCTCTTGTTCAAGACACTGGCTTGTAATTTGACATCCTCAGGTCATTTAAGGCTAAGTGTACTAGCACTTTATGTGCTGGAGAGAAAAAAATGTATTCAAAATCTAAAATTATCTGTGAAAGGCAAGAATCATCTCACAGGTACTTTGCTCTGTGATCACCAAATGAGAGGTGATGACACAGCCTGCAGAAGCCAATGCCTGGATTCAATGACGGGCAGACAATGTTTCTCACAATGTAAAGATGAAAAAAAGAGGTGCTATTGAAATTTTGAGGAATCAATGAATGCAGTATTACTGTGAGACCCACTTCCTGTGTAATTCCCGGGGAGGCGGGTCTGCGTCAGCTGCTGTCAGTCACCAAGAAGCATTTCCTTTTGGGACCAAGGTCTGTGATCACCATCATTCATTTACTGACCCCAAGTGCCAGGCGCAGGGCTGGGGGTAGGGGACACACAGTCCCTGCCCCAAAAGGGGACAGTCCAGGGGGCCAAACCGAGCGCTTCTAACCGTCCACGCAAAAACTTCAAAGGGGAAGCTCAAAACAGCACAGAGGAGATGCCATCCTCTGAGTTGCTGCTTGGGGAAGGCTGCCCGGAAGTGGCTTCCTCTTTGGAAATCTATGCATCCATGAAAGAAGATAAAAATTCTAATCAGAGCAATTGCCAAACCAACAGGAAATCAAAGTCTTCCGAGGCTCAAGGTTTCCTCTCAGTCCTGAGCTCCTCAATGTCCCCTTAAAGAAAAATAAGAATTAAAATCTAATTTTAGAATGTAGTCCAGGTAAACAGATTTTCTTACAGGAGATTTTATATCTAGTGGGCTAGGAGTTTCTAGAAGTGAGGTGACTTCAGTGGAGAGACTTTGGCGGTTAATATCATGCATTGGGAAGGACAGCCCAGCTGGAGGTCATGGCTCTTAGGCTGTAACCTCGCTTTGTTGTTCCCTCAAGTTTGACAAATCACTGAACCCACCTGCGTGGGAAGGGCAGGACTAGGCACCTTGTAGGGTCCCACAGGCCCTGTGTCTCCAAATGGTCTCCGTATCTCATCCTTAAGGAGGGTGTTAATAGCAGAACCACATCCCTCCATCCCTTGGGTAATTTTTCCTTTTCAGGGTCTAAGTGACCAAAATTGGTTTCAACTGTGTCTGGTTGAAAATCAGTGCAATTATCTAAATAATTGAATAGGATAAAACATTTTTTTAATTATCTAGGTTAGTAGCAAGTAAACTTTTTGGGGATTCAGGGGCCCTTTGTGAATATAATAAAACTGTGGCCTCTCCAGGAAAAAAAAAAGTATTTATACGGATGTCCAAGAAATGCTTTACGTGGAATTCATGAAGATGGATGGACTCTTGGAAACCCACCTAGGACAAGAGACCATATTTTAAACATCCATGGTCAGGTATGGATGTTGTGAATTACTGTGAGGCAGGAGTTACCTAGACGAGTGATCTTCAAAGTGGAGCCCTCTACCCCGGAGAAAGCGAAGGATGACCCACGGGGTGTGGGAAGAACATGTCAGGACTTCCAGTATGATGTATTTTATGTTTGAAAAAGTCAGAGGGATTAAGCTTTACAAATATGTAGGGTACAAGGTGACACTGAGGACTTCCAACAAGCATATAATGTGTTCCAAGGGGCACACGAGGTGTCCTGCGGGGAGAGCGGGATTGGCGTCATTGCTGGTTCATTCGCTTATCAGAGGCTTGTGGTGCGTTGCAGTTAATTTGTGATAGAAGACCATGATCGATGTGGTAGATATTATAATGACAACGGCTTTAAATAATATTTGCAACACTTTGCACTGAGATGCAAGTGACCATTTTAATCTTTTATGTCATACAGAAGGTTTATGATTTTCTCTTTGCAAATAACTTAGAAGTCTTTTAGAATCTAAAGATGCATTTTCTTTAACAGCAATAACATGAAACATATTCCAGATGCCCTGACTTTCTCATGAGAGGACAAATGACAGGAGGACATATATTTAATTTTCCCTTTAAGGTAATAATATGTTTAAAATGTGAGCTTTATAACAGACTTCTGAAAAAAGTTCTTCATGAGAAGAGAACATTTTGGACATGCATGGTTAGGTATGATTCTACTGTTTTGTGATTTGTTAAAATTAATAAATCACTTAAATAGGCTCATGCCTGCATACTTAAAAAATAAAACTTGGCAACAGAATTACTGCCAAGTTAGAACATTCTCAATGGGTTTTGAAATGGAGTTTGAACTCATTTGTTTGAATTCACTTGTTTGAGAGAGATACATATGGCATTTATATTAGTTTGCTATAACTACCAACTGACATCAGTAGTTATTTCAGTAAAGTCTTTGCATAATCAGTGGAAAGGATTGGAAAGTAAGTGACATGAGTTATTAAAGCACATACAACAATGCACTTCTTTGTTTTGTATATATTTTTCTTTTGAGGTATTTTTTTCATCTGTGGCAACGATTAAAGCCAAGGATTGAAATAAATCTAAATTAAAACCAGTTTCTGTATGAAAAACTTAAATCCACATTAAAAAAAAATAATAGTTTATTGAATTGTATACTTCTCTCTAAAATGTTTATGCATTAAGTTCTTTGTTCTACTAATAAATGAAATAAGGAAAATAAAAATTCAGTATTTCTCATTGCAGCTTTCATTTTTAAATGTTCTAGTTTTTGAATGTTTCATTGTTTATATCACATATTGGCATAGGCATCGATTTACAGATATGCAGGCCAAATTTATAATGTAGTAAATTTTCATATGTCAAGGAGTCTGTGATCAACATATTTTTTTCTGATCGGGTGGATGATCAAAAAGTTTGGAATCTACTGATTCGGATGATTGTTTGAGGCAGTAGGAAACATCTAGAATGTGTAGATTTTTAGGAGCTGTCTTCAAACTGCTAGGCTCACTCCACTCTCTGTGCAACTACAGAATCTCAGAAGAACAAAACTCTAATGAATTCACCAAGATCTCTCTGGCACACAGAGACTAGATACAGCTACAGAAATAAGGCATGAGGGTGTGTGTGTGTGTGTGTGTGTGTGTGTGTGTGTGTGTGTGTGTGTGTGTGTGTGTGAAGTAGTAGGAATTGCCAATGCATTTTGAGCCATAGTAAAACTCTCTCATGTGCTGTTACCAGGTAATCCAGTGATGGGGGAAGAGGAGGAAGAGAAGAAAGGGAGGGGGAGTAGGGGTTGTTGATAAGCAAGGACTTGCTTTCGTGTGGCTGTTGTTTGGTGCGTCAGGATGACCCTGCAGTACGAGTCCCAGGCCTGACACCCGTGAAGATATTTTGTCCCACCCATGACTTTGCAGAACTCACCTGATTTTTCTGATTTTTAGTCTATCTTCAAGTTGTACTTGCCTCTCTCATTGGTTTCCTGTGAGGAGGGGATACATCACATACAAGAAAGTGGTTTAGAAACTCTGAAGTGCTGTACACATGCTCAGGACTAAGTTAGCAAAACATCTATCTAATTTGATTGATACTGTCTTCTCTTTTCTGGTTGGAGCTCACTCATCTAAAAACATACCCCAGTGTTTCTCATGGATCAGACATCTGAATGACTGACACCATCTTTGGCTGAGTGACTGGAGGTGGTGTGGTTCAATGCAACTGCAGACCTACCAGTAGCTGATGTATTAATTCTGGTGGCATGCCACATGGATTTGCTTTGGACGTTCCCTATGAAGCCTTGGATTGGGTGACACCTTCGTATTCTCCATGGCGTCTAGGACAGCATGCCAGGCTCAGTAGATGATTGTTAATTAAAACTGACCTGGTGCCTGACCTGATTGTCCCAGAGAGTGATTATTTAGCATCAATTCAATGGATCCATCAGGCCCCCTTCCCCCCACCCCCTAGCCCTCAGGACTGCCTTAGCCCTTTTAGGGCACTGCTGCTTCACTATGAAGACATGACTGTGCCTGCAGGCAGGTATTCTTGGTCTACTTTACAAATGAGAGTGCTGAAATACAGAGACCCTGATTACCATGGCCAATTTTAGCTGCTCTTACATGATATACGATAAATATTTGTAAGGCACATTCGCATGAATATACCTCAGAAATCAAGCATCATTCCCCGTGTCAGTGGAGTTGGTTTTCTCTGTTGTCATAACATTGTCCTTTTCTGAAGGCTTCTAAACATTATTCACGTCTTTCTTCTAATAGCACAGAGTCAAGCTAATTAGTAATTAGGAAGCTGAAAAGACAGGGAAAATGTGTTTATTCCTAATTATGTCCAATCCTTCTGAGACATTCCAGCAGAGAGAAATACTTTTCCTGTGCAGACATGGGATTTGGATTTCTTTTTTCTTTTCTTTCTTTCTTCTTAAATTTATAGCCATAAGCCAGAGCCTTTTTCAGTAAGGCTCTTGCCAAACTTCAGTTATTCCCCTGGAAATCATTCTTTTGCTTTTCCAATCCTCACCCTAGACTTTGCGTGTCTCCTCTTGAAACTCCGTCTTCTGATATCTGGGCTTCTAGTGCTGGCCAATATCTGGGGGTAAGTTCGGAGGATTTTAGAGGTGAGTGTCAAGAAAACGTCTTTTGTCAAAATAGTGGCACAGGAAACTTTCATTCCAAACTCTAAAAGCCTCCTGACTCTCTGAGAAATACAAACCACTTCAACAAATGCTGTGTCAGGCACTGGCTCTGCTGGGGGCCAATGGCAGGAAGTCTTCATCTTCAAAGGTAATGCCTGCGAGCTTCCTTCTCCTGGGGCCAAGAGAAGACGAGAGGCTAAGGAGGAAACAGAGAAGATGATGAGAAGCTTCCTTCTCCTCCCTGGAAACCCAGATCTGGGAAGTATCTTTTTTTTTTTTTTAAATACAGTCTTTTTTAAAAAAATTAATTTTTTTTTTTGGCCACAGTTTGTGGGATCTTAGTTCTCCAACCAGGGATTGAACCCAGACCCCAGCAGTGAAAGCATCAAGTCCTAACCACTGGACCACCAGGGAATTCCCTGGGAAGTATCCTTAAAGCACTAAATGCATCATTTTAGGCACATGGTTAATTGGCAACTATTCAAAAATCATGAATCCTCCATCTAAAATGTGCCAAACACGAAGACAGGCCAGAGACCATAAAATGAATTGCACGTGGTCTTGATCTGGAGGATTACATGGGAAGAAATGATTATAAGGTATGTACTATCATTTAATATGAGGTATTCGGTATTCAGTGACTGCAGGGAAAATCCACAGAGAGGGAAAAGTAATCATTTCTGGGGAGTTTCAAAAACTTTCACTTTGGAGGTAAATTTGAAATGATGTTGTTCAACTGAGTTTGCCAGAGTAGAGACATGAGAAGGTCATAGCTTAAGGTGTCGGGGGGCTCAGAAAGCTTTACAAGCTTGAGAACTGGGAAGTGGTGGGTGGTGGAGAGATTGCAAGGTTTGTTGGGGGCAGAGGTTACTGAGTCCAAACTCATACTACTCATCACACAACTGGCCAATAAATTGAAAGACAAGTTATTGGGGCGAGTAATAGTGACTTTATTTAGAAAGCCAGCAGACAGAGAAGATGGTGGCTAGTGTCCCAAAGAACCATCTTACCCAAGTTAGAATCCAGACGTTTTTATACTAAAAGGGGGTGTGTGTGTGTGGTCGGTTGCTGCAAACTTCTTGGTGCTGGAATCCTTCGTTTTTGCAGCTGTCCACCTAGGTCTAGTCACAATGTTCCTGTAAACCTCCAATAAGACAAATGGTATTCCCTGTTCTGCAACTTTTTATCTCTGTATGAATAGAAAAGTGTTATACCTTTAAGGTCAAAGACTCAGAATGGGCTTACCTTGTCTATTTCAGGCTATAGGCAACATTCTTAACTTGTAGCAAAGCAACAGAACACAAAGGTTAAAGTAAGAGAAACAGATCCAATATGGAGTCCAATATGGATTTGTTTTTCCCCATTACAGGGGGGGGCAAGGGGAGGAGGAGTGGGCATCAGAAGATGAGGCTGAAGAAGAGGCAGGGACCATAGTGCACGGGACCCCAAAAGTCTAGTCACGGAGTCTGAGCTTCATTCTGAGGGTTACAGAGAGCCCTCCAGGAAAACAGAGACAAATTAAGAAATTCCTTTTACAACTGCGAGAGGCCCATATTGGACTGTTTGCAATACGGAGAGCCCCAAATGAGCCAGTCCTTACCCCGCATTAGGGTGTGATCTCCAGGTGGCTGCTGAGACCCTCCCAACTTTGCTTTCTCAGCCTCCCGACACTTTGGGATCTGGCTGGTGAATATCCACACTCTGGAGGGAATAGCAATAATAGAGGAAACTTGGCTTTTTCAGTAGAAAAGTCAAGGGCATATTTAAAGTGACCTCACCAAGCATCACCCTCTATGGCAGGTCAGGTGCATTTTCTGGGCCAGTTTCTCAGTCTCTATCCATCCTATAATTTCAGGGAATGGGGCATATTTTACAACCCATGGATTAAAGCGAAGTCTTTAAAAGGGTAATAAAAACAATGAGCCTGCCTCTGGCCTTTCCTAGCGAATTTTTCTCAGGAGAACTCTTCAATATCGGATTCGGGATGGCAAAGTGAACCTATAACGGAGCACCTCTCTTGAATGTACTTCCAATTCTCCATCTTACTTTTAGAAGCAGACAAGGATTTCAGTTAAAATACCTCCTACCTAAAATGTGTTGTGCAAACTGTCTCCACTTGTTTCCACACATCTGACCTGCATCCACCCTCCCATGCGTTCATCTGTGGAGATTGTCCTGAGGAACCTCATCATCTGGGCTGAGTTTCAGGACAACTTGATCAATGGAGAACGTGAGATCCTGGGTAGAATGTAGAACCTGATGAAAATGGTTCTGCCACTTCCCAGCTAGAAGTGTGACCTTGAACCAGGCGTTTCTTCTCCCTGAGCTACTCACAGGCAAAATGGGGCTGTTACATCAAGCTTCCATGGTGTGAGGGAGACAGAGAAAGGATTCCTGGGATACCCATCTAATAATTAAATTAATTATGAAAAACTGTTTCCATGGCCCACTTTCTTCTGCCCTTCCTCTTCCTTTTGGTATGAAAACATGTCTTGTTTTCTAACTCAGTCAGCAGAGGTGGAAGAGGATGTGTTTGAGAAGAGCTGTATCGCCTTTACTTTTATAAGAGGTTCTAATGCACTGGGCCGATGGGACTCTTTCTCAAATTTGATTGGTATCTTGACATGAGAAAGTGCTCGACTCTCAAAGTGGACCAAATTTCCCTCTCTGAGGCTGCGTGTCTTCTGCTTTTGAATGAAGATGTTACCCAATGAAGTTAATAGGTGCAATATAAATATCAGTTTGGTAAAGCCAAGTGAAGGAAAGGGCAAAGGTGAAATCGGCTTAAAAATGTAATTGGGGAGTGAGCGCCACGGTGCCCCTAAGGTGACATTGGCTATACTTTGACTCCTAGTGGCTGAATCACCAATGGAGAGTAAATGAGATGCTGAAGAAGAGGTCTGCTTCCAGCTTGGAGGCTCCTGGCACTACACTGGGATGATGAATTGCCTCTTAAATGGTCTCTTCCTGTTCCCAGTCGCTTCCCATCCAAACTGTCAGTTAGCTTTCAGTCAGGAAACAGAGCTACCCATGCTTTCCAAGTAGGGAACCCTTGGACGGCTGGGAGAAGGAGGGAAGGAGGCGCGCCAGAACCACAGTCTGCAGCAATGAACCTCGCTTGGACTCTGCCTTGACCCTCCCTCTGCACACTTACTGGCTGCAGCTGCCTCTGCAGAATCCTGGCGTGGTCTTCTCTCTGGCTTCCTCGCCTCTCTGGAGCGCCCCTCCCTGGCACCTGGAACCACAGGAGAAAGGACATCTGAGCAATGCAGTCCTGGCTCCTCTCCCACAATGTGGAGGCCTTAAAAGGGGTCATGGCCATGTCAAGGTCACAAGAGACAGTCCAGCGCACGACCTGGCACACAAGTTGGGGGCATTCTAGCAACATTCTGATGGAAACACTTCAAACATGCAGCCTGTTCCACGTCTCCCCATGTTTTACCCTGCAAAGCACACCGTGAGAGCTTCTGTAACGAAGATACAGTCTCTCGCTCAAGACTCAGCTCCCATCACTGCCTTCCTGAACCTGCCTCTTCCATGAACTCGCACATGCCTGACAGCTCTGCTTACACAATTCCCCTTCACCCAAATCCCTCCCTTTCCCCACACTAGTTTTTTGAAGTACTATCTAATTTTCAAGGACAGCACAAATGCCATCTCAACCTTGGATTAATTACATGTGAAGTAATAAAAAATTCTTTATTTCAATCAGAAACTGTCTCTCTTCTTTACAAAGCCCAAGAGTACTTACTGCGTAAATACAGATTCGAACCCAGCCCTTCTATAACCTTAAATGTTTGTGATTTCCCTTCATGCAAACTATTTATACAGTCTTTCTGAGCTTTAAGTCAATGAGGTTAAATGGTTCATGATAAAATCACTCAGTGTTTCAGTTTGAAAAATGTTTTCAGAAAGTCTGATAAGAAATAAATGTCTGTCTCTATCTATTCATAAAAGCACTGGATGTTCAGGTGAAACACCAGGCACCAAAAGAAAACAAACGAATTAGTTAAATAGCATATGTAGATAAAATTTAAATGTAAAGTACCTATATTGAATTTTTGCTTAAGAAGTATGTCATTCATATTATCTTCAGTGTCTCTGCCTGTGTTGTTTCAGTTCAATGACCACAGCAGTTTTTCTGAAGGCTTTTCTAGACTGACTTCCAAATATTAAGCCCTATTTTTACTTATAAGATCACAGGTTTCTTACGTTGAAGACTTGTTTATTGCAGAGTCTCAGAAATAGAATTCCTCTGACTGGGAGAGGGAATATACACCTCCCAAAGCTTGGAAGGAAACACTCCTATGTCACAAGTGCAACGTGACACTGACATTCAAGGAGGGTTTGCTCCCCCAACTCCCAAAGCCTCCTAGAGCCCTACGTGATGGTGTTGCCCTGGGTGTCTGCTCATAGCCTAAGAGCCAGCTGGGCAAGCCTGCAAAGCCATCAGGCAGGAAGCATCTCTCAAACACACGTCAAATGGGCACTACTGTGGACTTGATTCACAACGGTAACTTGGCTCCGGAACAAAAGTGGAACTTTCTATTCTCTTGACTGCCTTTTGTATAAATCAAGCTAGTGTAAAATTATATTTTTCAAACATGTATAAAGAAAAAGAAGGAAAGTGCTGAGCCAAACGTCTTTGGGAATCCTTCGGGCCCAAACTGTTTGAAGAGCTGGCTGATTCAAACCATGTGTCCATTTCACTGGCCAACGGAGAGGATTGAATCCAACTGTTATGAACATTCTCTGAAATAGAGGATGAGACTTCAAAATACATAAATGTATATGCAAAATATATACATATTCTACAGTACATATATTCTAAAATATCCTTCCACTCAGAATAAGTTAATTTCAGATAAAATCACCCATCTGAGTGTAATCATCTATCTGTTTATTCTCCTAAACTAGGACCAGAGAGGGAACTATCAAATTAGTAAGGTATCCATAATGACCTCAGGTCTCCTCCCTCGCACGTCAAGGCTACTTCTATGGGGTTAAATATTTTTTTCTCAGATACGGAGGAGGGCAAGCCGGGCAGTTTAGTACATCTGTGTGAAGTGCAACATGGGAAAGAATCTAGTGGGCATCAAAGGGATAAATTCAGTGAAAATGCTATCTAAACTGTGAAAATTCTATGCAAACATTAGATATCATATTCCAAGATTTGATGATAAGCCTCATTTAAACTCCCTTTGTGATGACTGATACCCCCTCCTCTTCCTTTCCTGTAGAACAGGTGAGAGATACAGGAAGCTAAAACCCTAACAGCATCTGATTCCCTTTGTAAATCTCAACCACTCTTACATCTAAGCGAGTCTTCTGGCTGGTTTCACGGGCACGCCCCTTCCTGGGAAGTAGGTAAATATCAAAAGGTAACTTCTAAAATAATTGCAAATGAGAGTAAATCCGTGTTTCCTGGCACACTCCACAGCTCTGTGTACTTTCCTGATACAGGGAGATCATCTTTAATAGGCTGGCTCTGTGTTCAGAATTCTCAACTTCTCTTTTGTTTCCGGGATGATTCAAGCCCTGTAATTGAAGTTCCAAGAAAATTGAAGTCATTCATCTCTTTTTATCTCTAATGTAAAAAATATAGAAATACTGTAACTTTTGCAGAAAAAGCCCCACAACTGCACAAAATTATAATAATTGACTCTGTTTGTCTTCATTTAACCAGCTGGGAAGATAGTCTGGTGGAACAGAGTAATTTTCTAAATTCAGAAATAGTTGATTCATGAGAACAGCTGTTGCCCAATCCAGTCCCAGCTCTTCTTTATTTCATACAAGAAACCCAACTAAGAACAGGCTGCCACAAAGGTCTTGAGGTACAACGGGGCTTTGCTCTTCTGAAATAATAGCCCAATCTTGTCTGAGCCAATCACCTTCTTGATGTTCCCTGAAAAGTTACACTAGATAAAGAATATCTGAGAAGGTCTTGGGTTCACCAGGAAAGAAGATAGGAGAGAGTTTTGGAAGACAGCCCGGTTAATTTTTGTATAACATCAAGGGCTTATCTATGAATAATTTCCCAAGTAGAGTCACCCTATTTGACATTACTGTGTTTCAAAGATGTTTTAAGTTTCTTTCAAACAATGTTCTTAAACTTTAGTGTGTGTGTGAGAAACCCTGGAAAAATCGGTTTAAAATGCAGAGTCCTGGGTCCTTGTCCCTTGGGTTCTAGAAGAGCAGGTGTGGGGTGGAGCCAGGGAACCTGCATTTTCTTCTATGCGCACCAGGTGATCATGATGCCGGCATCTGATGAGCGAGTGGAATGAGACTTCTCACATCCCACCTCCCCGCGTGTACTAAAGCTCAGGTGCAAGGCTTTGCTTTCCGTCCTCGGAGGCACCAGCTTCCTCCCGTCTCGGGAAGGTTTAGCTTGCTCTGCTCCTTGCCTAGCTCTTCACCTGCTGGCTCCATCTCAGCAGTCAGGTTTGGGCTCTGAGGAGGCTTACCCAGATTCCCTTTGGGAAAGTCACCCCCCTCCCCCAGCTCACTACCTGTTACCCTCTTTCTTCCTCCTTCAGGGTCAGCACTGTGTGTCCTCTTAACTCCACCAGACTATAAACTCCATGACAACACGGATCTCATCTGCCTCATTCGCCATGGTAACCTCAGTGCCCAGGAACTGTGCCTGGCATATTTCAGGAACCTGGGCAGAATTTGATGCTGGGAACATGAATCAGTGACATATCATCTAAAGGCAGGAGAAACTGGGTGTCTGCAGATCAAGCATTCACGGCTTTTGGAAATTTTCTTTAAAATTATTCCTTTCCTCTTTAAAACTATTGCAGTGAATTGTGCTTTCCATTCCATAATATAACACTATTTATTTTGATATAAGAGTAATTCTTAAAATTACTTCCACTAAATAAAATCGACACTCCAGGAAGATAGGCCACATAAATTTTCCAAGTCCTGGTACTGCTGGCATATCTCCAGATGCATTAGGGAGTACGAATAACTCAGTGTTAGAACCACTCTGTAAGGACAGGAATGCTCTTATTGAAACAAAACATAGGATCCTCCAGAAACATAGAGAAAAGTCTAGAGGGACGCGGTCTGGCTGCAGAGGGGCTAGTGACACAGCAGGCTGACTGCCTTCCTGGGTCTCCATCTGGAGTCTCATGGGTCCCTCTGTGTGACTGCTGTTTTCACTGCCACGCAGGAACCCCATGCTTATTGTTTGTCAGACCTTTTATATTGTTTCCTGTCCGAATTGCTGAAGTACTCCACATTTCAAAACCCTGTGTTCAGAGAGAAAATAAAACTGAAACGGATAAGGACATTTTTTTAGAAAGTCTCATCGGCTTACTGGTTATAGGTTTCTGACAATTACACGGCAAGTATGCCTGGGGGGCTGGTGGACTTGCTGCCCTGCATCTGCCGCCTCTGATCAGAAGTGTATCACCGCACCCAAGGGCTCACATTCCCTAGGCGACTGTGTCTGACTCTCTGTTCTAATATCTTATTCCAGTAGAAGATAAACTCCATGTGGGGAGAGATTTTCCGTGTTTTGTTCTTTGACTTGCCTCCTCATATTCTTTAATGCCTGGGGTGGGTCCACAGAATCTGTAGTTTATCATCAGCCGGACTGAGTACCCACTGATAAGGATTCTGAACCAAGACTGACAAATGAAGTTTGCTTCCCCAAATGTTGCCCACACAAAGCCTTCCCATTCAGTGCTGGGCTGAGGGATCTTAATTCTTCTGAGGGACCAGACTGGGCGACTAGCCCCGGTCGTGCCCTGCCCTTCAGGTTAGACCTGACTTAGGGGAATGGTCATATCTGTCTATGGACACAGCTTACCACAAACCCAACCTGAAGAGTGGCCGTAAAATAAAAATGGCCCTCCCATAGTACAAGGAAGTTCGTCTTCTCTGGGTGCTAACTTATAACCTGATGTTTTAGCTGAGAAAAAAATATGGGATCCTGGTGTCTTTTTTGACACCAGCTAGTGGTGTAATCTTAGAACAATTATTTATCCCTTCTTTCCTCATCTGCTAAGAGGGGTTAATAATTATCTGATAGAACTGTTCAGTGCCTGGTAAAGAACAAGTGTTCAAAAATCATCACCGCTATTTCTCGAAGTATCAGTAGTCTTTTTTTTTTTTTTTAACATCTGAATATGGATTTGTCAGTCTGCTGGGGATTTGGCAAAAATATCTCGGTTATTGGCAGAATTCAGTGAATATTGATTGATAAGTGTTTATTGAGTTTATTGAGTATCTGCTAGCTTAGTAATATGCTTGCCTGGAAATAACTAGTCTAGATGCTATGACTTCAGGAGATTCTATAGTCATCTCAGAATCACAATTTCTATAGTTTTAGGAAAGATCTCAGTGTTTGAGACAGGACCAGCTGGACTTGTGAAAAGCTGAATTAAAAGCTGGATTTCCCTTAAAGGTGGCTTTTGGAATATAGACATTTACCCCAACTCTTTCCTGTAACACTGTTAACATGGCATTAATCACAAGAGTAACAGAATGGGAAAGGAACACAGAGCAAAAGACTTGGAATCTGGAAAGCTGAGAGGCAAGTGATAATTTAATGTAACAGATTTGAAAAAGCTTAATGCTATGGAGGAAATGGGAAAAGCAAGAAAGGAAAAACAGAATGTGTTTCAGAACCTCATGGGGATATCAGGTATTTCTGATCATAGGGGTAAAGATGGAACTGAAAATAGGCAGATAGGTTGAAAGGCTATGGAAAAAGAAGTCAAACTCCCAGAACCCAAAACACAGCCAGGTGACTGCCCATTCCTCACGTGGTCGATTCTGCAGGATGATTGTCTGGAAGGGATTCATCCGAGGAAAACTTTCTCCTTTACTACTTTTGGAAGTTTCACTCTGAATTTTCCTTCTTGCATCTTCATTGAATTCTTCTACTCTTTAAATTCTTCTGTCTACTTTTCAATTACTCAGGGTTTTATAGCTCTCATGCCTGCTCTCTACAGACTTTCAGATTATGATCTTATCAACACCTAAAGCTTCAGATCTCTCCCCAAACTGATGACTTTTAACAGCTTTCACTTCCAAACCTGCCTGGACTTTCCCCCGCATTTCAGACTCAGGGATGAGTCTGGTCCACCTGACAGCTCCACGAGGTTGTCCCAGGCTCTTTTTATACCCCATGTCACAAATACACTTTCTCCTTTCTTCCTCAAAGCCTCCTTTGTACCTGTGTTCTTTATCTCAGTTTCTGGTCTCACCTCCTGCCTTTTCCTCCCAGCTACACGGCTGAGAGTAACCCTAACTCCTTCTTCTTCAGTCCTCATGACTTGTTATTTTTATTCTTCCTATTCTATCAAATGAATGGTACCAAATAAACAAGAGAAAGTGCCAGATCTGGAGAAGTGTGTGGTCTTTCTGCGGCGCTGATACGTGAACGGTTAAATTGCATTGGAACAGAAATGTTTTGTGTGGTATATCTGTGAAGTTCCACAGGACAAAGAGAAGGAAGTGATGGATTTTGGGTGGAGAGCAATTGGCAAAGTTTTCAGAGCGATTACACTGCAGCTGAGGCTTGAAGCAAGAGTAAATATTTTCAGAAGAAGCAGAAAGTACAGGATGAGTGCCAGGCACTTACCGTTTAGGAACAGGCAAGCCATTGACCCCAGACCATCCACTGCACAAGGAGCCCTGACCTTAGCAGTGAGGCTTCAGTCAAAGTGTGGATGAGAGGGTAGAATCCAGGTTTGGATGTCTAGACTTTCTCCTAGAAGCAGGTAGAGCTCATGAGGAATAAATGAGCAGGGAAGAGATTAACTTTTTGAAAGATTATTCTTGCAGTAATTAGGAGAATGGACCAGATGAGCAAGGCTAGAGGTAGGTTTTGGAGGATTAATGGAGAGTATGCCGAGGCCAGGTTCTCTTGAACTTGAATCTGATAGGGAGAATGAGAATGGGGACAGATGTGACATGCTGATTATGATTTAAATGGAGTCATTTTTACTTTAGACTCTATTTTCTTTGACTTGAGTTGGAGCATGAGATCCGTTCTTGGCCACCATGCAAGCTCAGGACATGCATTTGAAAAGAAGACGGTGTCCTTTTCACATTGGAGAAGCTTTCAAATTAGTGTGAAGATCTCTACAGAAAGCTGGGCTCAGGCATCTCGCTGCAGCTTTTTGCCGTACGATTTACATATCAGAATCTCACAATATATGGTGGTTTCTGGTTCTGCAGTTAAAATCTCCCCTTGCCTTCAAGACAGAATCCATCCCCAGAGGTGACCATGCTCCAGAAAGTAGAACTGTCCAGCAAATCAGAGTGGGAAATGGAAAGAGGGTAGTAATCCTCCCCAAAGCTGCACATTCTTGTAGAATCTATATGCAAGGAGCCATTGTCAAGCCCAAATTCAAACTCGGTTCTAGGTTAGCTCTTTTGCTAACACATTTCCTTGCCTAGAGGGATTTGGGAAATGGAGAAAGTAGCTCCATTATTGCCAAGAAAAAAAAAAGCCTTATCTGAAAATACCAGAGCATTTTCTTCTCTTTTAAATTGGGTCTAATGCACTCAATTTAATTGGTAAATTTTATAACACAAAATGATAACTCTTCTGCAAACAGAGTTTTCTGCTTAAAAATGCAGCTGAAAGCATTATTAGACTATAAAGTAGTTATTGTGTAGGTCAGTCTCAGGGTGGGCTAAGCTTGTACTTGGAAGCAGATGCATGCAAGAGATAGCCTGTGAAATGTATAAAGTACAGGTTGCAAAAAGAGGTGAGTGTTGCCTAGCAAATGGAATAAAAAAAATCAGGGAAAGCTAAGCATGGAATTTTTTCAGACCTGGAAAGTTTTAGACCTCAGGGAATGGGCTGAAGTGAGCTGGGACCCAGAGTCTAAGCCACATGTAGCATTAAAGCCTCAAAAATGTTCAGCTTGATGGTATTCAAAGGCTTTTTGTTTTTGCTTTTACAGCTTCCAATCTGCTTTTTTAAAAGCTTTATTTAAATTAACATTTCATAAAATTCGCCCACAATGTACAATTTACTGCTTTAGAAAATTTATAGAGTGGTGCACCCTTCACCATAATCTAGTTTTAGAGCATTTCCATCACCCCCTAAAATTCCCTCGAGCCTGTTTGCAATCAATTCCCACCCCCAACTCCCAGCTCCAAGCACACACTGATGTACTTTTGGTCTCTTAATAAGTTAGTCTTTTCTAGATATTTCATATAAATGAATAATACGTAGTCTTTTGTTCTGGCTTCGTTACACTTTGCATAATATATATATATATATTTTTTTTCTTTTTTTAAAGCAGTCGAGTTTCCCACATTTGGGGAAATCGCAGGGGTCAGCACATCCGGAGTGCAATGGATAAGCCTCACCCTGGGAAAACCACCTTCGTGATCATGGTATCTCCCCTGCCAGGTAAGTATGCATAATATTTTTGAGGTTTATTGCTGAGTAGTATTCTATTCTACAGCTGTATACATTTCTTTATGCATTTACTGTGTGATGCGCTGTGTGTAGTATAATACAATATATACATTTATATATAAGTCTTTGTGTGGATGTATGTTTTCATCTCTCTTGGGTAGAGTCCTGGGAGTAGAGTTGCTGGTTTTCATGATAAGTTTGCGTTTAACATTTTAAGAAATTTCCAAACTGTTTTCCAAAGGGGCTGTACTATTTTATATTGCCACTGGCAATGTTTGGGGATGTCATTCACTCCACATCTTTGTCAGCAGTTGATATTGCCTGCCTTTTTATTATAGCCATTCCAATGGTTGTGGAGTTTTTCTAATTACTAAGGATAAATACCTTTTCATATGCTTGTTAGTCATTTGTATGCTTCTTTGCTGAAATGTTTAAGTGTTCAAACATTTAGCCCACTACTTTTTGGGGTTGTTTGGTATCTTATTGTTGAATAATAATTTTTCATATAGTCTGGACACAAATCCTCTAACAGATACATGATTTGCAAATATTTTTCCCAATGTATGGCTTATTATTTTGCATTTTCTTAGTGTCATTTGAAATGCAAATAGTTGTAATTTTAATGGAGTCCAATTTATCTTTTTTTTCTGTTATGGCCTAATCATTTGGTATTGTGTCTAAGAACTCTTTGCTTAACCAAATGTCACAAAGATTTTCTCCTATGTGTTTTTCTAGAAGTTTTTTCATCTTAGCTCTTATATTTAGTATACAATCCACTTGAAGTTAAATTTGTGTGTGGTATGAGACAATAGTCTAAGGTGTTTTGTTTTGTTACATATAGTTCTCCAATTTTCCCAGCACCATTTGTTAGAAAGATCATCCTTTCACCACTGAATTACTTTGGCATCTTCGTTGAAAATTGATTAACCATGAATGCCAGTGTTTATTTCTAGACACTTAATTTCAAACTTCGATCAATATGCCTATCCCTCCTTCAGTACCACAGTGTCTTGATGACTGTAGCATTATAGTAAGTTTTGAAACTGCGTAGTGTTCTCCAACTTTGTTTTTTATTTTCAAAATTGCTTTGGTTCTTCTTTGTACTTCCATGTAAATGTAGGTCAATTTCTTGTCAGTTTCTACCAATAAGTCTTCTAGGATACTGATAGAGTTTGTGTTGAATCTGTAGATCAATTTAGGGAGACGTGCCATCTCTCCAATATTTACTCTTTGAACCCATGAACATGGAATATCTTTCCATTTATTTAGATCTTCTTTACTTTCTCCTAGCAATGTTTTGTAGTTTTTGAGTACAGATCATGCATTTCTCTCGTTAGAATTTCTCTAAATAGTTTATTCTTCTTGATACTATTGTGAATTGCATTATTTTCTCAATTTCATTTTTTGATCGCTCATTGCTAGTGTATACTGCAATTTTGCTAAACTCATTTGTTAGCTCTAATGGTTTTGTTGTGGATTCCCTAGGATTTTTTACATATAGAATTGTGTCATATGTGAACAAAGACAGTTTACTTCTTCCTTTCTGATCTCTCTTTCTTTTTTCCTAGGGTTTTCCCTCCCTACATCCTTCTCTTCCTCTTTCCTTCCCTTCCTCTCTCCCTCCTTTCCTTCCCTCCTTCCCTCCTTTCTGCCTCCATTTTCCTCTCCTATTTTCTGTGTCAGTCTAGCTAAGAGTTTGTCAATCTTAGTCTGGTCAAATATGTAACTTTTTAAAAAACTGAATTTCTCTTTTTATTTCATTGATTTCCACTTTAATCTTCCTTCTATTTGCTTTGTGTTTAATTTGCTCTTCTTTGCCTTTCTTAAAATGGAAGCTTAGGTTATTGATTTAGGTGTTTTTCTGATATAGGTGTTTAAAACTATAAATTTACCTCTAAGTGATGCTTTAGCTGCATCCCATGCATTTTGGTATGCTGTTTTAAAATTTTCATTCTTTTAAAACATATTTTCAACTGCCTTGTGATTTCTTTTTGACCCCTGGGTTTTATAGTATTGTTTTGTTTAATTTCCAAATATTGAGGATTTTCCAAGGTATCTTTCTTTTGTCAATCTCTAATTTAATCTCATTGTTGTCAAAGAATAGACTTTGTATGATTTCCATCTTTTTAAATTAACTGAGATGTGGTTTGTGTCCCAGTATATGGTCTATCCCATGGAAAGTTTTGTGTGTGCTGTATGTGGGCTGGACAGTACATTTTCAAGTCTGTTCTGACTTTCCTTTTGGCCAGACTCACTCATCTCTCATATCTCTTCTGCACAAGTAAGCACACAAGCTCTGAAGGCCAGGAATGTGTGGGTGCCTTGGGCCTGCTCCTGTCTCTGCTGTACATGTGCATGACCTGTGGGCAACCCAGGATATGTGGGGGCTTGTCATGGCCCTTCATGGCTGCCTCACCTCCCATGTCTCTCTGTAAAATTCCTAGCTAGTCTATTAGTTTATTCCTGGCCTAGTCTGTTGGTCCATTGCTTACCCTAAAAGGAGCCCAGCCACCTGCTCTTCCTGTTTCCTTACCACTTGCACTGGCAATACCGCAAATCAAGTGAGCCCTTTTGGGAATGGTAGCAAAGCTTATTATTTTTACAGCCTCACCAACCTGTTTGAGCTATTGATAGGGTTGAAGATGGAGATTGCGGTGGCTCTGGGCAAGAACACCATAAATTCCTGCTGACCTTTTGAGAAATTCAGTAGTTTTCTGAAGAAATGCTTCTCAGTTTGTTGTCTGATTTTGCTTGATTTCCACAGGACTGAAATGCTCTTTGAGGCAGGTTTGTTCAACCTCATTGATGCTTTTCGGAAAGTGATTTTGTCATGACAGAAGTTGGACTCATATTTGCTTATCTTTGTTTTGCTTATATTTTAGCTTTAGATGGCGTCCTTTGTTACCTTTAAATCTCCTATGGGAAGCAGGAGCCCCATATCCAAAACAGATAAACGTGGAGTTGCTGACATTGAAGACAAGGGTGGTCCCAGGACTGCCTTCCCCGCATTCCCCCTCCAGCTGCACACATACTCCCTGTGGAGATCCTGCAGGGATCACTCAATCTGATCCAGATACTTCCTTTAATTTGGAAAACTGAGGCCCAGAAAGGGAAGGGACTTCTTCAAGTTCAATTGCACAGTGGCTGAGAGGAGGATGTTAGGATGAGGTCTCATAGCAGTTGCAACTGAAGTGGGCACCTTCTCTTGCCATAAGGGGGCCACACCCTCATGAGAGCAGAGGGAACTTCCAGCTTCACTGCCTTGTCCTGTTAAGGTGGGAGCCCTCAGCAGAAGCTACCAATGGAATCTCTAACCGAACATAAGAAAACCAGGCCTTCTCCTTTCCTTCTCCTCTCAACTCTGCCAACCTCCCCTCATTGCCATAATCACTACCAGTCTGGGTAACAGTAATGTGTGCCTTATACGTGATCGTATAGGGAACACCTAGGATGTATCAGATCAATGGCACAGAGTCCGCAGCTTATTCTGTAAAGTACTTCCTAAGTGTCAGATATGGAACTTAGTGTTTTATGAACATTTTCTCATTTAACCCTTACAACAGGGTAAGTACCCAAGAGATAGTCCCCCCTGTCTGTAGATGTGATAAATGAGATTCAAGGAGGTTAAATAACATGTCTGATTTCACACAGCTATGGATGAAGCTGGGATCTGACTTTGAGCCTATGTGTTTCCAAAGCCTGTGGTTTGTTCCACCAATCACATGCCTCTTCAGAAATGGGAAAGCCTCATCAGGATGGCAGGACCTCCACCTGAGCCGATATTTAGAAACATAACTGGATCCATCGTTACATTATGACCTACGCCAAGAAAAATACCACACATAAACACACACTCATACCACACACACACACAGGCAAAACACACACCACACTAACCCCCCACCCCCCCTACACACACCACATCACACACACCCACTGTACACACACACACACACACACACCCTGTTTCCCGCCTCCCACACAATTTCAGCTCCTGTAGCACTTTGGGGTCAGCATTTCACTTTTTGAGCTCAGGTGGAATTGTACAAAGTTCTCAAAGATGCAGTTTTCCACCAAGGTGCACTTCCAATGTGCTCTGGGGTGTAGTACTATTTTTTTTAAGCCAGAACAACCATTCTTCACAGCTTCTCCGCTGTGGGAAGAGCGAGCAGGTTGGTGGAGGAGTTTAGCAGATTTATTGACATGAACATAGTTTTGAGACAGAAGGCAAGCTGTCAGAGCCTGACACGCAGGAAGCTAGGCATCAATATTTCTATTGACGCTCCGTGCATTCCTTATCCTCACATGCCCTGGGTTGGGCCTCTCGTGTCGGAAGGAAGTGGTGAAAGGGTTTGTTCTCACCCGCAAAGAAATTCATGGGGGTGGGGAGTGGGGAGAGGGAAGAAGGGGAGGACATTCATGAAAATCACTGAAAGGAAAATCAGACGTGGAATAAAATCGTAAGAGCCCTGCCTTCATGTTTACTTGCTTTTCCAAAAATGGACCAAGAATGCAATTCAAGAGCATAAGTCATTGGTTTATTTGAGAGAATAGCTAGCAATAGGTGACATTTAAACACTGCACATTTCTGAGCAGTTGGCATCCATTCATTTGGCAAGTTTTATTGAGCAGGTACTATGTGCTGGATTAGTCATAGGCACTTGGGGTTTATCGGTGAATAAAATTCTCATGGAACTTACATCCTTAGGGAAGGGAAGAAGGACAACAATAAAGATGATGAAAAAGTAAACTGCAGACAGTGTTAGGGTAAGTGCCAGATGCTTGTGGGACAAAGTCCAAAGCTGGCAGAGCACGTGGGAGGGAACTGTCCCACCAGGCGTGGGGTTCTCCTAGTCTGGTCTCTGCTGCTCCTGTCACACCCCCCCTGCGGCTGGGGCCTGTCACCTTCCTCCCTAACCCATGTTTCTTCACACATCAGGCCTTCGATCATCTAGTTCTCTTTTCCACTGAAGGCTCTCTTTCTCTTCCTTCAGTGGCAAACTTACCTTCATTCCCCACTTCCCACCCCCATCCCCACCCCAAGATCAAATGTCTCCTCCACTGCGTCTGCTGCTCTGCCCTTGGCCAGTTCCTGCAATGAAGTCATGAGGCCTTCCTCGGTGTTCCCATGGCTTGCTGTGATCTCCTCTCCTATGACACGTCTCCCGCCATCAGTGACTCCCTCAACAACAGACTCCCCCCCCCACCCCCAATTTATGATGCTCTGTCCTACATCAGCCTGCCCTTGAACACGTGACCATGGCCCTGTACTGGCCAGGATAGAGACACAGGAGCAGAAGCCACGCTATGTGTTTCTACTCCCTTTTCTCTAAGTTGGCCCGAGTCCTTGCCACACTGAAGCATAAATGCTCACTCTCCGCAGCCCATCCCTTCCTGGGGACCTGGTGACCACCCTTCTCCTGCTCCAGGATCTCAGCTTAATTCCTGACATGGCTTGGCTGACATATCTTCACCTGGGCTGTAACCGCCCTGCCCTTCCCCCGGAGGCCGGGTTTGTTCCTTCTTCTCTACGTGTCCCTTTTGTCCCAGGCTGAGACTTCTACCCCCGCATGTTCAATGACATGCCTGTTCTCCTTGTGCAGACTGATGGCAGCTTTAGGAAAGAGATGACGTGTGTCATGGGGTGATGACCTAAGGCTTTGGGTCAACTTGGATTCTTCTTCCACTCGGGAGACTGGACGTCCTGGACGGTCCGAAGCTCTGTAATCTAACGTAATTATTGGTTTATTTCTCTGACCCTTCTGCTAGGCCACAGAATTTTAGCTCTAGAATTTGAACACCCTGTGTAGCACGTTGGTAGTTGCTCAGTGAATATTTATAGAATAAAATCACCATTTAGATCATCTAAAATTTACACTGTGAGCACAGAAAAATGAAGGTCCATTTTCTCATGCATCTCTGCATCTCTGGCACGTTTGCCAGTCATTCCTGAGGGCCTAAAATGTGGCAGGCCCTGGGCTGGCACTGAGGATGGAGAGATCCATGAAAACGCTCCCTGCCAAGAGGAAGACCTTGAATGAGGCAGAAGAGAGCCTGACACCAACACAGGAGCGTGCGCGTGGAGGAGGAGGGCTTTCTGGGGTGGGGCGGCCGTTAGGAAAGGATTCACATAAGATCCTTGAGCTTGATTTTGAGATACAGCCAAGAGGAAGGGCCCCCGCCCTGCACCCTGGATGGTGATTACATGGTGCCTTCATTATTGCTACAGACAGATTTTGCTGAGTCTTGTGGAGTGCCAGCTACCAAGCTAAGTCCTCTGAGAGGAGCTCATCTGCTGCCATACTGCCCTCGAAGGCAGGCTCTCATCACCCCATTTTGCTGGGGAAAAGCGAGGTTAAGTTCTCCGTTCATGTCACAGACAGTAAGTGCTGAAAACTGGAGAGGTCCATCTTTCCAGTACAATGGCCTTGATGCCATGGTCTCTGCAAAGGCTTCCTTAAATATTGCACATCTGTGGTATTTCTCATGTCCTTGAACTATCATGGCACCTTAAGCTTTTCTACATGTCAGCCCTTCAATAATTGCACATTAGTCATAATTGTCTGATTGCTTAATAGTGGCTAGACCTACTACTCAGTCTGCTCATATTTTTTATGAAATGGGAGAAGCAAACTCATCCAGAGGTTAAGTACTGTCGCAGCCCCCAGGAGGGATCGAGACCCTTGTCACTGCTCCCCTCTCCACGTTCCTTGGAGTAGCTGCTATAAATGTTCCATGATCAGGCATGTTGGTGGATGCGTGTCCCCCATCGTGATCCTCGGCAAGTTGTACCGTTTCTCTCAGACTCCTTTTACTTGTCTGTACGAGGAGGACACTTCAAGGGCATGCCCCTTTGTGGTGACTTTGGAATGACAAGGCGTGGTGCCCAAGAAAACACTGAGTTTTACCTTCCTGACTTCCCTCCGTTGAGGGAATTTGTAAGGGGTTTATAAAACAAAACGTAGATTAGGACTATAATTACGCTAACATCAAGAAACCAGGGCTCAATTCACAGCTTTCACATCTATTAGTGGTATAATTCGGGATGAGTAAGTTAATATATACTTTTCATTCTTCCTTTCATAAAATATTGATTGGCCGACTCCTGTTTCCAGGAAGGATTCTGAGGCCCGGACAGAGCGCGATGGACAGATAGAGCTACCGCATCTCCAAGCTTCCACTTGCTACTGGAGCTTAACCTGGAAGCAGGCAGGATGCTGACGCCCAGCATTGTTCCCAGAGCCGGCAGAGGCGCTCTGACAACAAAGAAGTGTTGTACGAATGTAATCGATGGAAAGAACAAGGCATTTGCAGTCAGAGGAACTGGGTCCGAATCCTGGTTCCCCTCTTCCTGAGTGAGTCACACCCATTGACCCCATGACCCTGCACTTTAATCTTCTCATCTTTTAAACAGAAATAACATTCCCCTGCTCACAGCACATTGCAACAGTTCAATGTAATCGCGTCTATGAAGGCATTTTGTGAATAGGAAAAGACTAGCTGAATATTAGTCATTTAAAATGAGATGTAAGAACAGTATGGAGGTTCCTTAAAAGACTAAACATAGAACTACCATATGACCCAGCAATCCCCCTACTGGGCATATACCCCGAGAAAACCATAATTCAAAAAGGGTCATGTACCACCATGTTCATTGCAGCTCTGTTTACAATAGCCAGGACGTGCAAGCAACCTAAATGTCCATCGACAGATGAATGGATAAAGAAGATGTGGCACATATATACAATGGAATATTACTCAGCCATAAAAAGAAATGAAATTGAGTTATTGGTAGTGAGGTAGACGAACCTAGAGTCTGTCATACAGAGTGAAGTTAAGTCAGAAAGAGAAAAACAAATATTGTATGACAACACATATATATGGAATCTAAAAAAAAAAAAATTGATTCTGAAGAACCTAGGGGCAGGACAGGAATAAAGACACAGATGGAGAGAATGGACTTGAGGACACGGGGAGGGGGAAGGGTAAGCTGGGACGAAGTGAGAGAGTGGCATTGACATATATACACTACCAAATGTAAAATAGATAGCTAGTGGGAAGCAGCCGCATAGCACAGGGAGATCAGCTTGGTGCTTTGTGACCACCTAGAGGGGTGGGATACAGAGGGCGGGAGGGAGATGTAAGAGAGGGGATATGGGGATATATGTATAGGTATAGCTGATTCACTTTGCTATACAGCAGAAACTAACACAACATTGTACAGCAGTTATACTCCAATAAAGATGTTTAGAAAAAAAAAAACAAAGCTGAAAGAAGAGTAAAAATAAATAAATAAATAAATAAATAAATAAATAAATAAAATGAGATGTAGGGAACTCTCTTGTCTGGGAAAGCAAAATATATCTGAAAGAAACCATACTGGGAGGACAGCAGTGCTGGTGAATGGTAGGGCATGTTAGAACAGCAATAAGATTGGTCACAGGCTCTGGAGGTCCACCAGGGCAGGCCGGCGGTGGAGCCAAAAGAAGTCATCTTTCTCCCGTAGTGAGGTACTCTTTCTGGAGGACGCTGACCCGTGGGATCCCACAGAGGGTTTTGCTGTAACTCTGGGTCGCCCCAGAATACTTCAGGTGCTGAATGCATTTCCTACTGAGGCTTTACTCACAGGGAAAGGCCAGGCCCACAGTCCCCATGGAGAATCCCATGGGAACTTCTAGCATTTCCTTCCTTACTAGAAAGTGAGAAATTTCTACCAGCCACCCCTTTTCTTTTGTCTCAGTTGTCTGTAAGTTTGAGTAGCCCATTCTCTAGCATGTCTTGATTTCAGGAGAAAGTCACTTTCTCAAATACCCGAAGCCAGGGGTTGTGGGGAGACTGCCAGAGGTGGGCCCTGCCTGGGCCAGCCTACTGGACGCCACCCCGTCACTGCCTCAGCCGGCAGCCCAGGGGGCGGCAGAGACCAACTGGCCAGGTGCACGCAGGGCCTCATCTGAGGAAACAAGGCCTCACTGTGGGTCCAGGAGGATTATAATTCAGTGGCCTGCTGTGTCCCAGACTCCAGGACTGATGGCAAGCGAGTTCGTTGTGCACACGTTCATACACACAAATGCCACACCCAGTCGGGCAGGCCCTGCAGAGGCCGAAGGAGTGACCCAGAAAGGCTAAGGGACTTGTACAAAATGGAGCAACTGAGGCAGATGGGTCTTTCTGGATGCACAGCCCTTGCTTGGTATGTTACCTCAAGTGGGATCTGCCGGGATCTATGAGAGACATAGGGGACAGCAGGAGGTTGGAAGGAGCTGGCGGCTCCCAGGACATGTCACCCAAGGACACAGGCCGTGTGGTAAGTGCCGGGGTAGGAGCTGATGTCAAAGGTCAGAGAGCAGAGGTGACGTCCTGCTGAAGATGCGGGTCTGACTTCACGGAGGAAGGAGCACGCAGGAGAAGGAGTTTATTTGGAGAAGGGAAGAAGACGGGTACCCAGGCAGGAGGAACAGTGTGAAGGGAAGCGTGGCGGTGGGAAACCTGAGCCCCAAGGTGAGATTTTATACAAAATGTGTGAAAGCTTTTGTCTATTTCCTTTGAGGAATATATTCCCAAATGCAAGGTAGGTGGAAAAATACAGCCAGCAGTCTATCAACACATGGATGGCAGCATATTCCCCTAAGAAATATGAGAATGCAGCGGTTTTCGGAGGGACTGAATGGTGTGAACTAGCCTTGACCGTAGCCTAGTGCACTTTTGACTTTGAAAACCCCCTTGGTGTTGGTCACACAGCATCAGCCTAGACCCTGAACATCACGGCACCCAGGACGGTACCCAGGAGACACACGACCTGGACCTGCTGCAAGCTCCGCCCACCTGACCACTTCACGTGGATCCCAAAGAAAGTCAGGCCCAGAAGGAAGAAGACAGGGCGGTCCCGGAGAGAAGGAAGTGGGTTTTTGGCCTGGGCTTCAGCCCCCTTCCCAACTGGTGCCCGGGCACAAGGGAAAGAGTGTGGAATTTGCAGTTGACCTGACCCAAGATTAGAATTAGATGACGTCTTTACCATTTGCATGTTTGGTGTTTTTTTTTAGCATCTTTATTGGAGTATAATTGCTTTACATTGTTGTGTTAGTTGCTGCTGTATAACAAAGTGAATCAGCTATACATATATATATATATATATATATATATATCCCCATATCCCCTCCCTCTTGCGTCTCCCTCCCACCCTCCCTATTCCATCCCTCTAGGTGGTCACACAGCACCGAGCTGGTCTGCCTGTGCTATTGCATGGGTTTTTATAAGTCACCTTAAGCTCTTGGAGCTGCAGTCTCCTTATCTCTAAAATGAGGGTAAGGATTCTGCCTTCCAGACTCGATGTTAGCATCACAGGAAGTAACACAGGAAAAGCAATGAGCACAGTACCCAGTTGTCAGTGGGAGGAGCTGGAAAAACATTAGTTTCCTTTGCTATCTCCTGAGTAGTTAGAATGAGGCAATCATATAAAAATCATTAGAATTTTCGCTCCCCTCAAAACACTCAAGTTCTCTTAAAACGGAACGTGATGATTTTTAATCAACTGATCAGGATCCAGGATGACTTCATAGTCTTGTGAACCTAATTGAAACACATCCAGCCCTTCTGGCTCTGAACTGAGAACTGCAGGCTGCTCTGAACTCTCAGTGACCCCGGCACAAATGACCGTTTCATCGGCTCTGCCCGGGGAGGAGATTCAGAGGCACGAAAGGTCAACACGGGAAAGGATGTCCAAGGAACTCATTTCCTTCTGGGGTTGATGATTGAGTCAACAACATTCTAATTATTCAGTAATGAGCTCCTAGAACCCCAGAGGCCAAAGGGGCCTCCTCTTCCCTACAGAATTATTCCCCTATCTTGCACATGACCTCTTGATTTTACTGTCTGACCGTTCCACGTTTATCTTTGTGAGATCTCCACCTCCTAATTGCATTTCCTGGGATCACCTTTCCACCTTCACTGGGCCTTTTGCAGCTTGGTACCAAACAGAACATTCCACTTGTTCTCAGGTGCCCATGAGTGCCATCAGTTTCCTAGGCTATAGGGAGCCCCGTCTGGGTTTATCACCTTGGAAGTGGGGTCTTATCCCAGAGCCAGAGATAGAGAGGCCAGGCTAGGGATTTCAGATTCCTTTGCAGGTGTCACACTTCACCTACCTGAGATGAACATTTGGGGTTCCTATTTTATACAAAGCAAGCTGGAAATGGTGCCCAAAGTGTGGGAAGATGCCAAGATGGCGGAAGCTCTTGAGTACCAGGGTCTTATGGATACATGGAGGCTTGGAGAAGCTTTGATGCTGCAGCTGATGAGAAAGGGACGGTGGGAAGCAGGATGGTGACCCACGGCACCCCACCCCCAGTACTCCTTAGCCCACTGCCCACCTGCTTCAGGGGCCTCCCCCGGGTGCTGACAGCAGGAAGGGAAAGAAAGAGTGAAGGCGAGAGGTATCCAAGATTCTAGAATTCACTGTGGCTTGAGAAGCATAAAGTGCTACATAATGTCTCAATGCTGGATGATTGTGGAAAAGCCTGTAACTGTCGTATTATAAACCCCAGAAAATGTCAGGGCAAGGTAATGACTTCGATCCTCCATGGAGAAAAAGCTTTTGGCTCTGAGACAAAGACCTTAAATCCCTCCATCCTTAAAATGTGCCCTAAATTTGCATTGTAGCTCTGTTTCTTTAGTTCTTTTGTGATTTAACATGGAAATGAAACCACAGGTTCCTGGGGGGATTTTTCTAATCTGGCTGCAAGTAGCAAGATGACCAAATTCACCAGCTTCTGTCTGTTTAGACCTGGTCATCACAGCCTATAAATCCCTCCAAATCCCACTTCAGGGACTCAGACAAAAATAGCAAGTGAGGTCAGCCCCAAAGGGAAAAAAAGAGCCCTTGTCGTCTACGTAGAAGGAGTCAAATCATTTTTTAAATGTAAGGTTAAGAAATGCCTTATTCTTACTTGTATCTGTGTTTGTGGCTGCAAACTTAATTTTTCATTCATTCACTAAACGGGTTCTGAAGGTCCGCTGTGAGCCAGATGCCAGGGAGGAATTAGATGCCAGAAGCGGATTTGCTGTGAAGTTCACACGGCTTAAGCTTCAGGGCCCCTCACGACTGAGGCCTGGGGAGGGGCCCTCGCAATGTGTTCACATGGTCACATGTGTTTGTACAATACATGTATGTAAAGAGGGCCCCTCTTTACATGATAAAGGCCTCAGTTTGCATGAAACCTGAATCTGCCCCTAGTCCTTCCCCAAGAGTAGCCTCAGTCTTGTGGGAGGAGCCTTCATGTAAACAAATGAATTCCTAAGTACATTCCAGAAACTAGGGTAGAAACCCTGCAGAGTGCATTGGGGCACAGAGAAGGGAACTCCTGACCTGCTGAGAAGCCTGTCCATAGCACTGAAGCTTGGGATGGGGTTCTTTTCTGTTTTCACCACAGCTGGGTGTACTGCAATGCAGTCCTGATGCGGGCCCTGCAGTCAACGTCAGAATCCACGTGTTAGGCTTAGACCTCTGCAGGTCGGCCCTACTCCAGGAATCAGCTGTGCTGTGGGTCCCCAGGTCTCCTGCCTCTGATGGAATGACTATACATTTGGGGGTTTCCATGAACCTCTAAAGTTTGATATTACAGCTCGCAGAACTCAGGAAAGTGCTACACTTATGATGAGAGTTTTATTATAAGGGATACACACAGGGCAGGGAGAGTGGGGTCTCTGCACCTCCTCATGGAGAACCTCCCAGCACATCGATGTGCCCACCACCCAGGAAGCTCCCCTTCCCCTCCCAGCTCCTCGCCAAGGCAGGTCGGTGTGTTTGGCAGAAGAGAAGAGCTGGACTTCTCGAGCTGGGGTTCTGGTCCTTGGGTGACATCCTCTGCCCTCCCGGTGGCTGCTGGCCTTGCTGGCATTCTCTGCTCAGCTCTGCCGTTGATTTAATTCAATGAAGTGGCTCAGAAGGAAAAGGCTCAGGACCCTCCTCTCCCCAGGACACCGAGCCCCAAGGCTGACACTGCTCTGCTCGGGTCGCTGAAGCCTTTCAGAACTCTCAAAGGAGAATGAGGGCCAGGGATCCCTTGTGCTCTAATAGAAAGTACGGGGAGGGCAAAGTACAGACCATGGCAACACAACGTGCTCTCCTCCTTCTCTCTCCCTGTCTCTTCCCCCCATGCCCTGGGGTTGAGAAGGGTGAGCTTGTCTTTCCCTGGGTCAGATCCTCCTTCCGTCAAGGAGCAAGGAAGCCTTATGCCTTTGCTGTCTCAGGTAGAATCACAATCCCTTTAGTCTGCAGCAAACCCTAAGGGGTGGTTGGAGATGGGTGTACCTTTCCACACTCACCGAGCCAGATATCCTATGATACTATCTTGCCTGTCAGAGACGTGCCTTCTTTCTTTTCTTCAGTTTTTAAATTAATTTTTTTATTTTGAAATAACTGTAGATTCACATGCAATTGAAAGCCATCATACGGAGAGATCCCGTGGTTGATCCTGTATCCATTGTCCCTCCATGGTAACATTTTAGAAAACTCTAGTATAATATTACAACCAGGATCTGGACATTGAAAAAGAAATGTCCAAAATACAGAGCACGTCCATCACCACAAGGTTCCCTTCTGTTACACTTTTATAGCCACACCCAATTCCCTTCTACTCCTATTCCTTCCTTAATCTCTAGCAACCATGAATCTGTTCTCCATTTCTATTAAGAAAACTACTATAAACATTTGTGTCCAGGTTTTAGCGTGAACCTAACTCTTTGTTACTGTGGGGCAAACAGGCATCTCATCTGTAAGAAGTTCTAACCTCCCCTCTGGAAGGTGGACATCCTGAGCAACCATGGCTGAGGTCAAGTACTCAGAAAAACAACAGGTTATGTATGAATAATTCAGACTATTGCCCCATCACACATATATATGAAGCTAAAGGCAACACACATTTAGTTGCCTTGTTGGAAAACATGCCTTATGACTTTGCTCTCTTAGGCAATATTGTAGTTCCTTCACCTGACGGCAAACCCTAAGAAGTGGTCCTTGATACAATAACGAATACTTTGCATGCATAACTCTAGAAAAATAATTTTGTCTTCAGTGCTACTTTCCAAGCATGTGGAGGCAGCAATGGGTCCAAGGTTCCAGGAGGGAGCAAGGTTGGTAAGTAAGAAAGTTTTATTTTTCACAGGATGTTGGAGGTTCTCACTGATGTGTCCAGATTGGCACCATCACACCAAGTTTTCAGGGGGAGAGAGGAGCCAAAGGAACTTGGAGATTTTCTCCCTTTAGAGATTTTATCAACAGTGAGTATATGTATGTATGTGTGTGTGTGTGTGTGTGTGTGTGTGTGTGTGTGTGTGTGTGTGTATATATATATTTTTTTTTTCTCCCCCAGTTCAAGGGACTGAAGTAACAGAGGGCGTCTGAGTCTCCTCTGAGTAGCAGTTGCTGGGGTGAAGAATACGCTGAGCAAGAAGACAGACGCAAATTTCAATGGCGTTTCATCTCCATGGAAACTCCTTCCAGAGGGGAGCTGGGTCTCTTTACATGTTCCTAATAACCTTCTCTGATGACCTACATTCTCTCTCCTCTCTTGGAGACCTAACCTCTCCAGCATTTCTGGATATTGGTGTAGGTCAGACCCAACAGAATTTGCCCTTTCTCAGTCCATTTAAACATTCTTCTTTCCTCTCACTTTTTAGAGACAAGGGATGTGTAGAAAGAGTCCTGGAAAAGACTTCACACTCCTGTCTCGCTCCCTCCCTCCCTCCCTGGATCACAGGATTTAAAATTCAGATTTCAAATAAGACAGTATCAGCTCCTCAGAGAAAATCTGGTAAGTCAGCATTTTCACAGTGACTGTCACCAAATTCAGTTTATTCTGATGGTATTTATTTTTTTCTTTTTGTTTGGGGAACAAATTGACATATAGTGAAGTACCCAAATCTCTCTGGTAGAGAGCTGGGTGGAATTTTTACATATATACCTGGGTGACCAGCACCCAGGGAGAAGATTTCAAGCATTTCCATTATCCTGGATGTTCCTTCATGCTCCTTCCTAGTCAATATTCACCCCCTCAAGGTTAGTACTATCTTGATTTCTATATTTGGACAAGATTTTAAATTAGATTTAAATTAGATTTAAATTAACATTGAAACTTTATAGCAAAATGAGCACACAGTAACAAATAAAAAAATGGAATTAAAAAAATATATAAAAATGTTTCAGATTTAGTGTTTGGTGAGGTGAAAAAAAGTAAGTAATCTCCAAACAGATGAGCCACGCCCACCAGGAACTCAGGAGTCAGTGACCCAGATGTAGGAGTGGGAGATCCTTGGTACAAATGTGCAAGGGAGGAAATGTTCTGAATTACTTTTTGGATGTGCATTTGTTATACATATAATCACAGAAAATCAGAGCTGGAAGAGACATAACTCATCAATTAGGGTCCACCTCCTCTCTTTGTAGGGTGGGAAGCCAAAGCCTAGAGGGGCAGTGAGATTCACCCAAGGCCTCAGAGCATATTCATGTCAGCACTGGGATATCCCACTGTCATGCTGTCAACCACTGGGCATTCAGGTCTCTTTGTTTACTTCTCAAGGGATTAAAGCAAAACATCTGCAGAAATTGAGAATCATGGGCCGTTGTGAGCTGAATTGTGTCCCCCCAGAATATACATGTTGAAATCCTCACCTCCGGGACCTCAGGATGTGACTGTATTTGGAAATGGAGTCTTCAGAGAAGTAATTAAGGTTAAATGATGTCATTAGCATGGGCCCTAATCCAATCTGACTGGTGTCCTAATAATAATGATAATAAGAGGAGATTAAGACACAGACAGTCACGGAGGGAAAACCACATGAATACACACGGAGAAGATGGCTATCCACAAGCCAAAGAGAGAGGCTTCAGAAGGAGCCAACCGCACTGACACCTTGATCTTAGAACTTGACCTCCAGAACTATGAGAAAAATATATTTCTGCTGTTTAAGCCACCCAGTCTGTGGTACTTTGCTATGGCAGTGCTGGCAAACTCATACATAGACCGCCAAAAGTACTAGTATCCATTCATTTATTCCATCTCTTTGATCCTACATTTACTAAGAACCTACCCTGTGCCAGTCACTCTGGCAGATGCTATTCTAAGGGCTTTAAACATATCGACTCACTTAATCCTGAGCACAGGCCTTTGAGGTAATTATTGCTATACCCATTTGATGGATGAGAAGAGTGAAGTAATTAGCCAAGGTCACGCAGCTGGGAGGTAGCAGAACCAAAGACATGTAAACATGTGCAATGCAGCATGATAGAATCTGTGATGGAAGGTGGAACTACAAGAGAGAAAGGGGTGGTGGTGGTATTTCAGCTTCAAGGAAAGAAGAGTTGTGACACAACAAGGCAATTTGGGAGACTTATAAGTGGTTGTGCTTGACTGGAGGTCAGAATTAACATTAAAGGGAAGGTGCTGTGATAAATAACACAGGGACTAGATTATTAGGGCCTCACATGATGGACTGCTCTGTCTGGAAATGCTTCCCCAGGCACCCGGAAGACCTAAAGGAGGGTCACATATGACCTCATATGATCAGAGTTTCATTTTATAAAAGTGTAAAAGGAAGTATGGAAGGGAATGAGGCTAGAGGCAGGGATACCACTTGTCAGGGCCACAATATTTGAGGCAGATGGAGGAGGGAGCATGATCTAGAACCATTCTCAGTTCTGTGGATTACTTGACTTGGCAGATGATGGAAATGCAAGATGGCAGCAGGATTAGAGGCAAAGGGAAAGGATGTATTGTTGGATAGATGACCTGAAAGACACTTATACACTGGCTGTTGGCTCCCTGGGACTTGAGTTTGGGAGAAGGATGGGTCTAGAGAGTAGATATGAAGGTCATCAGTGTAGAAATGGAAATCGAAGCCTTGAGAGTGAATGCAGAGAAGTACAGCAGAGTTGGGGAAGAAATGGGATGATCACCAGCTTATAAGGGATGCAGAGAAGAGGAGCCTGAAAGAAAAGTCTGGAAGGAATGGTCCGAGATGCAGGAGGAAAACAAGACATGAATGGTGTCACCAGAACCAAGAGAGAATGAGTTTTAAGGAAGGAGGACTCTAATGTCAACTTCTGCAGAGAGGTCCCCTCCAGTGGACCGGAGCTGGACCGGAGCAGTGGTTCCACTGGAGAAGGTGAGCTGCATGTGCCCTTTTCATCCTCAGAAGGAGAGTTTTGTCTTTTACTATTAACATGATTCTCTGACTGATGTTTCTAATCCTACTGTGACATTGTTTTTACAAATGCAAACAGGGCATTTGATGTTACCAATGTTGATGGGGACACTGCACATTCAGGTCCCACGGGAGCACCTGTGGCCAGAATTGTGGGAACACGGGATACAGCAGCCAGCATTTCAGGACAAAAACAATGAATGAAACAAAAGAACGCTGACTCCACTTAATACCCAGAGTTTTAAAATTCCCCAAATCTTATTGGAAATCAAGAAAACCGCTCCTAATGAGCTGCAGTAAAGCTCTTCTTTTGAGAATGTAAATCCACGGTCTTGCAGAGGCAGTTTCTACTTGTTTAAAGGAGTTATTGAAATTCAAGGAGGGTCCTGGACGTCTGTGCCTCTCTTTCTGAAAGGAACCTCCTCCGTCCCTGGGTGACCCTGAGCTAATGAGTCTCGGGCTGATGAGTCACCTCCCAGTCTGGACTCAGAGTTGCTATCAGATTCATTAGGTCCCCGCAGTCACATTCTCCAGCGCCTGCAGCAGCCAGCGAAAGGCCATTAGCTCAGCCATGCGCCCTCCCTCGCCAGCCTGCCCCCACCTGTGTGGCCTCTAATTTAATATTTGCAGACATGCTGGGCATTTGTGACTAAAATCTATTATTCTCCATGCAAACACCCTTCCATCAGCTTGCCAAGAGACCTGAAGCACCGTGTACTGCATTGGCTTAGCAAAGCTGCAACCTGCAAAGACTGTTTGAGAATGACCCTGAGTGTCTCTTTTTTTTTCTGCAGAGACATTATGGTCACATTTGTCACGATCCGTTCCAACTTGGAACTCTCCTGAGAGGTATCCCACGCATTCTCAGCCAGATTTTTGGTTTCTGGGCCGGGGCTCCAATGCAGGCTATAGGTTACTTGTTTGGAAGTGCTTGTGCTGAGTGGTGCTGCTTCTGAGTTATGGCCCGGCTGGCCGGAGCCATGGCCGTGGACACATGGGAGCAATTGCATGCTTCTCCCCATCACATAGGTGAGGGGTAGGCGAGCATCTCTCTTTCCTCAGACAGCCAAGGAGACCCTCCGCTAGACCCAGCCGCACCTCTCTTGGGGCTCCAAGCAGAATTATTTAGCTATTGGAAGGAAGAGCGTTTTCCTTTTCTTGGCTCCATGGGGTCCAGAGCTATGTGTGGGGGGGGTCTGAGCAGTTGTCTACACTGGACCGCTGTCTGCTGGTCACTGGCTTCCACACTGCAGTCAGCTCAGAGGGGTCCCAGATGTGGTCTGCAGACTGGACTGTAAATGAAGAAAATGAGGCTGGAGTTATGAGTTATCTGGAGAGCTGGACTGATCTGGTTCAAAGCTCTGTCCTGTATTTTGCTATTCTATTGGATCCACATTTTTGTCATTGACATGCCTTGGATTTAATGACACGGTGGTGATAATACATCACGTGCTTTTTGGTCATTATTTCTGTGTTACGGTTGTTTGGTTCATGATCAACCTCGTCCCTTGCCCTGTCCCCTTCTCCTGAAAAAGGTAGTGATCCTATGTGTGTCCTTAAACTTTCCAGATGAAGATTCCACAAGTTGTGTACAATTCTGGAGGCTGAAATTGATGGAAAGAATCTGGAATTTGAAACTATGTCTAGACATAGTTCCAGATGTGGCCTGGCCACTTACTAGTTTTGTGGATTTAGGCAAGTCTCTTAAATCCATGGAGTATCTGTTTCCTCATCCATGAAATGGGGATCACGAATATCTAACTAGTGAGATACAGTGCGTGGGGCTTGGTAGATAATTCTATCCTGTGAGTGAGGACCCACTCAGAGCTCTAGAGTGAGGATGCCCCCATCTGCACCCAGAAGATCTCCCTCCATGTCGGGAAGAACTGCCAGTCTCCAGAGAAGGTCAGTCAACAGGGACTGTCTTTCCATCCAATTCAGTCTAGAAACAGGAACTAGATTAATATAAGAGAAGCAACAAATGCAGGGGTACCTACTATGGGCTCTTCTCAGACCTCATGTATATCAAATCCTTTAACAGTCACACCAGTCTTCTGAAACAGGTCCTATTATTATCCTTCTTTAATTTTTTTTCTGTGTTTAATTCCTTTATTCCCTTAGGATACATTCTTTTATAAAACCTTTTTATTGAAGTGTAGCTAATTTACAATGCTGTGTTAATTTCTGCAATACAGAAAAGTGATTCAGTTATACATATATATATTCTTTTTTGTATTCTTTTCCATTATGGTTTATCACAGGATATTGAATATAGTTTCCTGGGCTATACAATAGGACCTTGATGTTTAACTATATTATCCTTCTTTTACATGGGAGGGGACAATCTTAGAGCTGAAATGACTAGATAAAGGTCCCAGAATTCACAAGCAGCGGAGTGAAGCATCAAATTCAGGTAGGTTGGCTACAGAAACCAAGCTCATAACCACCACACAAACTACCTCTCCTAATATATTCTCCAAACTAGTCTCCGAAACAACCTCAGAGTCCAATTTTTGTTGCAGAATATAGTACATTTCAGGGTGAGAATCTGTGACTCATATCAGATCTCGACCCCTCAGCCAGACGCTCAGGGTGTGTCTTTCTCTCTCTTTGCAGCACGTGTCCAGTGTCAGCACTCCGTGTCACTGAAACCACAGGACACAGGTGGCCCCATATCTTGTCTGCACTTAGATTTGGCCATGAGCTATGGTTATGAAGCCTGTGTCCTAAAAAATGAGAGAATGGCAGAGCCTGGGTTTGACAAGTAACCACTTGACAAGTAACTACTTTTTCTTTTTTTTTAGTGCTATGTAAAGTGTTCCACTTCACAAAGAGCTGTAATTTTAAGAGCATCAGAAAAAAATAAATGAGCTGCACCTGCAAACACCTTATCGCACATGTAAATTAGGAGGTATGAAATGACTTGTTCTCCTGTCTAGTGCTCATTTTCCTAAGAAGATATTTAAGAAAGGTAGTTGAAAGCCCTCCACGGAGAGATTCCCATCTAATTTTATGAGCTAAAGGGGGACTTGGGGTATGTTTTTCTCAGAAATTATCTGGCTTCTTGCCTCCAGTTTCTGCCAGACCCCAACTTCTGAATCTAGCCCCAGGTCCTGAAGGTTTTAGGTGTGTGAGTGGGAGCATGTGTGTGTGTGTGTGTGTGTGTGTGTGTGTGCACGCACACACATGTGGTTAAAAGAGTGCTGACAGGATTCAATATGGAGGTATTCTCGGTACTGGTGTGGCTTTGACCTTGAACCCTACCTGGCCCTGGTTTATGTGCTTCTACCTTGATTTGGTTACCTTGTGCCCCAGTTTGATACTGCACCACGTCTGGTCCCAGTCTCTGAGGCTTTGCCTTCTTAGCCTGTGATGCGTAGGAAGAAAGAAGTGAGTCCTGCTCTTTCAACAAAAAAGAGGATGCACTCACAGGTGAAGCACAGGTGCACTCCCTTTATCCATACTTACAAAATCATGCAAGCTCTGAACACTGAAAGCTTTTTGGTATCTCTTAACCTGGTCTGAACGTATTTGGCAGCAAAACCTGATGTGAACTTTAGCTACTTATTTTTTTAGTTTAATTTTTATTTTATATTGGAGTATAGTTGATTTACGATGTTGTGTTAGTTTCAGGTGTACAACAAAGTGATCCAGTCATACATGTATGTATATCCATTCTTTTTCAGATTCATTTCCCATATAGCTTATTACAGAATATGGAGTAGAGAAATTTAGCTGCTTGTAATGCTTAGTCGTCCTGTTTGGTGTAGTGTTCACATATTTTGCTGCATAAATATTAACACACTTGATTAAGCCTTGTTGCCCCAGACCTCTTGGGGGCTGTCACATAATATATTGCACATGCACCATATTACTTTTTTTAAATCTAAAAATATTCTGGATTTTGTAATACATCTGGCCGCACGTATTTTGGATAAGGGATCAAAAACCCGTGATCTCATTTAATCCTTGCCAATCATCTTGTGCAATAATGATTATGTCCATATTAAGATGAGAAAACTAACAGAAAGATTGGTTAATTTGTCCAGGGTCACAAAACCATTAAGAGGAAGGTCCAGGATGAGATATATGCTTTTCAGCTTCCAAAATACATACCTTTCCAACTACTTTACATGGTCTTCCAGCTTCTTTAGGGGGGTAAGCTGTGTTTCTAAATGATGTAGGCATTAGGAGTTTGGGATTAACTTATACACACTACTATACATAAAATAGGTAAACAACAAGGACCTACTGTATAGAACAGGGAAATATACTCAATATCCTGTAATAACCTATAATGGAAAAGAATCTGAAAACGAATATATGTATGTATAACTGAATGACTTCACTGTACACTTGAAACTAACACAACATTGTAAATGAACTATAATTCAATTTAAAAAAGTGATGTAGGCAAGGTGGAAACAGGATCATGAACAGAAACATGGGCAGTGCTCCAGAAACTGGCCACTGAAAGTACGATCCTTGGACCAGCAGTATTGGCGTCATCTGAGGGCTTCTTAAAAATGATGAATGGCCCCCCCCCATGACCTACTGAGTCAGAATCTGCATTTTATCAAGAACCACCCCCACCAGGTGCTTCCTGTGCTCATTAAAGTGTGAAGAGCCCTGGGCTAGATGATTGGAGGGGGAAAAGACCACATGCCACTCTTAAGAGTTCTCAGAATTGTGATCTTTTGCTGTTGCGCAGCATTCTCTGAGGCAAGGCGAAGGAGGAGGGAGAGGAGTGCAATGGTTCGCAGCTCCACGGTGGATGCCAAGGGCAGAGAGGTGCCCACGACGATAAAATGATTGCACGCTTGTTCTACTAGTCTGTTGCCCCAACAGTTTTTTCCCAAGGTGGGGCTATTTTTCTACTGATCGAAGAAAGTCCTGCAACTGCATATTTATCTCTGGGAAAAACTCAGGGAACTGGCCTATCAAAGAAGAGTATCAAACTCCTTACATCATAATTATTAATTATTTGCTCATCAACGGTATGGCCCTAGAGCAGGTGAGCAAAACAAAGATTCCTAGACACCCGTGATTATGAGGAACATGCATTTTGGGGGAGGGGGCTGGCCAGACCAGAAAAACTGAACCAACTTCTATGGCATGTTAGAAAGTGGTTAAGTTCTGAATCAAAAAGGAGAAGTAGATCTGGGTAAGGAGGAACAGGAGTCGGGTTGTGGGGGGAGCAGGGCAGGTACGGTATCTGACAGTGTGGTTGGGGGTAGACCTTGTAAGGGTAGTGCGATCTAAACGAAGTCTTGAAGGAGGTGAAGGAATTAGCAGGTGGAATCTGGGGGAAAGCGTTCCCAACAGAAGAAACAGCAGAGCAAAGGTCCTGAGGCAGGACCATGTCTGTTTCATTTGAGGACAGCAGACAGACTCAAGTGGGGAGCCCAGAAGTTTCAATCTTCAAGACACAAATTCTAGGAGGAGAGACAATCATTACAAATACACATAAACATAATGCAGTGTTCTAACAAGAATACGAGGAATTGCTTAGGTTGCTAAGAGCAAGGATGAGAAAGTTTTGCTAAAAGAGAAGGGGTAGGGGCTTCCCTGGTGGCGCAGTGGTTGAGAGTCTGCCTGCCAATGCAGGGGACACGGGTTCGAGCCCTGGTCTGGGAAGATCCCACATGCTGCGGAGCAACTGGGCCCGTGAGCCACAACTACTGAGCCTGTGCGTCTGGAGCTTGTGCTCCGCCACAAGAGAGGCCGCGACAGTGAGCGGCCCGCGCACCGCGATGAAGAGTGGCCCCCGCTCGCCGCAACTAGAGAAAGCCCGCGCACAGAAACGAAGACCCAGCACAGCCAAAAATAAATAAATAAAAAGAGAAGGAGTAGAGAAAAGTGAGGTGGCCAAGCCAAGTTTTCATCTACTGGTTCCACATGAAGGAAAAGCTCTGTTTGGAAACTCACCTTGTCATTAAGAATTATCAATGCTTTGGGTTTCCGTGTTGGTGGGAAAGTGTCTGGCTGTCACAATATTTTAAAATGACAGCATGAAGAAAGCCTTTCTGTTCTCCATGCAATCACCATTTTGGGGTTTGAACGAGAACCCCTATTGCCTGTAAGTTGATCTTTCTCCTTGAAGTCAGTCTTCATAAATCCTCCCAGAGTCTAGGGTCTCTTCTTTAAAATATACGAGATGTCTATCAAGGCAGCACAGACAACAGTATTTGAATGTGCAACGTGGGACAGAACAAAAAGGCCCATGTGAGATTAACTGGAAAATGTATCCAATGGAATATTCACGCTTCATATAGTATTATTACACATATGGCCCTGAGTTGAAAAATAATGTTTCTAGGTTGAATGAAATACTATTTCCTCTGTGTCCCCACAGTATTTGTGCATGGTTCTATTACTCAGTGATAATGCACCCAGCCTGTATTCAGCCTATCCTATGGTACCAGGCAATGCAACAGAGATTGAGAGTACAGAAAATTAATGAGAATTTAACGTGGTATTCTCATTAATATTGAACACAGTATTGTAATATTATAATGCACTGTGGAAAATACTATAAACCCTAAAATCTAAGTGGCCAAACACAACAGAAGTTCATTTCTTGCACACATAAAGTCTAAAGTGTGCCTTTCTAATCAGTAAGGGGTAGACTCTCCTCTAAGCAGTAAATTGGAGATCCAGGTTCTTTCCATCTTGTGGCTCCACCATCTTCAACATCTGACTTCCAAGTGAGGAGAGGATGCATTTGCCTCTGAGTTACCCTGGTGTGGAAGTACCCGCTTCACCTCTGTCCGCTGAGTGCTTTTACGTACAAGAGAAGCTGAGAAATCAAGTCCTTGGCTGGGCAGCCACTTTCCAGCAACAACTTGACGCTATGAAAAGGCAATAGGAATCTTTGGTGGGCAGCTAACATCCATGCTACAGTTCTAGAATCTCTGAGTGTGGTTTGGGTCGAGGTTGCAGTTCCCAGCTTCTCATGCGGCTGGGTAGAGTCATGTGACTAAGTCCCAGCCAATGAGATACATGTGTATGTTATGTGACCACTTCCAAGAAACTCCTTCAGATCAGCTGTGTGCTCTTTTTCCATTTTCTTCTTTACCCATTCCTCTACTCTGCTGGAAGTGACAGCTGGAGTCCCCACCACCATCTCGGACCCTGAGATTGAGGACCATACCTACGGATGGCAGAAAGGACAGTTCACAAATGCCTGAGGCCCTGAAAGATGGGGTGAATGACCTGGGCTGCTTACCTCAGCTTTTATGTGAGGAAGAAATAAACTTCGATCTTTTCACAGCTTATGTTACTGTAGGATTTGTTAATTACAACTGAACCTAATCATAAGTGATATGTAAGCAGAGGGAAACACTTGTAAAAAGACTTGGAACTACATGAGGATTCTGAAAAAGTTGAGAGTCTGATGTGGCTGTAGTATAAGGCTCATGGCCTAGGCAGGGATAAGCAAACGTTTTCCAGAAAGGCCCAGATGGTAAATATATTAGGCTTGGCGGGTCATATGATTTCTGTTGCAATTTCTCAACTCTGACATTGTTCTGTGAAGGCAGCCATGGAAAATGGTGTAAAGGAACAGGAATAGCTGTGTTCCAATAAACTTTTACTTCTGAAAACAGGTGGTGAGGAGCCAAATTTGATCATCTTAGAGGATAATCACACTGCATTGTTTTATCATTATCATGTATTTACAATGATCTCACTATTGGTTTTTTTGGTTTTGTTTTCAGCTATATATCCATGTATGAATCATAGTGTCAGGAGTGGAGAACAGGTTTAACTGACAACTACGCAATGATCAGGTGAATGGGCGAACTCAATCCTCCAACTGTGCTTACTTAGATCTACTCTGGGTGCCAAGGGGATAATCATCTAACTTACTCCTACCCACAGATGCCATTTTTGACCTCTACTAGGAGCTTTCAGTGTCTTAACTGAAAGAAGAGACTAGTGGTGAAATATTTTTAGAAGTTTGACAGTCTATAAAAGCGGAGAATTTTTCATCATTTGGTAGCTGAGCCTTTTGCCTTTTTTTCTAGTAATGGAACTGAATCTGATTTGACAGCTGTCTCCCTCTTCTCAAACAGAACATTACTCCATCAAAAAGGAGAGAGTTACAACATTTAGGGGGTATCTGTTATGATGAAAAGTACTCTGAAGTAGGAGACAGAAGTTCTCTTAGTTTTTTACTTTGCTGGAACCAAGTGTTTGGGGAAACCAATTAATCTTCTAAGTCTTAATTTTCTCATCTTTAAAATGGTCACAGGGCTATTTACTTCAAAGTAGATTGGTAGCGTCTCATGGGGCTGATTGTATGAGGTGTAGGAAGATGTTTGCACGAGCTGGTACATCTTAGGTCGTATCCAATTGCCCTGCAGTCAATATATAAGAAAACACAGAAGAAAGACACATTATAAAAGGTGGAGAGGGCAACTTGCCCTTTGAAAATACATCATGCCTTATGCATAATAGAATTCAAAGCATTGATTCACATTTGGGAACCATACAGATAGAAAGCAATCATGTCAGGAATTCAAATGCTTCAACAAAATTGGATCTAAATGGGTCAAAAATGAGTATTTCATTTATGGGAAATGCTTCTAAACATGGCTCTAGAATGTCTCGTATTGAGTTTGAGCAAACATTTGGGAAACTGGCAAGAGCAGAGAATCCGCAGATGTTTTCCATATACACAGTATATATTAAACAGACGAGTGAAACAGAGAATTCAGGAAATGCTCAGACAGAGAGGGAAATTGTTAAGTGGAGAAAAATCTGTTTGCTTTCCTGACACCCTCTCTCTTGTCTAAATCAATTATGAACATTCATCTAACCTACCCTTATAGGTCATAGAAACTTACATGATCAGAAGTCTGAGAAGGTCTGGAAACAGAACTATTAACTAAGCTTTTATCACTAATTGTTATGCTTCCTTTTTTTCCCTCCTAAGCTTTTATTGGGAAAATTTCCCCAAAGCTATAATTACACTGAATAATGACAGAACTTACTTAATGAGGCAGAGAGCAGAAACTTTTTGAGATAGCAAAATTTGCAACCAATTAAATATTAATGAAAAATTGTCTATCTCAGAATCCATTTCTTCACATTCATTTTATCTCATACTTGCATTTAATCTACAGGAAGTTCAGTCATCATGTGTATTAGAATTCGAGAAATAAAAAATGTATGAATAATTTCATGATTTTCCCAAGAGCAAGTTTCTGTACCAGTTAAGAATATGAATGAAAAAGAGGTTAAAATCACCATAAAGAACCATACATTTCTAGATTATTAAAATCAATGCTGTCAAATGATCATCACTGTGAAGATGATAACATTTTTCCTACGCCTTTCTAGTTGTTGATATGTATTTTTTAAAGTTTTTATCTGGTAGTTATAGAACAAAGTCTTGATATTATATATGGGTAGCAACTCAATCCAAGTGATATTTAATGAATTGCCCAGATAGTTTATTTCATGAAATATGTTTATGCTGAGATGCAAATTCTTCTTTATTTTAGTTCTAGAAATACCATACATAAAATCCAAGCTTTGTTATCATCGAGGCGTATGAAGATTTTTAAATAATAGAAAGTGCACTATAAGCCATACCAAGTGGGTAGACTACACACAGTAACTAAGAATTGATGACAAAATGTATGTGGGACCTTCAGGTGTACAGATTTCCTAGGTTCCAGGGTGAATGCTGATAATTGTTTGGACTTAGGGAGTCCCCCTGACTGTCAGCTCTTGCTGTCTTAGGTACTAGACCCCCTCCTATTTATTTAGATAGAATTTTTGCACTTCTTGCCTTCTCGTGAACCACAGGACGTGCAATAGTTATCGCCTGCACAATGCATCACCCTTCTACATCTGGGGCACAACTATATTCTTCCATTATTCCCCATGAAGCAAGGAAACTTACTACTATTTATAGGTGGTGACCACATTGACTATTTTCTAATATATTCTGTCATGGCCTATTTTGCTAGAATATTAGTTCCTGGGAAGCAGTAATTCTGTTTGTCTTATTTGCAGTAGGTTCCATAATTCACAGAACAGTGCATGGTGTAAGACAAACAAAATAAATATTCTTAATAACTTACCCAGGGTTATTTCCTATAACTTTTGGGTTTTACAAGGGCCCTTCTGCCATCTCAGCCCTCCAACCTTGCTCATTTCTATATTAAATCTCTGTGTATCATTTAATATTTAATATAGAAATTTATGTAGTTATTTATTTATAAATAAATATTGTTATTTATGTTATACTTGGATTTGTCCAACTGGGAATATTAACCTTTAATTGTAAAGGGTCATCAATGCCAAGCAATATTCTAATCTTACTACTGATAACACATTAGGAAAGTGCCTAGAACCACATATAAAGTTACTGTTGACTTGAGATAAATTTATAGAACAAAACAATGACTGAATGACGAAAACAACTGGATTCATATTTTACCAACTTTGGGACTGAAGGTTAGTGATCGACATAAGCTTTGAGAATTTTACACCCTGCAAAAGTATCGCTCAGTATTGAGAACAAAACAATTATATTTTCATGTGTAAGAGGACCAGAGAATTTTATTACTGTTAGTTTTCATTAAACATATTTGTAAAGGATCTACTGCAGGAGGATGACAATTAAACAAAGGCAGGGGTGAAAGTAATAATAATGAGTGGATATATAAATTAATAAAATATGTCAGAAACTATTGGTTATAAAAGTAACTGTTTTATATTAAAAAGTGCAAAATTAAGCCTCTAGATTACAATGATAGGTTAGTGGTGCTCAGCGGCCATTAAGACATGATAATTTATACATGTTCTGGAAAAAGACAAAAAACCCTCACATACTTTAGACTTTATATATATATATAAATTCTCTCTCTCTCTATATATATATATCAAGAGTGTACATTTAAAAATTAAGAACAGTAAGTGTGAAACTAGAATTATGATTATAGATTCCCAAACACTAGATGAGAAGAAAAATTGAAAATAAATAAATGTTGGTTCACTGAAAATATAGTGGTAGAAGACAGTGGAAAGCTTGGACACCAGGTCTCTAAAGATGCCAAGGTAAAGGCCAGAGATTTTCTAACTGATGAATGAGACAGCAAAACAGCAGTAGGGACCAAAGTTCTGCCACATCATATTGCTGTTGGGTGCCAGCCCCTGATAATGCCAGGGAAGGGGCTGTGCTTCCCCAATAAGGCAGCTTAAGGGCCCTACAGTTCAAGAGGTGGAGGGCCTCTCTTTTCAGACTGACACAGAGTCATAATGGATCTCTGTGTACTCTCCAGAGTGCAGTTGGAACTGGGCACTTGTGATGTTTCATTTTATGTGTCAATGTGACTGGACCACAGTGTCCTGACATATGGTCAGACACTGTTCTGGTGGTTTCTGTGAGCATGTTTTGGATGAGATTAACATTTAAATTGGTGGACTTTGATTAAAGCAGATTTCACTCCATAATGTGGATAGACATCATCCAATCAGTGGATGGTCTGGACAGAACAAAAACTGACTTCCCCTGAACAAGAGAAAGTTCTGCCAGCAGATTGCCTTTGGACTTGAACTGCGACACTGACTCTTCCCTGCTGGCCTACCCTGCAAATTTTAGACTTGAAAACCTCCTTAGTCGCATGAGCCAATTCCTTAAAATAAATCTCTCTCTATATATACACATACTATTGGTTCTATTTCTCTGGAGAACCTTGACTAATACAGCACCCAAACACCTGCCCCTGCTCCTGTTTCCATGAGTTTCCCTTAGTAAATGCTTTTTAATAAAGTATGATGTACTTGTCTTTCCTTGCCTTTCCTTTAAAAATAGGGAAAGTATAGTTTATCAGCACACCTAGAGTGTTGTTCTTTGTACTAGCTAATAAAATGAGCATAACTTTAGCTAATACAATGTGCATAATGTTATTAAAAAAGCAATGAGAAATGTCATTGATAAACAATATTAAAAACAAAACAAAGGGCATAAAAATAGTAAAGGTTTTAAATGCATAAGAATATATTCTGAACAACTTTATGCCCATAAATTTCAAAAATTTAGAGCTGAAATTCTTCTAGAAAGAAATCATATATACATTGAAAAAAAGAGAAAACATCTGAGTAAGTTTATAACTATTACTAAGTTAAATAGGTAATCAAAGATTTTCTTACCAAAAGATGCAGGCTCACATGGTTTTCTGGTGACTTTTACTAAACTTTCAGAGAACAGTGATTTAAACAAAATGATGCAGAAGATATGAAAACAGTTATCTAACTTATTTTATCAGCCAATATGATTTCAGCACCCAAACAAGAAAATTTTTATCACATAGAGATTAAAAATCTTCAATTCTATGTTAACAAAGCAAATCTGTTAGTGTACACAAAAGCATTAGTTTTATTATCTTCAATTTTTTGTTAATATATTCATGTCTTAGTAAAATGTGATTATTTCTGTGGTGGGAAAGACAGAAATCCACATAATGAGGAAATAAGCACAGGAATTATTGTGATATGGAAGAACAGTGGTCCAGAGGGGAAGACTGAGGCAAAAGGGTTATTCTGGAAGATAAAGTATAAGGGCATTCTGGGCCAAGGGAGCAGAAAAACGCTGTGTGTTGAGAGTGCGTGGCAAGTTTGAGTCACTGTTGGTATTTGGCTGTGACAGAAGTAGGGAGATTATCATGGCAGCTAGACCAAGCCCATTTCATGGAGGTTCTCCTTCCTGGGGCTGGCTGTCACCCAGAGTCCTGAATTGATTTCCTCATTAATGCTGCATTTGTTCCCATTTCCCTTGTTCCTCCAGCAACTCATAATCCCTTTAACAGGAGCAGAGGCAATGTTGTTTATTCTGTCTGTAAGTCGGGAGTGTTTCCCCATGAATGCAAAACAATTGTTTTGATTTTAGTCTTCTCTTTGCCTGCTCTGGGCCTTGCATCCAGTGTGCCCGCAGCACCTCTTCACTGACTGATGGATGGCACTTTGGCAAAGAGCATGGCCAATTAATTAAGTCTCACACATGGCCCAACTGTCTAAGGGAGAAAACCAGAAACAGACTGAATGCAAAATGATGGAAGAATCGGAAACAAAGAACAGGGGATGGAAGCAAACTAACTCACATCTTTAAAGAAGCATTGGGTCAATAGGAGGGGATGCGGCGGGGGCAGGTCCCCTAATTAGCAGCGTCACCGTCCAGAGCCAAGCGTCTGGATTTGGCGTCAGAGGCCTGGGCTTGAGCATAACGTGTTGTCAAATAAACAAGTGCCCTTGAGCCAATTGTTGAAACTTTCTGAATAACATCCTCATCTGAAAATGGAGAAAATACATACTTCACGTGGTTGTTATAAGGACCACACAAAATACGGTCTGTGAAAGCGCCTTAAAATCTGCAAGTTGTTACTGTCATTTAATTACAAAGCTTGCCTGGTTGGGCAAGGAAGACAAAGCACACTGAAAAACAAAATCCAGATTGATTTAAAGCAACGCAAACCAAAAACTAGTAGAAAACAGGAAACGATGTCAGGCATAAAACCTTGGCATACTTTCCATGTTTAGAAGCATTTCCCATAAAGGATTATATATAACTGAGTGACTGGAAAACCTCAGGAAAGTTCCATTTCCTCTCCTTCCTTGCTTAGCTCCACTTGGAGCTCAGGAATGGTTGCCTGGAGGCCCTGCAAACACTCATCAGCCCCCTGTAAGGAGAACTGGCTGTGCAGTTCATGGTTTTTATCCTTGAAGCTAAAAATGTGACGGGAATGTTACTGCATTTCCTTAGAGCAGGTTTCTGCGTTCACAAGTCACCTCCACTCAACCCACAGGCCTCTCCGAGCTCACTTACAGCCTTGTCAGCAAGAACGCAGAGAGCAGCCTGCTGCAGCTGCAAGTGAGCCCTTCGGGCTGTGCAGGGTTCCTGAAACTGCCAGTGGGATAGTAATCACTTTTATGGTATCTAACTGACACCTGCCCTCCTCCCCAATAAATCAGGAATATACTTAAAATTTTTTCTTTTTCAGCCAGCAGAGGGATTGCGAGGTTTTAGCACAAACAGATTATTATTTTGATGGCCACAGTCTTTTAACTAACGTGAAACCCTCGCTTTAATCTCTCCTTCCAGATCTGGGACATCGCAGTTCAAATCTCAAGGGCAGGGACCTACTGTCCTGTATCTGACCGTGACTTTGGCTGCACCACCTTGGACATTGTCCTCTCTGAGCTGCAGTTCCTTTACTGAGGAAAAAGTAGAGCATGCTTGTGGCTAGATGATCCTTATCATCTCTTCCCATAAAAATGTCCTCTTCAACCTCAACCTCATCTTACCCCACAAGATGCGTAGTCAGGCTGGAGCCATGACCAGCAGCTGACAACTGTGTCACTTACTTGACAGACCTGTGTGACCTTTTCTGCAGCAACACAGCTGCTTTCATGGTCACTCAGTGCCTCACACTCTCCCTGTGTACGATCAGAGCAACTCTTATTCAGAACCTTTTCTGGTTCTGTTGGCTTTAATAAAGGGACCTTCCCATACGGAGCTGGAGCGAATCATTTGGTGGCCACACGGTTTCCATGTCATGGCACACACTCACCCTTATGACCTCCTTCACGAGAAAATAAGAAGGCCTCATTGTGCTTTTGCCCTCGAAAGTACTGAAAATCTGCGTTCCTCTCTGTCTCAGTGACTTCGATTGATCTGCCCCTCAGCAGTGTGTGTTACTCCTGGCAGCCACGGGACAGAAATTGTAGGGGTCATGAGATCTTGTGACCTCAGCCAGCCGATTCATTGAATTCTCCATCTGCTTACAAACTGCACCCTGTTGCTTTTATCAAATGACTCAGTGAGTTGGGGATGTACGTGCTTTTTTTGCTTTTTTAATACAAATTGAAAGTGGCAGGAGGGATTTTGTCAGACAAGAACTTGAGGGAAATTTTGAAGTGTTCTATGGAACCAGATGTTGTGCAGTTTATTAAAATTAAGAGAACTATTTAATACAGATGTTTATAGATATTGAACATTTTTATTACTGACTTTTATCTTTCAGAAGTTCAAATTGCTCTACATTTCTTAAAGAAGGGCAAAGAATAAGAAAAGGGGAGGAGGTGCTGTCACGATAGCATTGCCAAGATATGACCTTAGTCACTTTGTGTGTTATAAGAGGAGTTCTTCATCATAATTTTGGAGATGGTTATCACCTTCACCTGTGTGGTCTTGCATATAAATCTAGAAAGAATTACCAAAAACAATTTTCACCACGATTCTGAAACATCTTGAAGTAAAAACAGACTTCAGTTTTGAAACTTTGTGCATAATGAAAAATAGTACACTGGTATCACAAGAAAGAGTAATGGAAACAATTCTGGGATTTACTGATGATGGAGTTGTTCAGGGTTCAGTGCCTCTTTTCAGGGTCCAAATCACCTCTTCCAGCAGAGCAAAAGCTGAAAGTTCAAAGCCAACTTGAAGGAGCTCTACCATTGACCAGCTGAAGTTCACAAATGTCCAAATAGCTTCCTCATCTGTAAAATGGGATTCTTACAGAACTCATCCTGTAGGATTCAAGAAGAACCAACTGCAGTATGGCATGCTGAACACACAGCACATGCATGGCACTTTCTGAGGCCCTTGATTATCAGCAACTATGACGAACTTTATCACTCTCACTGTGGGAAGTAGAGTGGTGAAATTTTGATTCTTATTCTGTTCCCAAGTAGACATAATAAATATAACTAATAAAATTGTTGTGTTGCGTAAAATGAAAAAATCAACAATCTGGAAAATATCACCCCATCTTGAATATCCAAAGCATAGGCATAAACTTTGTCTAGTGAGCGTGAAATGGTTTCTTACCCCAAGGAGAATGTTACCAGAAAAAGAGAACATTTGTCTCTAGCTCCTATAGCTCAAGGGATATTTGGAAGTGAGATAGAAGAGGAAAACAAAGTGAGGCACTGTAAATAGCCACAGGGAAAAGGGCATGTAAGAAGTAGGGGGGAAATCATTCAGACAGAACTCTGATCTTCTTCCCACCAAGCGTACAAGGAGGATGGGAATGTCCCTCCCGCCACGGTAGTCAAGTAGAGGGCATTTGGAAGAGAACGGACAAGGAAGCCCAGGTCCTTGGGCAATTATTGTAAAATGGAAATTGAGCAGCTAAAGGCACTGAAGCAGTTTGTGTATAAGTCCTGAGAAAGGAACTGGGCAACCAGAGAGGCTAAGAACTTGCCAAAGTTAAAATGCTAAAATGCAGGCAAGCTGACACAGGTGCAGAGAGTACATATACCTTAACAACTATATTCAAAGTCTGGGGCGGAGATGCTGGTACTTGTCACTAGTTCTCATTCAGGGGAAGACCAGTGGCTACAGTGCACAATTCATTGTGTAAATAATGTTGAGTATTTTTGTATCCCTTCCCCAAATACATGCATGCACGCACACACACACAGACACACACTTTAAAAATTCTTCTAAAACTTAAAGATCTTTTATAGATATATTTAAAGGGAAGGATAATGAATAAATGATATCAATAACATTTTTCACACTCACCATGCCAGTGCAGGGATAGGATAGTCCCATGGTGAGGGAGCTAAAGATTGTGGAGAGACCACTGTATTATGGTTTACTCTGCAGAATAATATTACCACAAACACAGAAGCTTAAAATCTCACACATTTATTATCTCACAGTTTCTGTGGGTCTGGAGTCTGGGCATGGGTTAAGTGGGCTCTCTATAAAGCTGCTAACTAAGTGTCAGCCAGGGCTGAGTTCTTATCTGAGGGTCGATTGGAGAAGGATTGACTTCCAAGTTCGTATGGTTGCTGTCATCTTTAAAATCCTTGCAAGGTGCTGGACCGAGGGGCTTAGTTTCTTGCTGGCTGGCTGCCAGAGTTTTCCCTCAGTTCCTTGCCATGTGCCTTGTTCTTTAGGGCAGCTCCCAACATGACAGCTTGTTGCTTCAAAGTCAAGAGGGAAGAGAGTCTTTCATCATGACAGTCCTTACAATTTTATGTAACATTATCAAGGAAGTGAAATCCTGTCACCTTTGTTGTATTCTATTGGTTAGAAGCAAGTCACAGGTCTCACCTACGGTCAAGAAGAGTGAGTTATACAAGGGCAAGAATAGGAGGAATTAGTCATGGGGGCCAACATAGAGTCATTCCACCAAAGCTACTATGTGTCAGGAACTTTAGCAATATTGAATACTTGATCTTTTCAGCTTCACTCTGAGATGCATATTATTATTACTTTACAGATGAGAAAATTGAGCCTCCCAGAGGTGAAGTAATTTGCCCAAAGATCACAAGCTAGTAGAAATGTGTCTGGAATTCTAATACAGATCAAAACAAGTGTTATTTTTCCTACGCTTCTTTATTCGCCCTGTTAAGGCAAGTGTTATTTATCCTTCTTTCCTGGGAAGACCATGGAATGACCTCCAAGAATGGAACAGGTGTGAGCAGTTGAAATTGCTTCCATCTTGGCCTCTGATAGTTGAGTGACACCTCTTCTTCCCCAAAGCCATCACAGCCATCTCTTAACAGAGCTATTTTAGGCTCACTGGCCTCAAGGGCCAGGCCACTCAAATCATCTCAGTGAGGCTGATTCTTTCTTACTCTCACAAAAAACAATCTTTAGAATTCAGTTCAAGAGTGTCCCTGTGATTATCATGTTCTTTCTGATCTAAGTATGGGAATACTTTGATTTGGAGTGAGGAGACATTTTCCCACATTTTTGGGTGAACAAGGTCAGGGGATAGCTGGTTTATAGATGCCACAGAAAAATGCACTTGAAAATTCTAGGCATCTCACCAAATCTTTATGTTTAAAGATGTAGTTTTGAGAATACTTTTGATTTTCAAATGTGTGCATATAAAGACATTGGTATATTTGAGACTTGTAAAATAACTCCATATTAAACTATTTGCTATGCCTGGAGCATTACCATTATTTTTCATTCGCTTAAAATTTTATTTAAACACAAAAATAATTTTGAACTTTATTTTTTAATGCATTGATTGAATTTATTGATTTAGTTTATTCTATTCAATAGCAGTATAATGTAATGTAATTAAAATTTTTTTCTAGTAGCCACATTAAAAAAATAAAAGAAATAGGTGACGTTAATTTTAATGATAATTTTTCTTAACCCTATATAGCCCAAATCTTATTTTAATATACCCTCAAAATAAAAATTGCCAATAAGCTACTTTGCATTCTTTTTATCCTACTAAGTCTTCAAAATCCAGTGTGTACTTTATTTACAGAATATCTCAATTTGGAAGCTACATTTTCATTGCAAATATTTGATCTACACTTAGTTTTCGTAAACTATGCAATGATAAGTGTAGATACACATACCCAAATTGTTCTAAACATAAAAGTTTTCAGCCCGCGCCTCGCTGCCACCCCCCCCCCCACTGCGTCCCAGCCCCCACCCCAGGGTTCCCTCAGCCCGGTTCCCCCGGAGGATGAAGTTCGTATATAAAGAGAAACATCCTTTCGAGAAGCGGCGCTCTGAGGGCGAGAAGATCCGAAAGAAATACCCGCACCGGTTCCCGGTGATAGTAGAAAAGTCTCCCAAAGCTCGGATAGGAGACCTGGACAAAAGGAAATGCCTGCTGTCTTCTGATCTTACACTTGGTCAGTTCTACTTCTTGATCCGGAAGCGAATTCATCTCCGAGCTGAGGATGCCTTGTTTTCCTTTGTCAACAATGTCATTCCACCCACCAGTGCCAGGATGGGTCAGCTATACCAGGAACACCATGAAGAAGACTTCTTTCTACACGTTGCCTCCAGTGATGAAAGTGTCTACGGTCTGTGCAGTTGCTGCCCCTAAGGTGGGGGGGGGGGGGTCCCATTCTACACAGAGAGAGGGCGCCCTCCTTCCTTGACCTACTCCTCCTTGAGGGGCAAACACCACCTCCTTTCTTCAGGACCTGCACTTCCTAATGTTTGAGACTCTGCTCCAGCCCCTCTTAACACAAGGGTTAATGGGGGAGATGGCCTCTAGTACCTCTCCTTTCTCCATTCTTCCCCTTTCTTTACCACCTTTCCCATTCTGCTTTAGACTTCTTGATTGCCAATCTCTGTCACACCCGGTGATTGTTTTGTTTTCTGTTCCCTTTCTAACTGCCCAAGGGGCTCTGAACCCCCACAATCCCTTCTTTTCACTACCTTCCTTTCTTGGGGTAGATGGAAAGGACTGAAATTGTGGGGGGAAGGTAGGAGGCACATTAAAAAAGAGGAAACCACCAAGCAAAAAAAAAAAAAAGTTTTCAAATAACCGAATCAGTGTGCTTTTGAATTTAAATTTAAATTAATTAAAATTAAGTAAGATTAAAAATCAAGTTCCTCAGTTACACGTGCCATATTTCAAGCGCTCAGTATCCACATGTGGTTGTCAGCTACCACACTGGACAGCATAGGTCTAGAGTATGCTCACCACAGAAGAGATTTCCACTGGGCGGTGAAGATCGACAAGCTCAATAAACTGTTTTTGAACATTGTTGAATTGGGAAGATTAATGTTATCAGCAACAAGTTAGAGGAAATACTAAGCAACTAGTGTTTAAGCCTACCTTTTGATTTGATCCCTGATGAAATGATGATGATGATAATGATATTTTATTGAATGCTAATTCTGTGCTCAGATCTCTACTAAGCACTTTGTAGCCCTCTGGTGTAATTTCATCATCCCCATTCCACAGATGAGGTACAGAAAGACTAAGTCACTTGTTTAAAGACATGTGTCTAAGAAATGAACAGTGTGAGCCTACACGCCCAGACAGTCTGTCTGTAGAGCCTGCATTCTCACTTAATTTACTCTTCTGCCCCTCAGAGATTAATATCTTTTTAAGACTTATCCTAAATAAGATGGCATAGTCCTTGAAGCAAAGACCATACTGCATGCTCCTCTTTCTTCAGTGGCCTGCTCATTCCCCAGTTCAAGACCTTTGCTCCAGCTTTTCCTGTAGTGTCTTCTTTCTTCACCTTCACTTGTCAGAATCTGAACCATTGGTCCATAGTTCCTTCAGGAACAGCATCTTCCAGAGACGCTGTCTCAAACTTCCAGTGGAAGCATTCTTCTCTTAAGGTACTTTATAGGTAACTACATTTCTTAGAGCATAAGTCCTTTTCTCTTTTGCATTCTGGCAACTCTGCATGCGTATTTTGTCTCCCCAAGTTGGCATTAAGTTCCTTGAAGGAAGTTCCTGTTTTGTTGGGATTACTGTCCCCATTTTCCAAAATACCTTCTGCACACGTAGATATCTGTAGCATTAATAATTCCATATTGTTCATGTAGTTCCCATCCCATGTGCCTGCTTCTTTTTTTTTTTTTGCTTATATGTGGAATCTTTTTTTTTTTAACATTTTTATTGGAGTGTAATTGCTTTACAATGGTGTGTTACTTTCTGCTTTATAACAAAGTGAATCAGCTATACATATACATACATCCCCATATCCCCTCCCTCTTGCGTCTCCCTCCCACCCTCCTTATCCCATTCCTCTAGGTTGTGGTCACAAAGCACCTAGCTGATCTCCCTGTGCTATGCGAATGCTTCCCACTAGCTAGCTATTTTACATTTGGTACTATATATAAGTCCATGCCACTCTCTCACTCTGTCCCAGCTTACCCTTCCTCCTCCCCGTGTCCTCAAGTCCATTCTTTACGTCTGTGTCTTTATTCCTGTCCTGCCCCTAGGTTCTTCTGAACCTTTTTTTTTTTTTTTTTTTTTAGATTCCATATATATGTGTTAGCAAACGGTATTTGTTTTTCTCTTTCTGACTTACTTCACTCTATATGACAGACTCTGGGTCCATCCACCTCACTACAAATAACTCAATTTCATTTCTTTTTTGGCTGAGTAATATTCCATTGTGTATATGTGTGCCACATCTTCTTTATCCATTCATCTGTTGATGGACATTTAGGTTGCTTCCATGTCCTGGCCATTGTAAATGGAGCTGCAATGAACATTGTGGTACATGACTCTTTTTGAATTATGGTTTTCTCAGGGTACATTCCCAGTAGTGGGATTGCTGGGTCATATGGTAGTTCTATTTTTAGTTTTTTAAGGAACCTCCATACGATTCTCCAGAGTGGCTGTATCAATTTACATTCCCACCAACAGTGCAAGAGGGTTCCCTTTTCTCCACACCCTCTCCAGCATTTATTGTTTGTAGATTTTTTGATGATGGCCATTTTGACCGGTGTGAGGTGATACCTCATTGTAGTTTTGATTTGCATTTCTCTAATGATTAGTGATGCTGAGCATCCTTTCATGTGCTTGTTGGCAATCTGTATATCTTCTTTGGAGAAATGTTTATTTAGGTCTTCTGCCCGTTTTTGGATTGGGTTGTTTGGTTTTTTTGATATTGAGCTGCATGAGCTGCTTGTAAATTTTGGAGATTAATTCTTTGTCAGTTGCTTCAGTTACAAATATTTTCTCCCATTCTGAGGGTTGTCTTTTCGTCTTGTTTATGGTTTCCTTTGCTGTGCAAAAGCTTTTAAGTTTCATTAGGTCCCATTTGTTTATTTTTGTTTTTATTTCCATTTCTCTAGGAGGTGGGTCAAAAAGGATCTTGCTGTGAGTTATGTCATAGAGTGTTCTGCCTATGTTTTCCTCTAAGAGTTTCATAGTGTCTGGCCTTACATGTAGGTCTTTAATCCATTTTGAGTTTATTTTTGTGTATGGTGTTAGGGAGTGTTCTAATTTCATTCTTTTACAGCACCACTTATTGAAGAGGCTGTCTTTTCTCCATTGTATATTCTTGCCTCCTTTATCAAAAATAAGGTGACCATATGTGCGTGGGTTTATCTCTGGGCTTTCTATCCTGTTCCATTGATCTCTATTTCTGTTTTTGTGCCAGTACCATATTGTCTTGATTACTGTAGCTTTGTAGTATAGTCTGAGGTCCAGGAGCCTGATTCTTCCAGCTCCGTTTTTCTTTCTCAAGATTGCTTTGGCTATTTGGGGTCTTTTGTGTTTCCATACAAATTGTGAAATTTTTTGTTCTAGTTCTGTGAAAAATGCCGTTGGTAGTTTGATAGGGATTGCATTGAATATGTAGATTGCTTTGGGTAGTATAGTCATTTTCACAATTTTGATTCTTCCAATCCAAGAATATGGTATATCTCTCCATCTGTTTGTATCATCTTTAATTTCTTTCATCAGTGTCTTATAGTTTTCTGCATACAGGTCTTTTGTCTCCTTAGGTAGGTTTATTCCTAGGTATTTTATTCTTTTTGTTGCAATGGTAAATGGGAGTGTTTCCTTAATTTCCCTTTCAGATTTTTCATCATTAGTGTACAGGAATGCAAGAGATTTCTGTGCATTTATTTTGTATCCTGCTACTTTACCAAATTCATTGATTAGCTCTAGTGTTTTCTGTTAGCATCTTTAGGATTCTCTATGTATAGTATGTTGTCTGCAAAGAGTGACAGCTTTACTTCTTCTTTTCTGATTTGGATTCCTTTTCTTTCTTTTTCTTCTCTGCTTGCTGTGGCTAAAACTTCCAAAACTATGTTGAATAATAGTGGTGAGAGTGGGCAACCTTGCCTTGTTCCTGATCTTAGAGGAAATGGTTTCAGTTTTTCACCATTGAGAACGCTGTTGGCTGTGGGTTTGTCATATATGGCCTTTATTATGTGGAGGTAAGTTCCCTCTATGCCTACCTTCTGGAGGGTTTTTATCATAAATGGGTGTTGAATTTTGTCAAAAGCTTTTTCTGCATCTATTGAGATGATCATATGGTTTTTCTCCTTCAATTTGTTAATTTGGTTTATCACATTGATAGATTTGTGTATACTGAAGAATCCTTGCATTCCTAAAATAATCCGCACTTGATCATGTTGTATGATCCTTTTAATGTGCTGTTGGAGTCTGTTTGCTAGTATTTTGTTGAGGATTTTTGCATCTATTTTCATCAGTGATATTGGCCTGTAGTTTTCTTTCTTTGTGACATCTTTTTCTGGTTTTGGTATCAGGGTGATGGTGGCCTCGTAGGATGAGTTTGAGAGTGTTTCTCCCTCTGCTATATTTTGGAAGAGTTTGAGAAGGATAGGTGTTAGCTCTTCTCTAAATGTTTGATAGAATTCGCCTGTGAAGCCATCTGATCCTGGGCTTTTGTTTGTTGGAAGATTTTTAATCACAGTCTCAGTTTCAGTGCTTGTGATTGGTCTGTTTATATTTTCTATTTCTTCGTGGTTCAGTCTCAGAAGGTTGTGCTTTTCTAAGAATTTGTCCATTTCTTCCAGGTTGTCCATTTTATTGGCATATAATTGCTTGTAGTAATCTCTCATGTTCCTTTGTATTTCTGCAGTGTCAGTGGTTACTTCTCCTTTTTCATTTCTAATTCTATTGATTTGAGTCTTCTCCCTTTTTTTCTTGATGAGTCTGGCTAATGGTTTATCAATTTTGTTTATCTTCTCAAAGAACCAGCTTTTAGTTTTATTGATCTTTGCTATCGTTTCCTTCATTTCTTTTTCATTTATTTCTGATCTGATCTTTGTGATTTCTTTCCTTCTCCTAACTTTGGGCGTTTTTTGTTCTTCTTTCTCTAATTGCTTTAGGTGAAAAGCTAGGTTGTTTATTTGAGATGTTTCTTGTTTCTTGAGGTAGGATTTTATTGCTATAAACTTCCCTCTTAGAAGTGCTTTTGCTGCATCCCGTTGGATTTGGGTCATCGTGTTTTCATTGTCATTTGTTTCTAGCTATTTTTTGATTTCCTCTTTGATTTCTTCTGTGATCTCTTGGTTGTTAAGCAGTGTATTGTTTAGCCTCCATGTGTTTGTATTTTTTACAGATTTTTTCCTGTATAATTGATATCTAGTCTCATAGCGTTGTGGTCAGAACAGATACTTGATATGATTTTAATTTTCTTAAATTTACCAAGGCTTGATTTGTGACCCAAGATATGATCTATCCTGGAGAATGTTCCATGAGCACTTGAGAAGAAAGTGTATTCTATTGCTTTTGGATAGAATGTCCTATAAATATCAATTAAGTCCATCTTGTTTAATGTAACATTTAAAGCTTGTGTTTCCTTATGTATTTTCATTTTGAATGATCTGTCCATTGGTGAAAGTGGGGTGTTAAAGTCCCCTACTATGATTGTGTTACTGTCGATCTCCCTTTTTTATGGCTGTTAGCATTTGCCTTATGAATTGAGGTGCTCCTATGTTGGGTGCATAAATATTTATAATTGTTATATCTTCTTCTTGGATTGATCACTTGATCATTATGTAGTGTCCTTCTTTGTCTCTTGTAATAGTCTTTATTTTAAAGTCTATTTTGTATGATATGAGAATTGCTACTCCAGCTTTCTTTTGATTTCGATTTGCACGGAATATCTTTTTCCATTCCCTCACTTCAGTCTGTATGTGTCCCTAGGTCTGAAGTGGGTCTCTTGCAGACAGCATATATACAGGTCTTGTTTTTGTATCCATTCAGCCAATCTACGTCTTTTGCTTAGAGCACTTAATCCATTTACTTCTAAGGTAATAATCTATATGTATGTTCCTATTACCATTTTCTTAATTGTTTTGGGTTTGTTATTGTAGGTCTTTTCCTTCTCTTGTGTTTCCTGCCTAGAGAAGTTCCTTTAGCATTTGTTGTAAAGCTGGTTTGGTGGTGCTGAATTCTCTTAGCTTTTGGTTGACTGTAAAGGTTTTAATTCCTCCATCAAATCTGAATAAGATCCTTGCTGGGTAGAGTAATCTTGGTTGTAGGTTTTTCCCTTTCATCACTTTAAATATATCCTGCCACTCCCTTCTGGCTTGCACAGTTCCTGCTGAAAGATTAGCTGTTAACCTTATGGGGATTCCCTTGTACGTTATTTGTTGTTTTTCCCTTGTTACTTTTAATATTTTTTCTTTGTATTTAATTTTTGATAGTTTTATTAATATGTGTCTTGGCATGTTTCTCCTTGGATTTATCCTGTATGGGACTCTCTGTGCTTCCTGGACTTGATTAACTATTTCCTTTCCCATATTCGGGAAGTTTTCAACTATAATCTCAAATATTTTCTCAGTCCCTTTCTTTTTCTCTTCTTCTTCTGGGACCCCTCTAATTCGAATGTTGGTGCATTTAATGTTGTCCCAGAGGTCTCTGAGACTGTCCTCAATTCTTTTCTTTATTCTGCTCTGCAGTAGTTATTTCCACTATTTTATCTTCCAGGTCACTTATCCGTTCTTCTGCCTCAGTTATTCTGCTATTGATTCCTTCTAGAGAATTTTTAATTTCATTTATTATGTTGTTCATCGTTGTTTGTTTGCTCTTTAGTTCTTCTGAGTCCTTGTTAAATGTTTCTTGTATTTTCTCCATTCCATTTCCAAGATTTTGGATCATCTTTACTACCATTACTCTGAATTCTTTTTCAGGTAGACTGCCTATTTCCTCTTCATTTGTTTGGTCTGGTGGGTTTTCACCTTGCTCCTTCATCTGCTGTGTGTTTCTCTGTCTTCTCATTTTGCTTAACTTACTGTGTTTGGGGTCTCCTTTTTGCAGGCTGCAGGTTCGTAGTTCCCGTTGTTTTTGGTGTCTGACCCCAGTGGCTAAGGTTGATTCAGTGGGTTGTGTAGGCTTCCTGGTGGAGGGGACTAGTGCCTGTGTTCTGGTGGCTGAGGCTGCATCTTGTCTTTCTGGTGGGCAGGACTGCATCTCGTGGTGTGTTTTGGGGTGTCTGTGACCTTATTATGATTTTAGGCAGCCTCTCTGCTAATGGATGGGGTTGTGTTCCTGTCTTGCTAGTTGTTTGGCATGGGGTGTCCAGCACTGTAGCTTGCTGGTTGTTGAGTGGAGCTGGGTCTTAACATTGAGATGGAGATCTCTGGGAGAGCTTTTTCCGTTTGATATTATGTGGAGCAGGGAGGTCTCTGGTGGACCAATGTCCTGAACTCAGCTCTCCCACCTCAGAGGCACAGGCCTGACACCTGGCCAGAGCACCAAGACCCTGTCAGCCACACAGCTCAGAAGAAAAGGGAGAAAAAAAGAAAGAAAGGAAGAATAAAATAAAATAAAATAAAGTAATTAAAATTAAAAAGTAATTAAAAAAAAGAAAAAAAAAAGAAAGAGCAACCAAACCAAAAAACAAATCCACCAATGATAACAAGCACTAAAAACGATACTTAAAAAACAAACAAACAAACAAGAAAAAAAACGGACAGACGGAACCCTAGAACAAATGGTAAAAGCAAAGCTATACAGACAAAATCACACAGAGAAGCATACACATACATACTCACAAAAAGAGAAAAAGGAAAAAATATATATATCTTTTGGGAAGTCTGAGGTCTTCTGTCAGAATTCAGTAGGGGTTCTGTAGGAGGTGTTGTACATGTAGATGTATTTCTGATGAATCTGTGGGGAGGAAGGTGATCTCCACGTCTTACTCCTCTGCCATCTTGAAGGTCTCCTCCACGTGGCTGCTTTTGAAGAAAGTTTATTTATTTTGTCTGTGACTGAGGGAAGTCTGAGGTCTTCTGTCAGAATTCAGTAGGGGTTCTGTAGGAGCTGTTGTACATGTAGATGTATTTCTGATGAATCTGTGGGGAGGAAGGTGATCTCCATATCTTACTCCTCTGCCATCTTGAAGGTCTCCTCCATGTGCCTGCTTTTGAAGAAAGTTTATTTATTTTGTCTGTGACATCTTAGAAAACTCTTATGTATGGTAGGCTAAAAATTGGGAGATTCTGTCATTGAGTCTGTGTGTCAGTCTCTTGACATCATTCATAGAGAGTAGCATATACCCTGCTGAAGTCAAAAACGTGTATCTCAAATGAGTCTATGGACCACATCCCCAAACAAACCCTAGTGAAATATTCTAATTGTTGATGATCTCATAAGCCTTCTTACGTCCACTTGGCTGGACAATGCTGCTTCTTTTAGGTTATTTCCATGGCACAATCTGGGATTCTGAGAGAAGGGATGGGGAATGGTTAATTTGACTTAACTGCGGCCATAGTGATCACAACTGAGGGCAGGAGACAGTGAAGAGGGCATGGAGATGAAAATGGGGAGACTCGACTGTTGGTTTCCACTTTTCCTGCTATTCTTCCTCTCCAGGGCCCAGGTGTCCCACCTATAAATTTAAGGGTTTAAATTGAGATTTCTTGGTCCAACTGCTCTAAGATGACACAGCATCTTCCATTCACTATTTTAGGGGCCTTGGGTGACCTCAGGTGTGCTCATCTGTCACATATCTAAAAATAAAGTCATTCCCTTGTGAGGCCAGTGTACCATACCTGGGCCATTCTCAGACCCTCATCACCTCTCACTGGGTCTGGACAACTGTCTCCACACTGGTCTTTCTGCCCAGAAAATTCACTCCAACTCCATTCTCTACACAGCAGCCAGAGTGACTTAAACCAGCGGTCCCCAACCTTTTTGGCACAAGGGACCCGTTTCATGGAAGACAACTTTTCCACGGAAGGGAGGGTGAGGGAGGGCAGGGAAGATGGTTCAGGCAGTAATGCGAGCAAAGGGGAGTGATGGGGAGCAGCAGATGAAGCTTCGCTCACTCGCCCCCCGCTCACCTCCTCCTGTGCGGCCAGGTTCCTAACAGGCTGCGGACCGGTACCGGTCCATGGCCTGGGGGGTGGGGTCCCTGACTTAAAACACAAAAATGATCACATCACTTTTCTGTGTAAACAGCTTCAGTGCTCCTCTCACTGCTCCAAGCTGGGGGCACTTTTGGCCCCTCCTTCAGTTGTCCCCTGAGTGTTGAACCCCACAGTCTTTGGGGACCCCTGGGGCCTTCCTCACCATGCACAATGCTCTTACCTCCCCTCTGTGAACTCAGACCTCCTTTCCTGTCACTGAACTTCCTTTTCCTCACACTCAGAGTTATCTGAAGCACAGACCTTAGTTTCTAGGAAGTGCCATTACTCATGCTTCATCTCCCTGCAGCCCCAGGACTCGCCTATCTGAAGACCATCTAGACCCATCTAGATTCTGCTCTTCATGCTTTCAGGTTTTAATGGCCCCAGCTGCCCAGGAAGCTCTCAGACTCATTAGGATCAAATCCAGTGAAGGCTTCCAGGTTTAGGTTTATTTTCTTCACCAATCAATGCATAGATATTATTTTCCTGTTGTTCAGAGACAAGACAGAAGCATTTAACTCACTTTTCCAGGTTGTGGGGACTTAAGTCTGTCAAACACCAAATTATTCAACAACAATTTCTGTATATGTGACATATGAAGAGTAGCATTTGATCACCTTTGAGGCTTTTCCTCTCAAAATGGCATTCCTTTGAAGAGTCTGGAGAAGAATATATTTTCCATTAAAAAGTAATACTTCCTACAACTGAAGGTGAATCCTGTAAGCATATGAGAGAAGCTGTACTGGACCAAGAAATCATGTGCCCCTTTGGGTTCCCTTGACTGTCCTTCCTTCTAAAGCACCACCTACCTCCCAGACTTCACTTATGGGCACAGCCCTAGGCAGTGGAACCCCTGAGCCTGCCTGGCCCATGTGGCCACACACTTAGCCCATCTGCAGTGAGATGCCTGTCTACTTCCAGACATGGACGAAGTACCCCACACAGGGCTGAGACCTGATACCTGAGTTGCTGTTGAAGGGTCCAATGCAACCTGGAATCTTGGAGGTGTTAACTCTTCATGGCATGGACAGATCAATGGAAAGAGGAGATGGGAAGGTCCTAGAATGATACATCCCCTTCTTTCCTTTCTCTCCTGTTCTACTCCAAAATGCAGATTTGTGTTGCAGTCTTCCTGACAAGTCCTGTGTGCCTGATGAACACAAATGTGGATCTACCTGCTGTAACTTCAGGGTTCATGGTGAAGCAGAATCATGGTGACTTCAACCTGGCTTCCCATGTTTCTTTACCCTGCCTTTCCTTCATTCTCTCTATGCTGGGTTTGCACCTCCCAAATAAAGTCTTAGGTTTGTTTTCTAGATGACTCAGGCTAAGACAGAAGCCCAATATGAAAGGTACTTATTATTATTATATTTTGTTTTTATACAATTTTTAAAGGTTACTTTTCATTTACAGTCATTACAAAATATTGGCTATATTTCCCCGTGCTGTATAATACAACCCTATAGCCTATCTTATACCCAATAGCTTGTACCTCCTACTCTCTTGCTCCTATGGTGCCCCTCCCGCCATGACTCTCCCCACTGGTAACCACTAATTTGTTCTCTATATTTGTGAGTCTGCTTCTTTTTTTATTATATTCACCAGTTTGTTGTGTATTTTAGATTCCACCTATATGTGATATCATACAGTATTTGTCTTCCTCTGACTCATCTCTCTTAGCATAATGCCCTGCAAGTCCATCCATGTTGCTGCAAATGGCAAAATTTCATTCTTTTTTAAAAGAAAGGTGCTTATTATGTTTATACCTTGCTGCATCATTGCATTATGAAATTGAGATTCAACACAATGGACATTCCAAGGAGTGCCACGCTCACGGCAAGACTGAACGAGGAACACGGCACTCGAGATTTCAAGGCAAATATTTTTGTGTCATAATAAAAATGATTAGCTTCAGACATTACAAAAAAAAGTGACTCATAAAACATGTATTGATGTTGCATTTGAGAACAGCTGCAGTCTGTGTGCAGGAATACACAAAAAAGATTATCTGCCTAAAATCAATCTTTGCAGTTCTGGAAAAAGAGAGAAGACGGAAATAACTCTTTGTGGAGATGACTGACATGTTCTGGCCAGGCATTCTTTGTTAACAGAACAGCTGAGAATTAGACAAATTGGAGCTGGAAAGCACTCCTGTCATAATGTGGCTGATGGGTCTGTGGAAAGGAAGCAACCACGCCTGCAGGATGTGTTCACTGCTTTCCTGAGCTCTTTTTAAATAATCCAAGCTGTGAAGCTTGCCCTGGGAAGGTCATCTCCAAAGCGGGCAAAATGTTCCACGTTAGAAATCAGGCAGAGAGGTGGAGAGGGGCTTCATTGAAAGCCTCATCGTGGATTGTTCATTCATTCATTCATTCATTCATTGAATCCAGGACTGTCCAAGAGAACTTTCTGTTATGATGCATGTATCCCAGAAATACACTTACTGATACTGCAGTCACTAGACGCTTGTGAGCACTTGAAATAAGGCTAGCGTGGCTAGGAGCTAAATTTTTAATTTTATTTAATTTAAATTAATTTAAATTTAAACCACATGTGGCTAGTGACTACCCTATCAGGTAACTCAGCTATGCATTCATCCAATTAAAAATATTTCCCGAATATCTACTAAGGGTCTTAGAAGTTGCTTGATATGTTTCTTTGGAGGATAGTGGGTACTATATAGTTTTTTAAAAATGATAAAAAATGTGCTCACCTACTACCTCATAGTAGCTGAGCTGGGTTCACAAATATTCAGAATAAAATGAGAATTAAATTTAGTAATACACACATACAATTTAATGAGAATAGATATACATGCACCTGATGATAGAATAGTTTTATAATAAGGAAGAACAAATCTGACTCTGCATTAGATCTACTTCTTTTACTTTAACCTTTGTATTCTATTGCTTTTGCTACAAGTTAAGAATGTTGCCTATAGCCTGAAATATACAGGAGAGCCCATTGTTAAGGGTATAACACTTTTCTATTCATATAGAGATAAAAAGTTGCAGAACAGAGAATAGCATTTGTCTTGTTGGAGGTTTACAGGAACATCATGACCTGAGCTAAGTGGAAAGCTGCAAGAAGAAAGGATTCCGTCATCAAGAAGTGTGCAACAACCAACCACATCCCCTTCCCCTTTTAGTATAAAAGAAGCCTGAATTCTAACTCAGGGAAGAGGGTTCTTTGGGACACTAGTCCACCATCTTCTCCGTCTGCTGGCTTCCGGAATGAAGTCGCTATTCATTGCCTCAACAACTCTTCTCTCGATTTATTGGCCTGTCATGTGGTGAGCGGTATAAGCTTGGACTATGTAATAATTTATTTTACTCATTTACTCATTTATTTATAATTATTGATTCAAAACTAATTTTAAAAGGCCAAAGTATTGTGTTGATTCTGGAATGGAATTCCAGGTAGAGAGAACAGAAAAAGCCAGGTAAAGGGTCCCAGAAATGGCTTTTTTTGGTGTGATGGATTAGACAAGAAGGGTCTGGAGACTGCACAAAGAGGCAGAAGGAATTATATATTATCTGTAGCCAGGAAATAAATAAAAAGTCACTGTTTCTGCCTATTTGGATTAGCAAAAAATATCGGAAGGAAAAAAAAAAAAAACTATGGGCAGTTTCTGAGATCAGAATATATGTCATAATCACAAATGGTTACTTAATCATTTGTTACCTGCCCAACAAAAACTAGTAGCTTTTCCAATAGACTAGACCTATCTATCAAATTATGGCAAGAAAGTCCCCAGAGAAATCAAAGGAAGCCTTATCCCACGGAGCCTGTTTCAACGAAACAGTGCCAAGTTCACGATAAGGAGCATACTCTTATATGGCCTGGATGTTCAATTCAAGGAGTTAGTTACTATTTTATACTAGTGAAAGTGACATGCTTTTACCTACAGGTACTGATGAAAACCTTTGAACTGAGCAAGAATTTCAGTTTTTGGAAATAGAAATTGCAATATGGGGACAGAATGTCTTTATCTTCCAACTAGAGAAAGCCTCAGCAAAAGTCAAGTCATATAATTATCATCCAGTAACAGGAAAGTAGAAGTGATTCTCCTGAGCTCTTTTTTTAAAAAAAATAAATTTATTTATTTTATTTATTTTTGGCTGCGTTGAGTCTTCGTTGCTGTACGCGGGCTTTCTCTAGTCGCTGTGAGCAGGGGCTACTCTTCCTTGCGGTACGTGGGCTTCTCATTGCACTGGCTTCTCTTGTTGCAGAGCATGGGCTCTAGGCACGCAGGCTTCAGTAGTTGTGACTCGTGGGCTCTAGAGCACAGGCTCAGTAGTTCTGGCGCACGGGCTTAGTTGCTCCATGGCATGTGGGATCTTCCTGTACCAGGGCTCGAACCCACGTCCCCTGCATTGGCAGGTGGATTCTTAACCACTGCGCCACCAGGGAAGCCCTCTCCTGAGCTCTTTATGCCTACCAATGCCAACAAGAGTAGGAAGAGAAACAAGCCTGTGCCCGGGGGCCCCTGGCATGTTACAACCATGGTTGCATTTAACATTTACAACTCCATGAGGTAGGTAAAAATAGTCAGAATTTATGGTTAAGGAAGTCTAGCTCTGTGCAGACTCATAACATTTTTAAGGTCATAAAGCAAGTTGGTTTCAGACACAGTTAAGTTGCTTTTACTGCAGAGCTGTTGCCTTTTTCATTACATCATGCCTCCTTTTTTTTTCTTTTTATTATTAAAGTATAATTGACTTACAACATTGTATTAGTTTCATTCGTACAACATAGAAATTTGATATTTTTATAGATCATACTCCATACACAGTTATCATAAATATTGACTATATTCCCTGTGCTGTACATTACATCCTTGTAACTTCTTTCTTTTATACCAAGCAGTTTGTACCTCATAATCCCCTTCACCTATTTTGCCCCGCCCCCTTTGCAAAAACATGAACAGATCTGGAGGGTATTATGCTTAGTGAAATAAGTCAGAAAGGGAAAGACAAATAATGTATGTTCTCATTTATATGTAGAATCTAAAAAATAAAACAAATAAATAAATACAACAAACATAAATGAACTCACAGAAAACATCATATCTCTTTCAATCTCTCCATTGCCTTCAGTCTCAAGTGTCACAGTGCAACTTTACAAGCTAGTGGAGTGAGGAAAAATAAGTCAAACCATTCCCCAGCTGATGATTACATGTGGTAGAGTGTGATGGCATCCTTAAAGAAAATGCCATGGGATTCCAGTCCAAAGCAGGGGCGGGGAACTTGTGTTTGAATAGAACCAGGGGGACTTTATGGAGGAGGTGACACTGAAGATGGATTTGAAATGCAGATAAGATTTGGCAGTAGAGCAGGAGTACTACAGGCAAGGAAGAGGCAGCCTAAGTGACGGAAAAGCTTACTGAAGATCTGTGTCATGTCTAGCTGGAGATTTTGTGGGAGAATAAACCTCTGAATTAAGTGTAACAGAATGTTCCGTGGCTGAAAAGAAACCCCAAATGTATGTCAAATAGGTACAGTTAGAGGAAAAGAAAACCTGACATTTCAAAGCTTTAAACTAATATTTGTTACCCACCAAGGAAAATAGAATTTACCTTTGGACCAGGATGATCCATTGTTTGGTGAAAATCATTTTATTCAGAATTACTAATTATGTCCACTTGTGTTGGCCAGGCACTGGGGAGAGGCAAACAGAAAAGATGTGATTCCTGCCCCGCTGGAGCTCAGGAGCCTGTTTGGAAAGACAGGAATTATGTGCGTCATGAAGGATAAGCACAGACTTATGGGAGAGACAGTCCTGACCTTGTCTGAGGGTGCTGGAGGAGAGGTCTCAGAAGGTCATCTGGAATTTGCAAGATTCCGAGATGAGTAGCAGGGTGGGGAGGAATGGTGTCCCAGGCAGTGGGAACAGCATGTGCAAAGGCCCTAGTGTAAGGAATCATTTAGCTGCTTACCTTTTTCAAGGATTGAAGGGGGACCCGTGAAGCTGAAGTTCCAGACGGCAAAGCAGAGAGCAGCTAAAGGGGGTACTGGAGAATATTCCAAGTCCGAGTGCTCACAGCCTTCTGGGGGAAGGGGATTTTATTCTGAGCACCATGAATCTGTCTCTTCTGCAAATGAAGGAGGGTCACAGTGACCCCCTGAACACATGAAAAGAAAGAATTACTCCTGAAGTTGCAACAAAGTTTGCAGAGATATGGTTCTCCCTAAAAATAGGAAGAATTTGCAAACTGGCAGCCTACCTCTTCCACGTATTCATTGGAATTCAGGTCAGTTGAGGTTCATTGTTGGAGAGCCCCCCAGGGCGCAGGGGGCTGCATGCACGTTTGCTCTCTGTTTACTTCTAGCTGAAGACTGTGAAACAGGACACTCACGGTCCCACTCTTAACATCCTACTCACAGAATTTAAGACTGAATAACCCAACATGTACTGGACTTCAGCTATTGTGTGCTGATGGAATTTTGTTCTCCTTTTGGGGCTGCAATTTAGAACCACACCCCTGTGGATGAGAATAGGGTTCCCCAACAGGGGAAGTGATATTCCCACTCTCATTCATCCTAGGATGAGACAAATTTGGGAATAAGAAATTAGGGTGAGGAGTCTGGCTTCAGACCAGAGAAAGGTGACCCTCTTTTCTCTCTGAGACCATAATGAGGGTCAGGCCCTAGGAACTTTTATGGTGGGCAGAGCAGCTTGCAGACTGGCCAGCATCACAGAGGGAGCCCTACGCAGAACAGACAGATGGTGGATTTGAGTCTGTAGACGTTGAAAGTTGTCAGATCTTTGAATGGGTTCAACTTACGCTCTGTGTTGTTCTTTTGTTCTGTTATCCTCAGGGTATTGCTACAGTTAGGGGAAAGCATGGGGTCTGGAAACGCAGTCAAGTGGGAAAACACGAGATACTTATTCCGGAGCACACCTGAAATAGGAAAGGAACTGGGAGCCCAGAGGTAGGTTGGGGTCTGAAAGAGGAGCTCTTACTTTGTAGTGTGAGAATTTAATGGGAATGTGACCTTATACATTGTCCCAGGTTGGAGAAGTCTGGCCAAACCAGTAGAAGGGTGGAGAGAAGAGAATGTGGCTGGAGGTCTGGAGAGGACTTTGAAAGGAATGATGAATGCGTAGAACCCCGGAGTGGGCTTGGAGCACATATGTGGGTTGGTGCTGCTGGGGCTTAAATCACAGCGGGGTGTTGGGAGACGAGGATGAAATCTAAATAAACAGGATTCCTTGAGGAATCTCATATGTCATGCCAAGAAGTTTGGATATGGAAAATTGTTGTCTTTACACAGGGGAATGGCATAGTCAGATTTGGATTTGAGAAAGATTCCTCTAGTTTCAGTGGAAGGAATGAAGCAAAGGAGGTATGTTTGGTGCCAGCTGTACAGGTGAAAGGCAAGAAACGTATATCCTAAGTCAGCGATGATAAAGCTAGAGAGGAGATATCTGATACGGAAGGAAGTGGAATCATAGAAACTGGGGATTGATTGAGTGTTGGTGGATGGAGGGGTGAGATTCCCAGCTTATGTACTTGTCTACAGGTATTTCAAACAACTAGCATCATCTAATTAAAAGGGATGAACAAATACTTGTCTTGGTCAAACTGTCTCATTTCCTGATTAGTGTGAGTTTATACCTGGATGGGTCAAATACTCATCAAGCCATTATTAGAATAAAGAGACAAATGTCATTCCCTGTTTCAAAACAGAATGCTTAGGAATTGCAGCAGGTCTGTAGACGAGCAACATGAGAGCTACATTAGATGGAGACTTTCCAGTAAGCTCTAGGGAGTTGGGGTCATATGAAGGCAAAAAGTAGAATATTTAAGTGGAATATTTAAGACTCAAGCATAATCATTTACATTCAGATGTTTGTTATCATGGAGCTACCAAAACAACCGACTTCCAATACGTAAAATGTTCCTGGGGGAGGACACTGTCTGATTTTTTTTCTCCAGGAAGGGTGGAGGAGAAATGAATGGTCTTACTTCCTAGCCAGCATGTTTGATTAGTGAGCAGGAGGAAGGATGCCTTCAGGCCTGATTGAACACTGCCAGCAAAGGATGGCATTGAGTCTGAAGCTCTGGAATCTCCTCAAATACCTCCGGCTCTCCTGGATGCTTTAAGAATTTTCTCATCTGGAAGCTGGAGATGGGAACTTATGACTTCAGGTATCCATTCAGCTCTGAAATTTTATATTAGTTCCCCTGTGAGGCTCCTTTTATGTTTGCTGAAGGGTAAAGCCAAAGCAGGCATTCCATCTTCACGAGGAGAAATTGTATCTTGCCTCTAATTAAATTTATTAGCATACAAATACTCCTACAGTATTTGTGATGGTTCTCATCCTTCTGAAGAAATAATCATTTGACATGAGTGAGCATTAATAGCCTGAGGAAAAATATACATTAAATGTAGGTCCTGTTAATTTATAATTTGTGATCATCTGAATTAAAGTAGACCTAGAAATTACATTTGCAGAGTTTTACAGAAAAATAGAAGAATGATGTAGTTGGGGAAACATGTTTATGGACAGGTAACCCTTTCTGAAGCAAACTTTTAAATTATTAATAAGATATCTATAAATGTGATACCAGTACATTTAATATCTATCTCTTCTGTTGCCCTGGAAGATGAGTGAAACTTTTGTAAGTTTCTTTTTCCATCCCTCCCTGTGCCAGAAAGCATGGACTCCCTACCTACCCCACCACTCTGCATGGCTATGCAGTAGTTGTCAGATGACATCAGGATGAGGTTTATGGGTTGTTTTCTCCACTAGACCTGGAGCTCCAGGACATCGCCGGCCAGGACTTACTGCTCTCTGTATTTCTGGCTTCTGGTCCAGAGCTCTGCACAGATTAGAGGCTCAGTCATTACATGTTGGATAGAAAAGTTCTTCCCCCAAATGATAAAGGACCACTAATGAATAGCAGTATTAATTAAACCTATTTGAAGACAGAAGAGCTTTGTTGTAGAACAGGGTGTCACAAACTCAAATGCTTAAAACATTCGTATATCCATGAATCTGATATGCTGGTGGCCAGGGTCAAAAACAAGAAGAGAGTGTGTGGCCTGTGACCCAGTTGAGGAGGACATGCCTTCCCTAAAATCCTTCTTAATCAATTTAAAAAAAGAGAGAAAGCATAGAAGAAAATCCCTAAGAGGTACATGGCTCACCTCATGCATTCAAATTATAGACAAGAATGTAAGCTCCATGAGGGCAGACATTTTTGCTGATTTTCTTCACTGCTGTATCTCTAGCACTTAGAACTGTAGCTGGCATAGTGAACAAATAATAAGTATTTTTATATGAATTATTGAGTCAAATAAAACACTTCTATAGGCTTGATTCAGTCCTTGGGAGAGCCAATTTTTAACCTCATTTTATAAAGCATTCTTAATTCATTCTCTTCCCTAATTTGGACTGGCTTCTTTTCGCTACGAACCCCATACCTATTAAAATCACAGAATTTTAGCACCAAGTGGGCCTCTTGAAATGATCTCCTTCCAACTTAGATCATTTGTTTTTATTGGTCTTGACTCTATAATTTCTGATACTATTTTGTTTCTTAAAAAGGAGGCAACAAACCAAATCTTCCCCCCTTTCCCACCCCCCAAAACCCCACCAAAACCAAAAACACAACCATGGACACCTTTTAATGGGTTAACCCTGGACCCATACAGCTTTTCCTGTAAGTCTGGGTCATTTGCTTATAAATCGATGAATTAACTGAGTTTTCTGGTGTGGTGTCGAACGAGGTTCAGTGGGGCTTGCACATTATTGGGAAGCAGATTTCCACTCAATGTGCCATTAAAAATACCCCAAGAGGAGGGTTGGGCAAGACTGGGTAATTAATAACATTAAGAAATTATGTTTTAAGTATGAGGATAGTATTTTGGTTATGTTTCTAAAAAACTTTATCTCAGATATATATTTATATATTGAATTTTATATAGTGACAGGACATTATGCTTGGGATTTGCTTTCAAATAATCAAAGAAGAATGCGAGTGGTGGAGTTAGATGAAATAAGATTGGCCATGGGCTGATAATTGTGGAAACTAGGTGACAGACACATGGAGTTTACCACACTATTCTCTCTACTTGTCTACGTATTTAAAACTTTCCACTTTCAAAAAAGATAGTAAAAACCTCCAAAGTAATCTTTTCAGATTTACCATTGGTGAACAACGGTACTTATATTTTATTGAACCTATAATTTAATATACCTTACATTGCTAAATATAGTAAATAAATTACTTATATTGCAAAATATAGCTTTATTTTGTGAACTGTACCTTTAATTTATCAGTTGTACCTACATTTTAGCTTAGCTCAGCTGTGGAACTAACCTAACAGGGACCACAATGATTCAGCAAGAATGTCAGATCACCACGTTTAGTCTCTTCACTTTACAGGATAAGGAATTGAGCTTGGCAGTGTTAGTATTTGTTCAAGGTCAAGTTTGTTTGTTTCTAGGGGTATCTGGCTATGAGTTGAGATCAGGGGAAGTGGGAAAAAGTGGAGGATTCAGGGAACTTAGCCTGGAATACCAAACTGAGGAACTTGGCTTTGGCGTGAGAGGCAAAGTAGAGCGAATGTTTCTAAGGTGGGAAGGAGATGTCGAAGCAGGTGCAGGGATGGGGGCTTGGGGAGAACATTGTCTAATATGCAGACTAGACATCAGCTGGGAAACTCTGCCTCAGGTTTTTCGGAACTCCAGATTCAAGCCCCACTGACATCTGGATTCCAGAAGTGGGTGTGGAAGAGGCCAGAAGACCATGCTGAGGCAGGATCAACAGGTGTTGTGGTCCATTAGTTTTCCAGGGCAGGAAGAGGAGAAAAGCATGGGGAAGGTTCCTTGTTTTGTGTGGTCTTCAGATACATTTTGCCTCCTTTAGATAAGGACTAATGACTATATGCCAAAGGCTGGGCAGGCAGTATAAGAGACCAAGGCAAAGACAAAAGCAAATTTATTCTCATATAGATGAATTTAATTACTCAGTTCAACATCATACAACATCATACACATCAGGTAAGCACTGCTGAACTTGGACTTGTTTAAAAACAAATAGATGCTACTTATCAAGAACACAAAATTAAATATTATATGTACATATGCAAGCTGAAAAACAGCTGTGTTTTTCTGCTTTAGACTAGAACACAGCAGGCATCTTTCCACACTATTTCAGTTCTAAGGGAAAAAAAAGCATAGACAAAGCAGGAAAAATGGACAATAAGCTACATGCTGGCATTTAGTTTGAAAAAGCCTAATTTTTAAAGAGCCAGAGAAATGTAGATGGAGGATCGACCGTGTCTTTCCACTCTCATTGCTCCTGACTTCTTCCAAGGCTTAGAAATAAACATGCCCAGGATTACAGTCCAAAAGATTTCCCTAACATTTTATCATGCCTTCAAAATGAGCCAGTCTCTATTTTTAAATACGATTTAGTAAAAGGAGCATTGCTTTTGGAATCAGTGATACTGGCAATTAAATTCCAGGCTAGATGACCAGAGGTAAGTTACTTGGAGCCTTGGTTTCCTGATTGTATAATGGAAAGATATTACTACTCACACTACAGTACTGCAAACACTGAAGATGTTCATGCTTTCCTGTGCCCAACCGTTGACAATAATTAAAACTCCAGAGGGTCAAAATATTTTACTTTTAAAACATGAGGAACATAGATATGTAGCTTCCACACAAGATTATACATCCTTGAACCCTGTGCCAAGGTCATTGCCTACAACAGGATGGTTGCTCAGTAAATGTCTAAGTGAAATCCCTTGGTTAAAAAAGAAAATTATTTGTGCACTTATTTGTATCAGCAATTGGTGAACTTCATTCCTCTTCCATTAGATTCCAATGATCCAGAACAATAAGGGTATCTTTTCTTGAGAAATGGGGATTAATACCAACTGCTAAAAATAAATCCAGGCACCAGGCTAAGAGTATTCGCCATGCCAAATTAAGATGTGATTGGCAGTAGGGCAATAACTCACAAATATTTATTGAAACCTCAGTTTCCTTTCAAATAGAAATAGAAGGTAGATTTTTTTCCCCATGCTTTCCTCAAACAGAAGCACCCTTTTCCCTTGCTTATGTTCCAAAGTGCAAGCAAAATATATGGTTATAAACCACAAGTGCCAGCAAAGCCAGCCTGTCATGGCTATTTTGCAGAGGGACACATCAGCTGGAAGCTTTTTCAACATGGTAAAGGGTTCAGGTTGTGAATATTGTGTGTGGTAGGCAGAATGACTCTCCAAAGATGCCCATGTGCTAATCCCTGGAATGGGAATATGTTACTTTGCAAAGAAAAAGGAAATTGACAAAGGAGCTAAGAGAGACTCCCAGCTGACAGCCAGTAGGAAATGGGCACCTCAGTCCTACAACCACAGGAATTGAATTCTGCTAACAATTTGAATGAGCCTAGAAGTGAATTTTCCCCCAGAGCCTCCAGATAAGCACCCAGCTATCTGACACCTTGATTATAGCCTTGTGAAATATGGAACAGAGCAACAGCCAAGCCCACCAGGACTTCTGACCTATAGGGCTGGGAGATAATAGATTTGTGTGGTTTTAAGCCTCTTAGTATGTGTTAATTTGTTATAGCAACAAAAGACAACTAACATAAAATGCAATCCTAAAAACATAGGCTTGAAGAGTGGGTTCCCCTTAGCAATAGACATGGATACCCCATAAAGAGATGAAACTTGTGAGGAAGATATCAGAGACCCCAAATCGAAGAGGTCCAAAAGTTTCAAAAATATTTCTAGAAAATGTGAAGCCTGTTGTTGCCTTCAAAACTGGGATTAAAAAATAGAATATTTGAAATCAGCATCTCTTGTTTTGAGTACCATTTATAAATTTAAAGTCAGATTTCATTTTTAAGTTTTCATAGTAGGCATATATATTGTAGCTAAAGCAAACTGTCATTACACATGTACACATTTACAAGTTGAATTCATTTACAATAAAGTTTAATTTTTGTAACAGTTAAAGTGACAATATTCTGAACTTTTAGTAATCAAGCATTTCAAGATTTAGCAAAAATTTCTCGTGTGTGTGTGTGTAGGGAAAACAGAAATATATCTAAATGACACGAGTACATGGCGATACAGTAAGGCTGTTTAGAGCAGTCAAAGGAAAAATATTCCCCAATGAAATGTTACTTAATCTGTGCTTTGAATATGATATAGTTTTGAAGGTGGAGGGTGGGGAGTAGATTTTAGAGAGGCTAGAGATAGAGAATTCTAGGGAACAGTATCTGCAAAGTCACGGAGGCACACATGAGGCTGGTTTGTTCAGGTGATAAGGAAACATTGTGAAGTTTCATGACATTTTAGTCTAAATTGCACATGGAGAAAGAGTTGCAGGAATATAGTGTGGCAATGTAAATAAGAGTTAGATTATGAAGGGTCTTTCATACTATTCACAGTTTTTATTTTATTATGTAATAAGAGATATCAAAAATATTTTTTATTATGGTCACATTTTCCTGCTTCTTAACATGTCATGTAATTTTTGACCTTATGCTGGACATAGTGTATGACATATTATCAGAAGCCTAGCTTTTGTCAGCTCCCTTTAAGGAGTTATTTATTTCTATTTTTTTAAACTGAAGTATAGTTGATTTACAATGTGTTAGTTTCTGGTGTACAGCAAAGTGATTCAATTATATATGTATATGTGTATATATATATATATTTTTCTGATTCTTTTCCATCGTAGTTTATTACAAGATGTTCAGTATATTTCCTTGTGCAATACAGCAAGACATTGTTGTTTATCTATTTTATATATAGTAGTTTATATCTGTTAATCCCAAACTCCTAATTTATCCCTCCCCTCCTTTCCCCTTTGGTAACCATAAGTTTGTTTTCAGTGTTTGTGAGTCTGTTTCTGTTTTGTAAATAAGTTCTTTTGTCTCTTTTTTTAGATTCCACATATAAATGATATCAGAGTTCTGTTATTTTACTAGTGGCTCTCCTTGATCCTGTCAAAGCTTTTTTTTTTTAATTTTTATTTATTTATTTATTTATTTATGGCTGTGTTGGGTCTTCGTTTCTGTGCAAGGGCTTTCTCTAGTTGCGGCAAGTGGGGGCCACTCTTCACCGCGGTGCGCGGGCCTCTCATTATCGCGGCCTCTCTTGTTGCGGAGCACAGGCTCCAGATGCGCAAGCTCAGTAATTGTGGCTCACGGGCCTAGTTGCTCCGCAGCATGTGGGATCTTCCCAGACCAGGGCTCGAACCCGTGTCCCCTGCATTAGCAGACAGATTCTCAACCACTGCGCCACCAGGGAAGCCCGATCCTGTCAAAGCTTGACTTTAGAGTTTGTTACGTTGGATCTGGAGGATTCTTTAATCTATGATATGGTCCTTACTCCTAAGGCATAAACTTTCTGATATTTCATCTGAATGCCAGGGTGTTAAAAAGATCTGTCCAATGTGGCTGGACCAGAATTTCAACATCTCCCAGCAGTGAGTACCATTTCGTATCTTTTACCTAAGTTCAAGCTCATGGCAGTTACTCTCTGCTGGTCCTCATCAAGTCCCAGCCTGAGCACGTGCATCCCAGCCATTCGCCATGGACCTGCAGGGAACTCTCAGGTGGATTTATGATTTCTGGAGCTTCCTTTCTAACAGTCCCCTTTCTTGTACTCTACAGAGCAATTTCATTAGAGGTATTTTAGCAGCTTTGAACTCTGATCTCTGATTCTTAAGCTCACCGAGATCACAATGCTCCCTTGATTGCTACCTCCTGTGCTGCAGTTAGGGCGTTGTCCCTGAGAAGAGACCTGGGGGAAGGTGGGGCTCGCCTCAGGTGTTTTTATTCTCTAAGGGATCACAGCTTTGCACTGCCTATTATCCAAGGCCTGAGAACTGTTGCCTCAAAACTGTGTTATATTTTTTATGGTGGGAGGGCTAGTCTAGTCCCAGTGAATTTGTTAAAACAAAATGCAAAAACCAAACATTTTTGAGTAGAATGGTGGCATGGTGAGATTTGTGTTTTAAAAAGTAATAATCATTATACCAAAGAGAAACACAGAGGAGAGTACTTATTAGAAAAAGATTGAGCTGATAGAATCATCTGACTATGGTGACAGATTGAGTTGAGGGTAGAGGAATGGGAGGAATTCAGAATGGCAATGATATTTTTGCCAGAAAATTTTGTATACAAAAGGGGGAACTCAGAAAGAGAGCAAGTTTACTTAGTGGAGGGGATAGCGTTGGATTGGAGGAAATCTTAAAAATGGGTACAGGACGTCTTTCTACCGCTTTTCTGACCCTGCCACTTTGATGTAGAGGTTGTAGACTCTGCTTTGACTGTCTAAGTTGTTTCAAAACAGGCATTTTAACTAAAACTATTGAACATTGTACTATGCACCGAATTGTCTGTAACATCTTTGAAATCTGGTTAAAATGGTATATTCTACAACAAATTCCCTTGTCATTTTAATTCTAGATCAGTGCCCTATATAGATCACTCAAACTATTTCCAATATTTTCTATTTTTATTTTCATCACATTATTTTACAGTAATCCATTATTTCACAAGAAAATTTTACACTAAACATGAATTTCCTGATAGTTTTGATCTCTAGAAAATAGTACAGGTTACAACTTTTGCTATGTGCATTTTTACATGGGGTATATTATTACTATCAAGTTCAATTTTCCTAGGTAATATTATACAAATTCAAATTATGTCAAGAATATTTTATTCCTTATGAAAAAGAATGTATATATATGTATAACTGAATCACTTTGCCATGCAGCAGAAATTAACACAACATTGTAAACCAACTATACTTGAATAAAATAAAATAAAAAATATCTTATTCTTATATCAATTTAAATAACTGATGAAGCTTATCATATAGAGTTTTTGTTCCTCTTATTTTTACTTTATTTTTTTCGACTACTAATGTTCTTATATACTGGATAAAAGACCGATCATTTATGTTTATATCATAGCTAATCCCCCCCAAAATTGAGAACAATTCTAGGATTGTTGCATTGTCAAAATTCTTCACCTGCATTAAAATGAATTCTTCAACTTTAAGGTATTTTATTTATCCTGGTGTTGCTCTCCCTTAAAGCGGCGCTGCATATGCTGTTCTTCCCTTCTGGGACAGGCTTTCTGGATACCACCAATTAGTATCCAGATGAAAGGATATCTGCTTTGGATCTGGCTTGCATGGATAATATGCAACTTGAACACATTTTTCATTCAGGTTGATCTTTCGTATACTGATTAAACCTGGGGAGGGAAACAAGCAAATTGCTATGCTGCAAGATTCCCTGGGAGTCAGTCATAAATAAGTATATTTGGAACAATATAAGATTAACCAAAGCCATCTGGCATATTGACTGCTGACTTTTAAAAGCACAGCAGGTTAAAATAAACTCAGATTTGAAATTGGTAGGGTCAAAACATTTTGCTTCACTCAGAAACTATTGCTTGATTTAAAGAAGCAGTTAAGAAAGAAAGTAAAAATAAATTTTCACCTTCAGAGTTGTAGCAATAAGATAGTGTTCTAGACTGGGTATCCTGCAAAAATATATTATACAGACACAGATGCTTCTTTTCCCCCTGAAATTATTTAAGTAAAGTAAATAGTAGCCAAACTCTTGGACAGAATTTTTACAGCTTTGATCACTGTAAACTTTGTTGAATGAGTCACATTTTCTGACAATTTTCTGTCAATAATTGCTGACACATTATTTCAAGTCTCCGTCTTCTGAAAACAAAGATTTGCCTGGAATGGCTTTATCTTTCTGACTGTGTAGTTTATTTCTTGATGGGGTACATTTCAAAAACAGGCCGCATTCTTCCATGTGGTAGAGAAATCAGAGAAGAAGGAGAGAAACAATGTATGCAGGAGGCGTTCCCAATCTATGATTCAGAGCTTTGCCACTATTGATGCAAAGGGTTGAGTAGCGGGGATGAGAAGGGTACACGTCAGGAACCCAGTCTGTATTTCTGAAATGTATTTTACGCTGTTCCCATATTTCTAAAACTAAGTCACAGTGTGCTGCTAGCTCTGCAGGCCTAGAAAATGCTCCTTCATTTCTGCCTTTTCATCTTCAAATGGGGAGATCTGTAGCAGAAAAATTCACAACAGTACTGCTACCCTGTAGTTTAAGTCTTGTTTTCAAGGTCGTCACTTCAACTAACTCTTACCACAAAAGCTATTTGTTAGATGTTAGTATTCCTGCTTGACTGATGAAGTGACTAAGTGACTTGCATCAAACTGCATAGCCAGGACCAGAGCCCATCTTTTCCCCACGATCCTTCTCTTAACAATTATACTGTTCCACCTGGCTTGCAATCTCTAGCCTTTCAACCAAATGGAAGCTTGTTTTGATCAAAAATTGCTTTTATCAAAAAACACTAATTCGAAAAGATACATGCACCCAGTGTTCCCAGCAGCAGTATGTACAATTGCTAAGATATGGAAGCAACCTAAGTGTTCATTACAGATGAATGAATAAAGAAGATGAATGTATATATATATATATATATATATATATATATATATATATATATACATACACACACAGTGAAATATAACTCAGCCATAAAAAAGAATAAAATAATGCTATTTGCAGCAACATGGTTGGACTTGGAGGCCATTATAAGTGAGATAAGTCAGACAAAGACAAATACTGTATAATGTCGCTTATATGTGGAATCTACAAAATACAACGAACTAGTGAATAGAACAAAAAATAAGCAGACTCACAGATATAGAGAACAAACTAGTGGTTACTGGTGGGGAGACAGGGGAGGGGGGCAATACAGGGGTGGGAAAGTGGGAGGTACAAACTATTGGGTGTAAGATAAGCTATAGGGATGTACTGTATAACACGGGGAAAATAGCCAATATTTTGTAATAACTGTAAGTGGAGTGTAACCTTTAAAAATCGTATAAAGCTGAAATTTTAAAATTTTACTTTTATCATCTTCAAAATTTTTTCACCAGTTATTATTGCTTATATTAATGAATAATTATAAATACATGGCTTTATGACATGGGAGAAGTATCAAGATCAGCAGTAATGCAAACCTGATCTGCTTTTCCCTATCCAGGGCTCACTGTCTTCGCCGCACACCCCAAATAACCTCCACCTTGGTGTTTGTGGCCATCATCACACCCTGACTTTGCTGCTTTGTAGTTTACTCACTGATGAATGTATTTATGGTTAATATTCAATTGTTAAGCACTTGTACACCTGTTTGTAAGATATCAAAATATTTTCGGATCCATTAGTAAATAGTCACTATCCTAAGCCTGTTTTGGACCCATCTGCTCCAGATGTTCAGGTCAATATCATGAAACCTACTAGAATTTCCCATGATCCAGAAAATAAAAGGTTACTGCCTGGCACATCAAACCTCCTCCAGAAGAAAGAGAAGGCTCCAGTATTATGACTGTTATTTGTTCTGATTGGTCGGTGCCTCTGTGATACCAGTTGTTAAATATTTATAGCATCTCAAACAATACATTGTTCAGTTTTTTTTTTGGCTTCTTTATTGTTTAGTTGTTTTTAAATGGTTATAGTTAACTGTCATTGTGTGTATTATTCCATTATATGACTATATCAAAATCTACTTATCCCAGAGATTACCCAGTTATTTGATAATATGAATACTACTATTATGTTTACTGCATGTTTCTCAGGGCACATGTGTTAAGAGTTTCACCAGGTAAATGAGTCTGGGAGATTGATAGGTTGTTGGCTTTGTGGGTCTTCAGTTTTGCTTGAAAATGTCATTATTTTTCAAAATGGCTATTAACATTTTATACTCCTGCCAGTAATGTAAAATAATTCCTGTAATCCATATCCCTGCCAATGCTTGATATTGACAGTATTTAAAATTTTTGCCAAGTTGATAAGTAAAAAATAGTATTTCATTGGGTTTTAAGGATTTCCCTGTTGATTTATGAGATGATTGAATATTTTCCTATGTTTATTCCCCATCCACATATTCTCTTTTAGGTTCTTATTCAAATTCTTATTATTTTATTGGAGTATTTTTGTTCTTTATCTTATCAGTTTGTAAACTTTATTTATATAGTCTATAATTTTTTCAGTTATGTGTTACAGCTATTGTTTCACAGTGTTTAACTTGTCATTTCACTTTCTTTATGGCTTTCTTTGACAAATAGATTTTAAATTTTAATGTAGTCAAATCTATCAGTATGTTTCTTTTGTTTGTATTCTTTGTATATGAAATTCTTCCCTAACTTTAATACATAAAGATATTCTTCTAAGAGTTTTATACTTTTTACTTTTCATATTTAAGTCTTTAAGCAACCTATACGTTTTTTATATAAATGAAGTAGGAATGCAGTTTTTTTCCTGATATGGATAATCAATTGTCCTAGCACTACTCACTTTTGTATTCTTTCCTAACTGATCTTGATTGCCTTATCTATCATAACTGAAATTCAATATATTGTAAGTGTGTTTCTGGGTTCTCCTATTCTGTTCTACTCATCTGTGTATCACAATGACAATAACCATACCCTTAAAAGAATTCACAACACTTGGAGCAGTAGATATGCTAATACTATGTTGTCATTTTTACAGTATTTAAAATCAACTTTATTGAAGAATAATTTACATACAGTAGAACACACTCATTTTAAGTATAGCCCAATAACTTAAAAATTTTCATTAAAATTTTTTTTTATTTGAGTATAGTTGATTTACAGTGTTTCAGGTATACAGCAAAGTGATTCAGTTATATATATCTGTATATCTATCTATATATATACTTTTTTTCAGATTCTTTTTCATTATAGGTAATTACAAGATATTGAGTATAGTTCCCTGTGCTATACAGTAGGTCCTTATTTGTTATCTATTTTTCATATAGTAGTGTGTATATGTGAATCTCAAATTCCTAATTTGTCACTCCCCCTTTCTATCTTTTTTGGTAACCATGTTTGTTTTCTACGTCTATGAGTCTATTTCTGTTTTGCAAATAAGTTCATTTGTGTCGTATTTTATACTCCATGTATAAGTGATATCATATGATATTTGTCTTTGACTTACTTCACTTGGTATGATAATCTCTAGGTCCATCCAAGTTGCTGCAAATGGTGTTATTTCATTCTTTTTATGGCTGAGTAGTATTCCACTGTATGTGTATACCACATCTTTTTTATTCATTCATCTGTTGATGGACATTTAGATTGCTCCCATGTCTTGGGTATCGTAAATAGTGCTGCTATGAACACAGGGGTACAGGTATCTTTTCAAATTAGTTTTCATCTTTTCCAGATATATGCCCAGGAGTGGGATTGCTGGATCATATGATAACTTTTAGGTTTTTAAGGAACCTCCATACTGTTTTCCATAGTTAGCCCAATAACTTTTGAGTCTATATACAACCATGTAACAACTACTGTAATATTTATGAAACAACTGTTTTAGACTTGGACCACAGGCAGATCAGGACTGTGAACCTTGAGAGAAGGACGACACAGGAGAAGAGTGCTAGGACTGCTCTGCCCTTCCAAGAAGTGCTTTCAGAAACATGGTAACATGGTGCCGAGACGGGGAAGCCAGGCAGATCAGAGCAAACTTGCCCCTGAGAAGACGGACATTGGGATTCAGAGAGGGGGCAGCTGTCATTTCGGGGCAGGGTACTAGAGAGGAGGGAGCTAAATAGAAAAGGAGCTCCAGAAATCTGTATAAGGCTCTTCTTGAGTTTGTTGCTGAGTATTAAGCTACATGTGTAAGCTGAATAACTCCCAGAGCCCACACACCAGAGCTGAAGACATTGTGGAGTTCTGACCACACCGAATGGAAAGACCTCACTGAACACCATCCAGTAGAGACCCCAGAAGGGCAATGCCTAAACTAGTAGTGCTAACAAGACTAAACTAACAGCAGTGCTAAACTAGTAAAAATTTTCAGAATCAAGGACACAGTCTTCTTCTTCCTGAAACTTCTCTTAAACTTTTACTAGAAGGGAAGTTAGGGGTCAGGTGCAAAGGGCTGCCTCCTCCATGCTGCCAATTTTAGATTCAGAAAAAAAATCACTCTCTTCCTATGCTTGACTACTCAGAATAGGTCTATTAAAGACAGCCAGTTAATACAAACATCTCCTCTGGCTGCATGAATTGGTACATACTTGTCCAAGTGTGTTGGATTTGATTTGTTGTACCCTTTCTCTAAAATAAAGCCATCTGGGAGATGGGAGAACTTTTTTTTTTTTTAATTGAGTGATACCTTCAAGTCATACTCTGGATTTGTACTTCTACTCAGACTACTGAAATACACAAAGAATATCCTGCAAAAAAAAAAGAGAGTTCACCAAAACCTCAGTATAGTTTGGCTTCATAAAAAGCATTTGGCTGTGTTATGGCTGCTTTTGATTGTAATGGGATTTTCCATAGTCTGGCACTAAATCCAGGATCATAAGTCAAAAAAAAAATCTTTAAGAATGTAGGAATATCTGTTCAGAAACAAAACATCCACTCTTAACAGATGTGGAAAAAGGATATTTCTTTGAGTATGTCTCCTGAACAATCCTACATTCAAGTAATTTCCTTGAGCCTTTCAAAAATGTTCTCCGTTTGGCAGAATAGAGATAATAAATGGTGTGCTTTGTAGCAATTCACCTAGGAGCAATAAGAGAATGACAAGCTTGCAACTTTTTCCCCCCACTTAGTAGACTAGCTATAAGTTCCAAAATACAAAGGGATATTTTTAGAAGCAGATCTGTAAGCACATTGTACCCAAGATGGGATTTGAGTGAACTCCAATACAGAAAAGTCATTTTACAATCTGGAGCCATATCACATGGAGAATGTGTTAAATAATACTTTTCTTTCCAGAATGATTGTATCCTGTATAATGAATTTCTTACTGTAACTTCATTAAAAAAATTATCTTCAGCTACAACTAACAAGTTTTAACTAGGGTTAAGTAAAGATCTCATATCCATGGTAGATTCCAATTTCCTATGACTTTTGTTCTAATAAACTAGCACTAAATTAGCACATCTCCCCTTCTGCCCTATTGTCTGCACCATTGCAATGTTTAATGTTTAGTTCAATTATGTGCAGAGACCCAATAGCCTGCAGATGGCCCCCTGACAGTCACTTTGAGTTTTGCTTTTCTTAATCCTCACAAGGGCTCTGTGAATGGGCTCATGAAGCCTTTTAAGGTTGTGTGAATATTCAGTGAGATAATCCACATAAAGCATAGAGCCTGGAATGTGGTAACAAGCCATTAAAGTGTAGCAGTTCTGTCCTAATTTCTGCCATATTCGTCAGAGTTCAATGGCATGTGCCGTTGAACAATGGCAGAGCCAGGGTTCTGTATGCCCCATGTCTGAACGTACCTGAAGCGTGTACTTTCCTTGACTTCATGCTTAATCCTTTTGTGGACTCTGCTGAAACAATCTTCAACCAATAGCTCAACAATAACTATTTTACTTCGAGTGTTTTCTTCTTTTCCTAAATAACTTTTTATTATTTTGAGATCCTGGGGCTCTGTCTTCAATAAACATTTTTTTTTTTTTTTCAGATAAGAAGAGGAAGAACACTTTAGGTAACACAGAACACCTAAGAGGGACAGTTACCACATTTATGCTGGAAACTAATTTCATTCAAAGTTAAAGTCAAAGTACCTGTAAACCAGATCTGCTGATACCTTTGGTGTTTGCACCCAAACACTCAGAAGACTATTGGTGAAGTGAGTCATAGCTGCAAAAGTGGAATCTACAAGGGAAGAAGGAACCATGTGGAGGGACATGGTCTCACTCCAAACCCCACCAGACACTGCTTTCAGAATTGTGCATCTTGAAATTTTTGGAGCTTGAGGAGAATATATTTAATTATTTCTTTTCTTTTAATTCATAGAATTTTGAGGTAGAATTTTAAGTATTTGTAAGGCATCCTGTGGCTGGGTCCTAGTCTAGCTCTACCATTTATTTGTTTTATTTGGGATTTGTTATTTCTTACCTTTGTAAATCTCAATTCTGAATTTGAGATTATGGAACACACTGGTATTTCTGGGAGATTGAATAAATGAATCGTTTGTGAAAGCAATTTTCAAATGCAATGTAAAAGTATGCCATCATCCAGAGATTGTTTTCCCACAACACACCTTGAAATAATTCACTTGCAATTTGCAAGATGACGTTTAAAGAGGAGGACAGGTTTCAATCCGTTTGTCGTATTTACTTTTGATGTGGAGAGGATACAGTTTATGGAATGACTGTGATGTGTGACTGTAACTTCAGCCATGACTTATTCGATGCTCTTGCATGAGTGCCTTCAGGCCCAATGTGACTCCTCGGAGCTCCCCAGGTTACAGAAGTCAGTGGGCCAGAGCACTCGCTTGGTTCCACTGTTGAGGGAGATGATGATATAAATTCCTTATAGCTCCTGTGAGTTGGATCCATGGATACCTTTGGGAATCATTGGAGATGGTGCCTTTGAATTCGTGTGGAAGTGCCCAAGTTTATATTCACTCGGACACTTGTTAAAAGTTAGGGAATAAAACTGTATATTTTAAAAAGAAAAATTTGTAAGAATTTTATGACAAATTGGAAAAAAGTCAAAAGAGGAGAGAGAGGGAAATATTTGCAACACAGATGATAGAAAAATATTCTAATACACGCAGAGCTTCTACAAGCTCATAAAAGAGACAAACAAACAAATAGAAATTTGAGCAAACTATTTAAACTAATAATTTATAGAAGAGAAAATAAAATGGCCAATAAACATATAATATGATATTCATACTCTCTAGTAGTCAAATAAATACAGATTAAAAAACAATATGATATTCAACTCTCAAACTGACAAAAATATAAAAAGGATGTATAGGGCTGGACACTCTTGGGCTGGTGAGGGTGTGAATTGCTATACCACCTCTAAAAATTAATCTAGAACTATCTACTAAAATTAAAAATACAAAAACACTTTTCCCTAGTAATCCCAGTTTGGGAGTTTAATAGCAGCTAAATGGGAGAGTGAAATTAAAGTGAATGGGAAGATGATTATTAACTTTGTATATATTTGCATTCTGTTGCTTGATTGCTTAATAAAATAAGCATGTAATGCTCATGTGATTTATGTATATTATCTCACACATATATATATATCACATGAGCATTACATGATATTATATATATATAATATTCTTCTGTTTAGCTGCTATTGCTTATGTGATATATATATATAATATATAATGAGATGATATAATACATGATATATATATATATAATGAGATGTCCACAAAACTTTAGGACAAACTTAGGTGCCTTAGGTAGCTTCAGTGGCAGTTCAGAAAGTTCAGAATAAGGTAAGTTACAGTCTTTTCCATTCTGTGGTGGACATACCACATATGGTATCATCTGCCCAGTCTAAATGTTGGAGGATGACATGGTTATTCACAAACTGAAGAAATTCCAGAAAAGGGAAAACAGAATAATGAAAGACTGGAAGTCATAGCTCATATGCAAAGATTGAATGACCTGAGTGATCTAAATTAACAGCTTCCTGCCCTTCACTCTTCAACCCTCTGCAAATAGACCTTGCTAGTCCATGACCTATTTATCAAATCCAAAGGCTGTTATTTTTTATTTGAGCTGTTATGGAGATTACATGAAATATACAAAAACTTTAAAAAGGTGTCTGGCATGCAGAAATTCTTAATAAATATCATTGTTATTGTTGGTGTCTTTGAATGGCCCGATTAAAAACACTCCTCTTTCCCCACTTTAGTTCTAAATCAAACAACAAATAAGACAAAGAATTGTAAGGTGGAGACCAAATTACCACCATTATCACTGGGGTGGAAAGCATGCTTCCCGATTTTAATGCCAAAATTAGTGATACTCATCTTCCTTTAGAACAGGCAGCAAAAAAACCAGTGAGTGTGTCACGAGCTGGATTCTAGCAACAGAGATACATTTGTATCTCTGGATCTTCTTGTTCCCAAGAGAAAGAGGAAAGGAAAGGATATGAATATTTTGTTTCACTTTTCAGGCACATCAGTCTGATATCTCACTACCTTCTCCTGGGCAGAGTTAAGTGAGAGAATGGAGAGAGATCAGGAGTGATAAGGTAATAAACTCTCTCCATGTGGAAGGAAATATCTAGAATGGGCAAGAACCACCTCTGCAAACATCATATGATTATTATAGTGACTGCATTCTCTGGTCTCAGCTCACATTTAGACTAGATCTATAATGTTCCATTTATGCTTAACAGTGTGGATCTGTGATCTGTTTAAAGACAAAAAGATGATTTTCAACAGGAAATCTGAAAAAGAAAACCACCCTGGTTTTCTATGCAGACATATGCAATACAATAAACACCAGAGACTTGATTGCAAGGAAATAACAAAAGAGCTCAAAAGCATCTTATAATTCCTTCATATGACTAAACAACTACAGAATCAGAAAAAAAATGAAAGAAATAACTTAAATCAATAAAAAGTTAACCAAGATATTTTAAATTATATTAAAATAAATTGAATAGCAATGGTTCTCACTCAGTATGGCCAAATAGGAAAACAAGTTAATTAATTGTTTCAAGTGCAATAGACAATAATTATTGTTTTGAATAGGTTTTAAAACAGTTTCTATTCATTTTCAAAAGTGATAGTGCACAGATTTGCTTTCCTAAGCCAAAGTAATTTCCAAGTCAAATTTTAGAGTGTCTCCATTATCTTTCTTCATTAATTTCAGGCAATTACAGAAATTAATTCAAAACTCTTCACCTGTGTTTCAAGGTTACAAACTAAAAAAGTAAAATGAATATTGCTTTCGTGCTCAGAAAGTTTTAAGAAAATAAAGTTCACTTCATGTTTTAAAATAGATACAAATCATTTCATATTTTAAAGTAGGTGCTTAGCACAAATTACACTGTAAAATTAGCATTTCTCTATACATGGATGATTAAAGGAAAACATTTAAAAGAAGTATATTTAGGAAAAATGTTTTTTTTTTTTTTTTACTCTGAGGATACTAAATTTATAAATTTATTCCACTTTTGCAGTGATAGCCCAAAATCCACCTGATTGACGCTCATTTGGCACATTCTTCTCAGTTCTAGTCACTAAACTACATCCTGAGTTAGGATGAAAATAATGCAGCTTTCAGGCTTTAAAATGACTACATTTAAATTGCCAAAAGTGTCATGAAGTTGTCTGCTCAGGACAGTGTTTTCCTTCTCCAGGTTAGGAAAGTTTTCAGCTCTTGTGTCTGCAAATACGTTCTTAGGCCCTTTCTCTCTCTCTCCTCCTTCTGGGACCCCTATGATGCAAATATTAGTACCCTTGCTGTTGTCCCAGAGGTCTCTGTCCTCATTCCTTTTCATTCTTTTTATATCTATTCAGCATCAACGATTTCCACTTCTCTATCTTCCTGCTCACTGATGCATTCCTCTGTCATTCAGTCTACTGTTGATCCCATCTAGTGCATTTTTCCTTTCAGTTATTGTAGTCTTCATGTGTCGCCTCATTTTGCCTAAGTCGCAGTTGGTATTTTTATGTATCTGGTAGGTTAGTTACGTTTCCTGACCTTGGAGAAGTGACCTTCTATAGGAGACGTCCTATAGGTCCCAGCAGCACACCCCCCCTCTACACTCAAGCTATATACTCTAGGGGTTCCTCCTATGAGGGCTGCGTGGGTCCTTCTGTTGTGGCGGGCTGACTATGTGGGCAGTCTGCTAGGCTTGGCTGGCCCCTGGTCCAGTGGGTTGTCAGGCCCTGCCTTGTGTGGAGGCTGCCAGCCACTGGTTGGTGGGATCGGGTCATGAAGCAGCTGACTGCGGAACCCCAGGGGGCTCTGGGGCTAGTGCTGGCTCACTGGTAGGCAGAGGCAGGGTCCAGTAGACTCTGGGGCTGTCGCCCCCCCCCCCACTGGTGGGTGAAGCCAGGTCCTGGGGGGCTAGTGCCAGATACTGGCAGGCAGAGCTGGGTCCTGGAGTCTGGCTGCAGGGCCCAGGGGTCCCAGAGCTGGTGTCAGCTCACAGGTGAGGGGGGCAGTTCCTGACACAGTTGGGTACAGGGTCTGGGGTGTCCTGAAGCTTGTGTTGGCCTGCTAGCGGGCAGGGTTGGGGCCCAGCTGGTCCCAGGGCAGGGTGTGGCTTGCTGTCAGCTGGCTGGGTCCGCAGGCTGGGGGGTTGCGGTTTTCTTGTATCTGACGTCAGCCCCAGGTGGGTGGGGCTGGCCCAGAGGCTCCCCGGGGCGGGGCCTGGCGCAGGGGATTCTGGGACTGTGGGCGGAGCTGGGTTCTGGGCCCTCTGGCGGGGAGGGCTGCGTCCTGAGGCCTCAGTGAGCTCAGGGGGGCCTTAGGTCAGCCTGACTGCTGGTGGGTGGGGCTGTGTCCCCGCCCAGTTAGTTGCTTGGCCTGAGGCGTCCCAGCCCTGGTGCCTACAGGCTGCTGAATGGGGCCAGGTGTTGGTGCTAATGAGCTGGAGGGAGGCTCCCACCGTGGCGGCCGCCAGCAAAAGCTTCCACCTACATCAGCGTCCAGGCGGTAGGAGCTCCCAAGAATTGCTGCCACCAGTGCCTGTGTCCCCAGCGTGAGCCGCAGTCACCCCCCGACCCCACCTCTCCAGGAGACCCTCCAAGACCAGCAGGTAGGTCTGGCCCAGGCTGCTAACAAATGACCGCTTCTGCCCCGTGTCCTGGAGCGCGTGAGATTGTGTGTGGACCCTTTAAGCCCTTTAGGAGTGAAGCCTCTCTTTCCCCCGGCCCCCTGGGACTCCTGAAATGAAGGCCCGCTCGCCTTCAAAGCCAGCTGCTCTGGGGGCTCGTCTTTCCGGTGCAGGACCCCGGGCTGGGGAGCCCGACGTGGGGCTCAAGAGGTCTCACCCCTGTGGGAGAACCTCTGCGGAGTAATTATTCTCCGGTGTGTGGGTCGCCCACCTGGGGGTATGGGATTTGGCTATATCACGAGTCTACCCCTCCTGCCCGGCTCACTGTGGTTCCTTCTTTAGTGGTGGAAGATCTTTTCTGGTAGGTTCTGGTCTTTTTCATCGATGGTTGTTCTGCAGACAGTTGTGATTTTGGTGTGCTCCTGAGAGGGGGTGAGCGCAGGATATTCCTACCCAGCCACCTTGGTACCAACCTATTTCTACTCCTTTGAATAGCTAGACATTTTAAAATTACGCTTGTGGCTTGTGTTCTGTTTTATTGCGCGGTGCTTCTTCAGACCCGACCTGCCCCTGACATCTCATACCACTTTCTCATTCCCCAACCCCGCGACGCTGGCTTCCTGGCAGTTCCTTTCCTATCTTTGATCCTCTCCTCATGCTGTTCCTTGTGCCAGGAATGTGCTTCCCCTTGAAGGTCACGTGTCTGGCTCCGGTCTCTTCGCTCAGATCTCCGCTTAAATGTCCTCTCTTCTCAGAGTCTAAGTAGGTGTCTTCTGGTTACTTTATCCCTTACTCCCTGTGTATTTTCTTTATGACCTGAATCACAAGTTGTACTTTAGTTATTGGTCTGCTGTGTGTTGTCTGTGTCACCCACTAGGCAGTAAAACCCACGAGGACAGGAACTCTTTAGGAAAAATGTTTTAAGTACTGCTACTCCCAAAGGGGTTGAGTGGCAAGGATGGAAGGTAGACGAAAGAGTAAAGGCTCTTGTCAGATACCTCTTGCAGCTTTTGGTGATCCAAGAAATACTTTACTGCAGACATGTATGCAGCTTATGATACCCATCCTGTTTTCCTGACCTTGGCTAACTGGCCTAGAAGTTAGTGAGGAGCTACCAGTATGGGCATGAGGTGGTCAAATCCTCAGAAATGGTGCAGCACTTACTACCATTAACCATCCATCCACATTGGACACTGCAGACCACCCCACATCAACCATACATCCTCTGAACGGCTACACGTGGGACCAGAGAGAAAGGGGTCTCTTGAGTCAATTCATTTTCTGAGTAAAGCCTCCTCTATAAGGCCTCTTGGTTTTGGGGTGACCATTTCACTGTTCAGGTGACTATTTCTAACATAGCTCCTTATTTTCCTTTATTCTAGCAATTAAGTCATAACGAAGCTAACCTAGGGTTCTTGTGGCTTTATATACTAAAAGAATCTGACATACTCATGTTGTTAAATCTAATAGATAATTTCAATACTCTTCTTATGTGATCTTTCAACAGCATTTGGTAAAGTTGGCGATCCTCTCCTTGAAAATCTTTCTTTTCTTGGCAAGTGACTCTCCAGACCATAGTACTTTCCCCCCCTACATGTGTTCTTCTTAAAGAAATCCATCTATGCCCAGGGCTGAAACTACCATATTTGCATAGGTGACATCCAAATAAACATTTCCTGTTTCTTAGCTCTAGACCACACTGCCACTTCTAAACGCCCATCAGGAGGTTCCACAGACTCCGCTAGTTTAATACAGGTTGATCTGAACTCATCACTTTTTCCCCAGATCTACCTTTCCTCCTCTGTTCCCTAGTCAGACGGTGACCCTGGAATTCCTTCTCCACATTCCTTCCCCTTCCTCCATGTTTTATTAGAAAATTGTGGCCAGTATCTTCCCAAATTTCTCCAGGCGAAATATAATTATCTGCAATTCTGAGTGACTCATTTGCAGGAAAGGTCTGCTTAGTTCAAGTATTAAAGCATTTATATTTTTAATTAAAAATTAAAAAGATTAATTATTTCTGTTATATAAAAATACATAAAGAATGTGCTCATGTACCAGCTTATGAGATAGTTTAACTGATGTCCTCTGTGAGTCCTGCCTTTGTGACATTCCCTTCTCTCCCAATCTCACACCAAATGCAATCACTAACATGGATTAAGTGTTCATATTCACAAGAATTTCCTTTAACTTTTACAAATATGTATATGTATCTCTAAAAAAATGTGGTATTATTTTGGATATTTAAAAATTTTATATGAATTATGTCATACTAATGTACTTTTTGCAACTTGACTTTTTAATGTTCAATATTTTCTTTGTGAAATATATGTATGGATATACAGTAGTCCTCCCTGTTCGTGAGGAATACATTTCCCCAGTGGATTCCTGAAACCAGGGATAGTACCAAACCCTAAATACACTATGCTTTCCCCATACTAATGGGTGAATGGCGTATGCATCATGGACATACTGAACAAAGCGATGATTAACATCCTGGGCAAGAGGGAGTTGGATGGCGTAAGATTTCATCATGCTACTCAGAATGGCACACAATTTAAAATTTATGAATTGTTTATTTCTGGAATTTTCCATTTAATATTTTCAGACCATGGTTGACCGTGGGTACCTGAAACTGCAGAAAGCAAAACTGTGGATGAGCGGGGACTACTGTATACATATTTTTATGTGACATATATATGGATATTTATGTAGATAAATGTAGATAATATTAGCTTTTGTTCTTTTCCTTTCACTACTTGATAGTATCCCATTAAATAAAAATTCTTCAGTTTATTTAACTGTTTGTCTTTGGATGTAATATAAGTAATTTCTAACTTTTTGCTATTAAAATCAGTGCTGATCTGAACAGTAATGTACAATATTTTTGTGCATATGTGTAGTACGTGCCTGGAAGGTGAGTGCTGGATCTTAAGATAGCAGATTTTCAAATGCATTAGTTATTGCAGTTTTCTCCTTAATTTGTACTTTCACCAGCAGAGTTTAACAGCTCCCTTGCTGTATATCATGGCCAAACATAGCATTTATAACTATAATGCATTATAACTAAATTTCCCTCTAAACACTGTTTTCTCTGTGTAAATCTCGGTATGTTGTGTTTTGTTTTTTGTTCATCTCAAAGTATTTTCTGATTTCCCTTGTGATTTCTTCCTTGATCCATTGGTTATTTAGAAGTGTGTTATTCATTTTCACATATTTGTGAAATTCCCAGATTTCCTTCTGTTATTGATTTCTAGTTTCATTCCATTGTGGTCAGAGAACATAATTTGTATGATTTCAATCCTTTTGAATTTACTGAGAAAGGTTTTGTGCCCTAATATATGGTCTATCACAAGAAATATTTCACCTTTATGTGAGAAGAATGTGTATTATGCTGTTATTGGGTAGACAGTTCTATAGCTGTCTTTTGGGTGTGCTTGGTTTACAATGCTGTTCAGGTCTTCTATTTCCTTGTTGATCTTCAGCCTAGTTTTTCTATCAATTATTGAAAGTGGTGGTATTGAAATCTCCAAGTATTGTTGTTGACTTGTTGACTTGTCTATTTCTCCCTTCAATTCTATCCCTTTTGTGTCATGTGTTTAGAGGTTCTGTTGCTAGGTGCCTATATAATTGTTATGGCTTCCTGATGTTTTGATCCTTTTATTATAAAATATCCTTCTCTATCTCTAGTAACAATTTTAAGTTAAAGTCTATTTTTGATAATGAAAGTATAGCTATTCACCTATCTTTTAGTTATTGTTTGGTTACCTTTTTTTAATCCTTTTAATTTCAAACTGTTTCTGTCTATAAATCTAAAGTTGTCTCTTGTAGGTAGAAGATAGTTTATTTAAAAAAAAATTATTCTGCCTTTCTCTGCCTTCTTCTTTCCTTCCTTCTTTCCTTTCATTTTTCTTTTCTTTCATCCCTTCTTTAGTTAGTAACAATCTTGGTTGCCCACTCCGAAGACTGTAAGAAAATGATTGAAGAACAAGTAGTTTATTTAAGAAATAAATCTGGAGTGGAATTAGGGAAGAAACCAGGAGGGCAAGGCAGCCGATAACAAATACGTGATCAAAATAGATCTCATTGTGAGAAATCAGAGATTTACCCCACTGGGGAACTGTGGGAGTGAGGGTAGACATGGAATCTCAGATTCATCCACTTATTCACTTGAGTGGTGAGGGAGCTGGAACAATTATATACCAACTCATATTAGTAACTAGTTGAGGGAGTATTATTTCTGCTCTTCTCTGGATTTCCACTGGCAAGGGTAAAGTAAGCTTGCACTACTTGAAAAAGTCCTTATGCGGTTGGGGGGGCAGAGTGCTTGTACCATAAGGTTATACCTGAGGGCATGTGGGTAGTAGTCTCACCCTGTCTATTCCATTGTTGCAATATCATCAAGGGACAATTTCAACTTTTTCTCACTGATTTTCTACACCAGTTCTGTTGTATATGAAACATCCATTACATATGTGGGTGTCCTTCTGAGCTTTTTATTCTGTTCCATTGATCTATTTGCTATCTCAGATCAGAGCCTACGCTGTGCCCTTTCTCATTCTTGTTATTGGTAACGCGGGTCTTCTCTGTTTTGTCTCTTCGGCCGACAAGCACTGCATCAACTTTATTGGTTTCTTCAGACAATTGGCTTTTGTTACATTGATTTTCTCCAGTGATGTTTTCTTCTATTTCATTTATTTCTGCTATTGAATTTATTTTTTTTGCATTCTTCTGTTTTCTTTGGACTTAATTTTCTCCTTTTTTTTTCTTTTTTCTTCTTTTTGGGGAGGGGTGTGGAAACTTCATTAACTTGTTACTTCTTTCCTGATACAAGCATATAATACTGCACATTTCCCTTTAGGCCCCATTTTAACAGCATCCCACAGTTTTTGATATGTTGTATTTTCATCATTCAGTTTAAATTATTTTAAAATTTTACTTGTGGTTTCTTCTTTGAACTATGGATTATGGTGAAGTTTAATTTCTGAATATTTGGGAAGTTTTAGATACCTTTTCAGCATTGATTTGTAACTTAATGATGTTGCGGTTAGAGACCATACTTTGACATTTTCATCTCCTCTGTTTTCTTTATTCTCTGTGTTTGTGGATTTCTTGAATTTGGATGTTTGATTTTCTAAACTGATCCTCTAATTGTCTCATTCAACTTCTGTTATTTTCTTGATCTTTATCTTTCTGTTTTATTTTCTGAGAGACTTCTTTTATTTCATTTTCCACATGGCACTGAAGTTTTTATTACCATCATATCAATTATTTGATACCATCTGATTTGATTTTTTTTAACAATCTAGTTTTGCAACCTCTGTTCTGCAAGTGCAAATTCAGTTAATTTATATCTTGTGATTACTTACATAATTGAATTTATATCTGCTATCTTATATTTTATTTTCTATTTTTTTCTGCTCCTTTTATGACTTTTTTCTTAATGAAGATTTTTTTAAAGATTTTCTTTGTACTTGTCTACTAGTTTTGAAGTTATAACCACTGTTTATATTCCAGTGGTTACTATTAAAGTAGTAATGTGTATATTGCAATACTTATCTTACAAAATATATAGTTAAGCACTCCCTCTGCTACCCTCCCCAGTAGACTTTAGAATATTTCACCTCTGGTCACTATCCCTCCTCCACACACCATACTATTTTCTATGTTTATGAATTCTTAGAAGAGACTTTTTCTTTTTTTAATACAACAAAGATAGAAAAGTCCCTCATTGTCTGTCTTTACCGCTGGGTGGATATTATCAAGTTCATCATTTCTGTCAAGTACAAGAGTACTGACTTGTGATAGCAGGTCTCAGCTCATGTTCCCCATCTTACCAATACAATGAATTTCCCTTGGAGTTGTTGTATCTCCTGTGTCTAGTTTAATTAGGTCAGCAGATGCTACTTCAGTAGCCTTGAATTCAGCAAAAAACTTAGCACTCTAACTTCTATCTCTCTTTTAATTCTGGTCTTTTGTAATTTTTCTTCTTTACAAACTCTACTAAAAAGATGCTTTAAAACTTTTATCCTTTATTCTTAGTATTTGAATTGAGAGGTTTGTTTTTTTTTTTTTTTTTACAGTGAATCTTTTTTTTTTTGTGCTTGTGACATACTGCCAAAAATAAAAAGCTTGTATTAATATTTGACTATTTTAAGTTATTTTTTGATTTCTTTTATCTTTATTGTTTCATTCTGATATATTAACTGTAGTTTTCTGATGTTAACTGCCTTGATAATACTCCAATGGCTATGCAAACCAGTGGTGAGTAGGAGAAATAATGATGAACTGCTGTATAAACTCTGAAGTATCATATAAAATTTTTGTCACAAACATTTACCAAGAGTTACTTACATGTAACTGGGTTACATGTAAGAACCATTTGCTGGGTTCTTTGCAAATGCTAACTTTACTCTTCACAATGGTATTCACTCATCAACAAGAGTTGTAACACAGGAAGAAAGGGGTCAAGTTTCTCAAAACCATCTAGCTGATGGAGGTCAAGCTGGGATTTGAACTCATGTCCACCTGACTCCAAAATATGTTATTTTTAAAGTCTCCAAAAAAGACTGCAAAGTGCTTTGAAACATTTGACAAGGGCTACCCTACTAATCCAAAAGCAGGTTGCTAACAATTGAAACCATCAAAGAGCATTCTTGTCTTGAGTGCTTTGCAAAAGAATTAATCCAAGTGGCCACAGTTGCCTAGATAGCTAGAGAATTATTTCCTATTTTTGCCTGGAATTCTTTCATTTAACACACAAATTTAGCTACCTGCTGATAATATGTGGGAGGCATTTGGAATAATTCAGAGTCATGTGCTTTAATTTTGATAAGGTAGATATCCAGCCCACACATGAGTAAATAATCAAAAATAGGAGACAAAATTTAAAATATAGGTGCTAAGGGTTAAGAGTGGTACTTACTTTAAACAACATTCCCAATGAGAGATGCGTTATCTGGTCATGCCTAAGAAGTGCGATGGACTTTGTAAAATGTTTCTAAAATAACAATTCTCCATCTGTCAAAAATAAACGAGCATGCACTCACTTGATAAAGCAATGTAGATCCGAACAGGTGAAGTAGGCAGAGGTGAGCACTGTAGTTTTTGTTAATAATTTTTCGTGAGAGTAATTAAGGAGTCCAGGTTCTGTAACCTCTTAATTGAAATCATCGGATTAGACTGATGAAGCTCACTCAAACTTCATTGAAACAACTTTCCTATGAATAGACCTCTTTCAGACCAAAAGTGCAGCTTCCTCTTTTTCCAAGATGAACATTTAGGTTTTCTGATCACAGGTTTCATTCTTCAGCAACAAAAGATGATTCTGGCACTTTCTCTGGTCCTTTCCACACTCCCACCTCTCCTATCCCCTTGACATACACCTTCTCTCCATTTGTTTCTGAACTGTTGCTAAAATAAAAGGGTGACTCATCCTACTGGTGCTCAAATGGAAAACTCATGTGGATTTTCCAAGTATTGAAAAGCATACTGAGTAAATTATTAGAGAACGTTAGAGCTTAATGGGATACTTTTTGATGACTGGGAATCCTTGCTTAATCAGCTCTAATGGAAAGATGGCCTATTTTATGCCACTGCCAAAGACTGCATCTGCTGGGGATTTGACAGTATATTACTTGCCATTCTAACTCCCTTGTATCCAAAACCAAAAACAAAAGAACAAAAACAAAATCCTTACCAACCGTCTTTTACTCACAAATGATTATCACATTTAAATGAGTCTTATTTCGGGTATCCTTCAAAGGAAGAGTGAGGTTTGGTCCTCTTGCAAAGTTTGCTGCACACCTACCCTGCATCCAATTCTTCTGCAGCTGGTGTTTAGGACCATCTTCTTCTTTATCTAATGACCTTGTTCACAAATTGTTGTAATATCCAGTTACTACTTTTGTTTATGTGTGTCTAGGGTTGGTGCAGTATGGAAAAGGGCAGGCAGGAGGGTAGGATAGACATTTAATTATCTTAATGGAGAGATGGGAGATTAGGGCTCAAGAAACTTCAATTTAAGGCCTTACAAGATTCCTATCTGATGAGAAATGTGTCCTTGGAACATCTCTGAACCTCATTTTTCTAATCTATAACATGTGGCAAATAGTACCTGACAGATTGTCCTGAGAATTAAATAGTATAGGCAGGAGTTGGAAAAGCTAATGGCATCTGGATCAGAAGTGGTAAGAGATAGTTTAGGGACAGGCTATGAGCAAAAAGACCCATTAAGTCTGCTCAATTATTTCACAATCAAACTCATGTTTTAGAGATTGTAAACATTGAATCTTTATTCTTGATAATACACAAGACTTATTTATAATGTTAGTGTATTTTAGAATAGTTGTCTATTTACACCTCACCCATGCCACGCCCAATATCCATAGCAATTTTTCAGAATATCACCTTACATACGAGGTTATTACATCCAAACATTTTCCAGAAACAAAAGAATATCTTGATAGTCTTCAGACAGTTCCTCAGAGACAATTCATCCCACACTTTTCAGTGACAAGGAGCTCAGCTGAAGAGCAGCCTTAATTCACTGGCAATTCCTTCTTGAATTGAGTCAAAGACGGAGTTCTTATAATTTTCAAGCATTATATTTTCTTGGGTTATTACCTAAAATATTTTGAAACATTTTGCATATTCATCTCAACGTCTTCTTTGCATTTGTAATTCTTTGCAGTTTGTAATTCTTAACAACATTCCTTTTGTGCAGGATTTGTAGGTAAAATATTACATATTTATGCTAAAATACTTTTGCTGTTTAAATAAAATGCAAATTTAATTGTTTTGTATTTTTATTGGCTAAATCTGGCAAATGCAAGATAGTTTCCAGAATATTAACCATTCTACTAGCCTCCTCTTGTTTGTCTTTTAGGGAGTCAGATGTACCTGGATTCAAGTCTCAGTTCTATAATTTGTAAGCTACATGATCTTGGACAAAGTACATTATCTTTCTGAGCCTCCATTTTATCATCTATAAAATAGGCATAACACCTCTAAGGGCAAGGACTACACCTGCTCACTAAAATCTGTGCATCCTCTTATTCCAGGGCTCACAGGTAGACTAAACTTCCAGGCTTCTCTTACACTTAGGAATCCCATTTGGTTGACTTTCAGACAGTGGAATGGGAGCAGAGGTGACGTGCCATTTGGGTTAAGGCTTTTTAAGAAGGAAGGCTGTGTCTCCTTCATGCTCCATGTTCTTCCTTTTGCAAGTTGGGGGTGGGGGCAACGAGGTCTCAGGGGTTAGTGAAGCCTTCGAATGAAAGGAGCCTAGATCTCTGAGTCGCCATGTGAAAAAAAAACAAGAACAAAAACAAAAATTTTACATACCAGGAACACTTGTACTCACTCTTTATGTGAGAAAGAAACCAACTTCTGTTGGTTCTGTTCTGCTGCCACTGAACTTTGGAGGTTAATTTGTCCCAGCTGCTACTACTACCATGACTAACATAAAAATTTCTACAGGAAAAAAAATGCTGCTTTAGTAGATACCTAAAATAGATGGCATCCTGTAGAAAACGGTATGGAGGTTTCTCCAAAAACTAAAAATAGAACTACCATATGACCCAGCAATTCCATTGCTCACTATATATCTGAAGAAAACAAAAAGATTATTTCAAAAATACATGCACCCTAGTGTTCAAAGCAGCATAGCCAAGATGTGGAAGCAACCTAAGTGTCCATCGACAGAGGAATGGAAAACAACAGTTGAAAAGAAAATGGCATCTGGACCCCAAATGGTAAGAGATAATTCTAGGAAAGGCTAACAACCAAAAAAATGGACCATTAAGTTTACCCAGCTAAGCACAAGGAACTCAGCCCTGTGACAAAGATCAGACTAAGGGTTAATAAAGCTTTTCTACTCAGACTGATTGTTTCAGATGATTCCATGGTACAAAATATGAAGTTGAGAGTTGTAAGAATGGGTATTAGAAAACAAAGAAGTACGGCAAACTGTATTATCATGTCTGGAAAAAATGAAGTCTTATACATGGAACTGATTGGTAGAAAACAGATCAGAAACTTTTAAAGGAAGTATATTAGTTTGCTAGGGCTGTCATAACAAAGGGCTACAAATTGGGATGCTTAAATAACAGAAATGTATTGTCTCACAATTCTGGAAGCTAGAGGTCCAAAACAAGGGTGTTGGCAGGGTTGGTTCCTTTTGAGGGCTGTGAGGAAAGATCTGCTCCAGGCCCTGACTTTTGGCCTGTGGATGGGCTTCTTCATCTTCACATGGCATTCTCCTATATACAAGTCTGTCTCCAATTTCCCCTTGTTATAAGGACACCAGCTATACTGAATTAAGGTCCACCCTAATGACCTTAAATTAACTTACAAAGATCCTGTCTCCGATAAGGTCACATTCTGTGGTATTGGTGGCTAGAACTTCAACATATAAATTTGGGGTGACATAATTCTATCAGTAACAGGAACCTTTTTTTTCTTCCAGTTTTATTGAGATATAATTGACATAGAGCACTGTGTGAGTTTAAGGTATACAGCATAATAATTTGACTTAGTTACTTATGACTTATGAAATGATTATCACAATAAGTTTAGTGAATATCCATCATCTCATATAGATACAAAATTAAAAAAAAAAGAAAACAAATTTCCCTTTGATGAGAACTCTTAGAATTTACTTTCTTAATAACTTTCCTATATAACATACAGCACTGGTGGTGCAGTGGTTAAGAATCCACCTGCCAATGCAGGGGACACGGGTTCGAGCCCTGGTCCGGGAAGATCCCACATGCCGCGGAGCAACTAAGCCCGTGTGCCACAACTACTGAGCCTGCGCTCTAGAGCCTGTGAGCCACAACTACTGAGCCCACGCGCCACAACTACTGAAACCTGCGTGCCTAGACCCCATGCTCCGCAACAAGAGAAGCCCGGGCACTGCAACAAAGAGTAGCCCCCGCTTGACGCAACTAAAGAAAGCCTGCATGCAGCAACGAAGACCCAACGCAGCCAAAAAGAAAAAAAAAAGTGTTAATTATATTTATCATGTTGTACATTACATACCTAGTACTTATTTATCTTATAACTGAAAGTTTGTTCCTTTTGACTGCTTTCATCCAATTCCCCTCCCTCTACCCCCTGCCTCTGGTAACCACAAATCTGATCTCTTTTTCTATGAGTTTGTTTTTGCAATATAATAGACCTACAATGTAGTGATTCAATATTTCTACACATTTCAAAATGGCCACTATGATAAATCGAGATATGATATGTCACCATACAAAGATATTACATAGTTATTGACTATATTCCCCAATCTGTAACAGGAACTTTTAAAGAAAATTGTATTGCCGAAGAAACAAATATTCTGGATGTTAAAAACAAGACCAAAAATCCCTGTGATTATAAAACAACTTTTGGGTCCCCAAATTTGCAAAAGCAGAAAGTATACTGCAAAAGCTCTTTAGCCTCCAACACACTCGTGACCATGGAAGATAATGGACAATGAACTGCTTCCCACAAGCCAGAGCCAGGGTCATGGAGAACAACAGAAAAGGGAAATCCTCCCAGGTAGCCTCTCCAAGGTCTTGTCCCAAAGAACATCCTGTGCCAGGGCAAGATATCTTCACCTGCCCAGCAGGATTCCATTGTGACTGTAGACCACTGAGTGCCTCCTGTTTCCTACTCTTCCCTTTATAAATGGGAGTTTTGTAACAGAGGAGAACAAACCTGACTCCATTTTGAACCTATTCCTTTAACTCTAACCCTTGCGCTCTGTTGCCTGTGCTTAGTCATGCTGGCTCTGCACCTTTGGAAAAGAATGTTGCCTATAGTCTGAAATATACATGATAGTCCATTCTCAAGCTCTGACCTTCAAAGGTATAAATCTTTTCCATTCATATAGAGATTAAAAAGTTACAAAACATAGAATAACATTTGTCTTGTTGGCGGCTTACAGGAACACTGTGACCAGACCTACTGGACAGCTGCGAGAACAAAGGATTCTGGCACCAGGAAGTGTGCAACCAGCCCCATCCCTTCCCCTTTTAGTATAAAAGAAGCCTGACTTCTAACTCAGGCAGATGGTTCTTTGGGCCACTAGTCCACCGTCTTCTCGATCTGCTGGCTTTCCGCATGAAGTTGCTGTTCTTTGCCCCAACTACTCACCTCTTGATTTGTTGGCCTGTCATGCAGTGAGCAGTATGAACTTGGACACAGTGACAGTTTTACTGCGGTTATACTGGATCCGCTACACTCTGGTATATTGAATGTTTGGAGGGCAGATGCCTGCTCTTCTTAGCTCATAGATCACCAGATCATGAGGGGCCACCTCTGTACTTGATGGAGAGGTCACTGGATCTGGGGATCATGGGCTCTGAGCTGAGAATGCTGTAACTCACAGTGAATGTGTCTCTGGGTAGGAAGAAGGGTGCATCACAGACATGCTGGTCAGAGACTGCATGGGAACCAAGGTGGCTTACTGTTTACCAAGATCAGTGCTTTCCTCAACGTTCTCCTCCTCTTTTTCAGTGAAACAGCCACGTGAGAGTTTTAGCCCAGGAAATGTATGGGGAAGCTATTGGTACTATCTGAGTACTGCTTTTAAGACATGAAAGTAGATTCTCTGCTCCCATTTCTCCTTCCACAAGCAACATACTGAAAATGACTTGGCCCCCAGGGGGTTTTAAAATGCAAGGAGCCTGGATCCATGAAGCAGCATGGGGAGAAAAGTTGTCCTCAAACCAAAATAGTGGTATTGCACTATAATTTGAAAGAGAAAGTTCAATTTTGTTAAGTTGCTGAAATTTGGGGATTTATTTGTTATAGTAGGTAGTATTACTCAAGCTAGTATTTCTGTTTAATTTTAAGGTCCCCTCCAGACATAATATTATACGATTCTACAGTAAGTTTCAAGGACTGTGACACACCTAAAAAAAATAACAAGCCTGCTATTTATTGTACCAAAAATCTTCTATCTGTTTTGTGTATTATTTACTCTCAAAAACGAAAGCTAACAATGAGATTCGACTATCTAATAGCTGAGGGCTGCTGCTATTGATGTTTTCTGGCATTAAAAATTCAACACAGCCCAAGGAAACAGAGAAATATAGAATTTTTAGACAAGAAAGGACCTACAAGTTAACAGACATTAATTTCATTTTACAGATGAGGAGAGTAGGCTCAGGAAAGTTAAATAAATTTGCTTAAGTTTAAACTACTTGTCAGTCCATGATAAAGATTGAATTTTGACCCAGCTGTTACTTCAATGATTCTGTGCTTGCATCTATACAACTCTGTGTATGTAATTTTTCAAATATTATTATCTGCACTGCTAATCTTTGTTTGTCAATCTGGTTTTGCAGTCAGGCAAAGTCATACTCAAATCCTACTCAGCCACCTGTCTGCTGTGTGGTTTTGAGGAAATTATTTACTGTCTCTGAGCCTTAAGTGCCTCATCTGCTGTGTCGATATAATAATAGCCAACATATAAAGTTGTTCTGGGGATTAAAATGTGATTGTGTACATAAAACACAAAAATACACTGCTTTCTAGGCAATGAATAATTATTGCCATCGTAATGAAGATGGTTTTAGAAAAGGAATGCTTTCGGTTATACATCTCATCTATGAGGAACGATAGGGAAACAAATCTTAGATTATTACATGTCTTTACAATCTATAGTAGAGACCTTATACTGCTATAATAAATGGGCAGTCTCTATTTCTGTTTCACTCTAACTGTAACAGATGGATTAACCATGGAAACTTTCCATAAATAAGGAAGAGAACCCTATCCTAAAATGGAAGTAGTAGAATTTATCCCTGGTATCTTTGAAAACAGGAAGGTTATGGACACAGTGTTACTATGAGATGCCATGGTCTGGACTAGAAGGTCTCATAATTTAGTCTTACAAAAATTATGAATGAGTAAAGCTCAAAAGAATGTATGTAACAAAGAGATCAACACAAATGGATTGTAAATTCTCTTTTCAAGCTCTAGTGAGAGATGAGGTTAAAAAATCAAAGGTGCTATATGTGATATTTCACAATTCACAAAACATTTTTCACATTCACCATCTTTTTTAGACCACCTACAGCTCTGTGAAATTGGGATTGATCTTATCCCTGTTTTACACACAAGGACTTTGAGGCTCATGAATTTCAAATGGCTAGTCCAAAGTTACCCACCTAGTAAGTCCTAGAGCTGGGATGGGGCTCAGAATTGATTCCAAGAATCCTATGTATTTTCCATTAATAGATCATTATCTCTCTAGATAGAAGATCTGTTTCAATAGATGAGAAAGATTTGATGAAATATAGGTTTGAGCAGCAGTTGAAACTCTTGATGAAAGATGAACACTTATTTAAGAAATTGATCCATGTATTAAAATGAAGCAAACCCTGTGGCCAGAGAGAAGCCACTTACAGAAAGATTTGCTTGTTAGGAAGAGAATTCTAATCAAAAAAATGTGAGATGGCTTATGAGATAATTATAAGCAAGAAGCATCATCTAAAACTATGTTCACTAGGACGGCCAGCAGTGTTCTTTTAGCATAAATAGGTTCTAGAACACTACCTATCTTTCAGATTCCTCCCTATTAATATTGTAAATTATTATTAGCACTAAATATTCTGAAAATAACTTATCTTACCTCTCTCTCTACTCCCAGTTGTGCCCTCCTCTCTACTCACCAATCTATATGCTGGAGCTCTTAGATGTTATCTCTCCCACTTACCTCAACACACTGCCACCAGCACACACTCACACTAATACCGTTGGGCTCATGTTTACTCTGTCTTTCATATCCCATCTCACCTGTTTTATGTGGTTAATCAAGGCTTGATTTAGATTTAATCTAATCTATTTTCCCAGATTGCCCTAAGTGAGATATTCCTCCTCTCCGCTCGGCTCCTGTGACACCCTGTCTTTTCTCCTATAATAGATCTAAAGAATTGTCTGTTCATTTGTCTGTCTCTTTTGTTGTCTTCAAGACCAGATAATTGCACTTTTATTTTTTAAGAGACAAAGGCAAATGTTTATTTAGAAGGAAAAAAAGAAATCACAAGTTAAATAGCTAAAAAGCTGAAATATACCACCAATAATACAAAATCCAGAAAAATAATAGCACATTTTAATCTATTTGTGTTTATTTTTCTTTAAGAGTTGGCTCAAATATTATCTTCTCTTCTGATCACCCTATACAAAGGAGCAAGCACCTTTTTCATCATTTTTCATCCCTGTTATCTGCTTTCTTTTATTCAATAGCACTTATCCTTTGGAATCTCATATCTATTTTATTTGTTTGCTTATTGTCTTTCTTCCCCACTAGAATGTAAACCCTAAGAGGGCAAAGACATTTTCCTTTTAGCCCAACACACAGAACATAAGTGCCCAATAAATATCTGTTGAGTGAATGTTGAAAATTTCACACAGAATTCCGTATTTGACAAAATGCAAGTAGAATATAATTCAATTTGTGTTTAAAAAAGTAATAATATGCATAAAAAAAGAGAAGTAGATCAAAATATTAAAAGTGATTATCTCTGGATGATAAAATTATGGATGATTTTCATTTTTTCATCCTGTTTTTCTGGATATTCCAATTTGCCTTTTGTGACTGCACTTCTCACCTCCACACACTCTATACAGGAGTGCCTCCTGTAGTGCTTTGCATGAACATGCTTTGGTGTTCTTCAAGGCTGCATAGTAGATTTCATCTCCCTGTTCTCTGAATTATTTTCCTGTGAGATCTTATCCATATTTTCAAATACCACCTACATGCCGTGGATTCTAAAAAAATCTTTATTTCTAATCCCTAACTTTTCATAAGCTCCAGATCTCTCTTCTACACGGGTAACTCCATCCGGGCATCCAAAAGGCATTCTGAATACAATTTGGCTAAGCTCTCACTCATTTTCATAAACAGCTGTGAGCCTGGCACTATGATTGATGCTTCATGTAGACTACTCATAACCACACTATAAAACAAATGAGGAAATTAAGGCTAAAAAAGGTTAAAGGACTCACAATGGTACTAAAGAATCTAATTTCAGGCATCTGGAGAGCCTCAGTTAACCCCAAATCCTTTGGGGCTCAGTGGGCAGCAAAGTCCAAGGGCCAGGTCAGAGGCACTGCTGGCCCAGCCCTGGTCAAACAGCCTTCTGCAAAATGGTTACCCTGGCTCAGAATTCTTTGCTAGCAGTATAAGCAGAAGGATAGATATTTTAGTCGGTCCATATTACTTTCCATTCTCTGCATGCTTTACAGGCTCGCAGGTCTATGACTTGGCTTCAGTGGTGGCCGTTTGGAATGTCCCTCCCTCTTAACTCCATTAATTACAACCCTCCTTATCCTTAAAGTCCAGACTAAAGGACATGACGTACATTCGTCCTGCTTTAATTCTTATAGAGAATAAATTCTCCCTCTACTTTCCTATACAGTATTCTTCTTCCATGTCCATTATAGCTCTATTACAGTTTGCCTAATGTTGAAGTTAGTTAGCTGTTGAACTGCTGACAGGGGAATTGCCTGTTAAGCTCTTAGCAGGAAAAGTTCCTGTCCCATTAATTTCAGGGTCTTCCATGTGCCCAGCCTAGATAGTTGCTTAGGTATATCCTCCACAGCTTGTACAATTAAGTTGTTGCCCAATAAATGTTGTGACAATTATGCCTTTGGGTAATTACAATAGTTCTTTAACTATTAAGTAAAAAGAGGAACTTAAATATATACTGAAATAAAAAATTCAACAAGAATTTCAATAACAATAGAGAAAAATTCATGGAGCACTTAGCCAATGCTTGGCTAATTGGCATTCACTTTTACCTTCGAAACAATTCTGAGGGGTTGGAGGAGAGCTATAATAAAGGAGATGACAGAGATAGCTGAATTCATTTAACTATAGAACTAAGACTATAATAAGCTTGAGAATTATGATTATCGGACATATAGAATTATCCTATAAATAGTGTAGGGACAACTGGGTAACCATCTGAAAAGAGTAATGCTAATAGTTCCTTCACAACTTATGATAAAATAAATTCTGGATGAATTTAAGGTTTACACATAAAAAGTGAAACCCTATACGAAAAGAAAACATTAGAGAATTAAAAATAAATCTTGGAGTGGGAAGGCCTTTATAAGTTAAAAAAAATCCACAAGTCATAAATTTTACTATATGAACAAACAAAAAAACAAGAAAAATATTTGACATCAAAATGTCCTTTATATATAAACAGCTTCTATATATTGATAAGAAAAGATCAACAATGCACTAATTAGATGATGGGATAATTCATAGAAAAATATATATGAATGACTGTTAAATACATGGAAAGATATTCAACTTTACTCATGATAAGAGAAATGCAAATAGAAATTAAAATGATATAACATTTACTAGCTATCAGATCAGCAAAGATAAAAATATTTGATATCACATTATGTTGGTGAGTGTGTGCAACAAAATAGACTCTTAAGAATTGTTGGTGGGAGTTTAAATAGTACAATTAGATGAAGAACAATTTGGCAACATATATCAAAATAAAAAATGTATATACCTTTTGATTCAGTAATTCTACTTCTAGAATTTTATCTTTTTTTTTTTTTTAAATTAATTTATTTATTTTTGGCTGTGTTGGGTCTTCATTTCTGTGCGAGGGCTTTCTCTAGTTGTGGCAAGCGGGGGCCACTCTTCATCACGGTGCGCGGGCCTCTCACTATCGCGGCCTCTCTTGTTGCGGAGCACAGGCTCCAGACGCGCAGGCTCAGTAGTTGTGGCTCACGGGCCCAGCCGCTCCGCGGCACGTGGGATCCTCCCAGACCAGGGCTCGAACCCGCGTCCCCTGCATTAGCAGGCAGACTCTCAACCACTGCGCCACCAGGGAAGCCCCTAGAATTTTATCTTAATGATAGATTTGCTACAGGCCTCACACATTCAAGGCTATTAGTTGCAGCATCTTTATTTTGAAGTTATTGAAGAATGACAATGACTTAAAAGCTCATCAATAGGAAACCATTTAATAATTACGATAATCCATAATATCAAATAATATGCAACCATCAAAAAACATGAGGTAGCTTTATACCATGGATATGAAAAGAGCTCTAAATTAAATTACAGCAAATTGTTAAGGGAGAGAAGCAAGCTAATATGCAGCGTATGTTTCCATTTGTGCAAAAATCAAAGAACACATACATACATGCTTATAAAAACACAAGCAACTCCAAAAGAAAATTGTACTGCCAAGCTTCCATCTAATATGTGAGGAAATGGAGAATCAGAAATGTTATGAATTACCTTCAGAGTCAACCAGTTAGCTCAGTAAGAAATGTAAACCTGTCACCTGACACTGATCATTTACTTTTCTCCCTAGTTAGGATGCCAGGTTTTCCCGTGAGAAATTCAGGGAGAAAAGATATGGTCCCTACCCTGGAAGAACTTATAGTGGAGGAGCAGATGCAGAAAAGAACAATTACCTAGAAGCATGGTGACAGTGCCAAGCTCAAGAGTCTGTGGGATCACAGACAATTCATGTAATAGGGAAGAACAATTCTGACTCCATTTTGTATCTCTTTCTTTTACTTTGACTTTTGTATTCTATTGCTTCTGTTGCAAGTTAAGAATGTTGCCTAAAGCCTGAAATATCCAGGATAGAGACCATTCTCAAGGCTCTGACCTTTAAAGGTATAACACTTTTCCATTCATATAAAGATAAAAAGTTGTGGAACAGAGAATAGCATTTGTTTTCTTGGAGGTTTACAAGAAATCATGACCTGATTTTGACACCAAGAAGTGTGCAACAACCAACCACGGCCCTTCCCCTTTTAGTATAAATGAAGCCTGAATTCTAATCAGGCAAGATGGTTCTTTGGGACACTAGTCCACCATCTTCTCGATCTGCTGTCTTTCTGAATAGGAATAGGAATAAAATTGCTATTCCTTGCCCCAGCAACTCCTCTCTCAATTTATTGGCCTGTCTTGGGGCGAGCAGTACGAGCTTGGACTAGTTGACAGAGTGCTCTGAAGTGATATGAAGATTAATGCTTGAGTTGTGTTTTGGAAGGAGACACGTGTTCATGACTTATGAGTCACATCATAGAGAACGAAAAGAAGGATGAGAGCCTGAGAGAAGAGTCAGCATGACTGAAGGCTCAGAATTCATTCATACATTCATTCACCCAGAAGGTATTTATCGAACATCTGTTAAGTCCTGGGCAAGAAGTGATGACCAAGTCAGACAAGGTTTGCAGCCTTATTGTCATCCCAGAGGGAAGACAGGCTGAAAATGTAAACGGATAAGCTCATCTCAGAGTAGTAAACGCCATGAAGTTTTATAAAGAAAACAAAGAAGGGTGATATGACAGTGAGTGAATGGTGGTGGTCTAAGGGCTTACTTTATAGGCCAGCCAGATCAGCCCTCTCTGAGAAGGTGACCTTGAGGCAGAGATTTACATCTCCTCCTCCTCCTCCTTTATCTTCATCATCGACATCATCTGTCTGTCTTTCTATCATCTCTCTATTCATCTCTTTATAATATAGACCACATAGGTAATTTAAAAGTTTTTAGATTCCACATTAAGAAAGTAAAATGAAGCATTGTGATGGTTAATTGTATGTGTCAACTTGAGTGGCCATGAGGATGGTCCCCAGATTAAATATTCTTTATGGGGGTGTCCATGAGGGTGTTTCTGGATGAGATTAGCATTTGGATCAATGGGTTTACATATGGCCCTCCCCAGAGTGGCTGGGCACCATCCAATCTATCGAGGGCCTGAATAAAACAAAAGGCAGAAGAAGGAGGAGTTTGCCCTCTTTTTTCCTGCCTCCCTCTTGAGTTGGGACATCTCATCTCAGACTGGATTTCCACCTCTAGCTTCCCTGGTTCTCAGCCCTTTGGACTAGGACTGGAATACACGCCTGGTTCTCCTGGGTCCCCAGCTGGCAAATGGCACACTGCAGAACTCCTCAGCCTCCACAATTTCATGAGCCAATTCCAATAATAAGTCTATCTATCCATCCATCCTGTTGGTTCTGTTTCTCTCTGGAGATCCTAACTAGTACAAGCAGTAGTCACATCCCAAAGGTAAAAAGAGGCTAAATTAATTTCAGTAACATATTTTATTTAGTCAAATATATCCACAATATTTTCATTTTAATATACAATGATATAAAAATTATAAATGCAATGTTTCACATTATTTTTCATTTTAAATCTTCAAAATCCAGTGTGTATTACACACTTACAGCCTATCTGTTATACCAACCACAGGCCAAGCACTCACCAGCCACAAGTGGTTCACAGCTGCCGTACTGGACGACTCAGGTCTAGAGCCTGTGCCTTTTACCAACACAGTGTTTCGTAGAACCTTCTAGAAAAAAATGCTAGGATCATTGTTTGTAAAAATAGTAGAGCTGACTATAGAACTCTAATGGAAAGAGCAAACATAACAAAATAAGAGTTGGAACAAGATGAAGAGAGATGAAGGGATTTTGGATTTCTTAATTCCAGACTATTTCCAGAGAAGTAAAAATCTCCTTCTTAGGCTCCTCCATTTTTTGCTCCAAATATCCCACCTCCCTCTTCCTGGATCTCCGTTTCCTCATTTTCTTGTGAATGTGTAGAGGTGGCAGAGGTGGATCAATATTAATATTGATAACAGTGTTCACCTTTGCACCCAAGACTTATGTACATTGGGCTTCTCTACATACAGACTGAATACATGACATGCAACCAGGTGGCAATAAGGAACATGGGTGTCACTTTGTACAATTGTATATTATAAAATGTACAAGCTACTATAATCTTCACAATTTAGGAGCTCTTTTCAAACTTTCTAAAATTCCCATGGAGCAAATCCACAGCCTGCATTTCTAAATTATCTCCCTGAATAAAATCGAAGATCACTTCCTTTCCAACACGAATAATATTTATGCTTACATGTAGGTCAGAGTCAGCCAAACAGCTCTTGTGTCTGAAAGTCTATTTTAGACTTGGCTGTCATGACAACCATGGGATTGGGCCCAGGTGTCTTCTGTCTCCTGACACACAGACAGCAAGTTTGCAGGCCTGGCTGTGATTTCTGGGGAGCAGCGCTTAGGAACTGCCATAGGATGAATCAGCCCACTTGGTCTTGGCAGGGGTGCTGGCCTATCAGACTGAAAAAAGCTTCTGTTCCGTGTGGATCCTGAATTTATCAATTTATATAGATTGGCAGAGGGCACAGCAGGGAGGCTGGGATTACTAATGGGCTAAGTCTCCACAGTACTATAAGAACAAGGAGAGCTGAGAAAGTGTCCAGGGCAGAGTCCAAGGGATGATTGCTCCTAGAATCCAGATCTGAGCTTTCAGACTGTTGGGTTCACATGCCAGTCCAAGGGCACAGGTTCTGAAGGAATTCCCTAGGCGGGAGCCCTAGAAGAGCTCACACTCCTCCTTCTAATTAACCTGGCTCCACTTGAGTTCAGCCCCGGGAAGCCAAATGGGCTCATCCTGCCCATCAGAGGGTTTGCTCCTGGGATCAGATCACCCTTCCTACAACAGTGGTTCTCAAATCTTGCTGTATAACAGGATCACCTGAGGAGCTTTAAAAACTCCTGGTCCACTGGCAAAACCCCATACGTATAAAATCAGAATGTCTTGGGGAGGGGACCTTGGGTATCGGTAGTTTTTAAAGCTCCTTGCTGATGACAATTTACAATCACGGCTGAGGCATATTGATGTAGAATGAACTGGGAGAGGCGTGTGGTGACATACAGAAGCTTGGCTTATAGGTTTTTCTTACTATCCTAAAATGTATACTAACATGGACTTTATTGGATGAGCTGGAACAGGGATTATCAAAACTTCTGCTATCCACTCTTCAAAATCACTAAAAATTTCAAAGTGCCTTTGTGTTATGTGGGCTACATCTATTGATATTTATTGTACCAGAAATTAAAGCTGAGTTTTTTTAAAACACAAGAATACACCAGCACACATTCTATTGGCCATCAGAGCAGTGATGTCATCACACATCACGGAGCCTTTAGAAAAGCCCACGGTAATCCCAAAAGAGAATGAGAGTGAATAAAGCAAATGGCATCTGAGTTTTGTCATGGCAACAGTTTTGACCTGTGGACCCCTTGAAAAGGCCGCAGGGATCCCAGTATATTTCTGGACCACATTTTGAGAACTGTTGGGTTAAATTTTCTCATGGTTTTGAGAAAAATCAAGACTTTTTCTTTCTGCGAATAATTCCTCTTTTTACTGATGTTTTGTTTGTGGACTTGCAAACACAGTGACTAGACATATTTCTTACCAGAGAATGTGGACTCATTAATTCTTGGAGTATTGGTAAAACACAGAATAAGAGAACATTTTCTAGCAAACTGTTCTCTACCTCTGTCCCATCGTCACCTCTCACCTCTGTGTCCTCATTACCGGTTCTGGGATGTTGGGAAATATTCACATAATAATAAGTCAGTGACTGCACACTACATTAGACTGTTTAACTCATTGCTTTCTCGCACTGTTCTAAGTTAGGAATTGTTGTTATTCCAATTTTATAGATGAGGAATCAGAATCTAGGAGAGGTTAAAGCCTGGCGTGGTTATGCTGCTGTTATATGTTAGAGCAGAGGGTGGACGCTGTCTGTATCTCCCAGGCCCCTCGTCTTTACACTCTGTATATGCAGCCCCCATGAGCGCAAGTTCACAAGCACGGCCAGAACTACAAGTGCGCTTGAGTCTTTTTCTGCTTCCTGGGTGAAATGTAGACCAAAAACCAAAGAAAACACACACACATAGAGCAGTATCCAGATATAATTTTCAGCATATATATTTTATGAAACATTTCCCAGTTACTAAATTATCTGCCACATAGCTCTATCATAGCTGTATCATTTAATATTTCTTTAGATATGGAATTGGCAGCAATTTTCAGAGCTGGAAAAGACCTTAATATTCATCAAGGCCAACCTTTTAATTTTACAGAGCAGAAAATTCAACCTGATTAGGCAGATTTTCTGAGGATCAAACTAATTATTACCAACAGATCTTGGTCAAGAAAGGGAGCCCTGTCCCCGATGGATATACTCCTAGTTTTATTTATCATTGAACAACATACTGGGTGCTTTATGTGCCATGCTTGGAAGAGATACTGCAGAAGTGAGGAAAGAAATGTTAGGTGACCCAGATTCCAGTTAAAAAAAAAGAAAATATATATATATATTTTATGAGTGTGTGTTCCTTAAAACTGTATAGGGAAGCATCTTGAAGACTAGCAGGAGAAAAGAATGCTAAAACTTGCTAGGCCCATCATTTGCCTCCCTCAGATACCCCTGGGGATGGGCTTCACAATGAACTTTTGAAGTTGTTACCTTCTCATGGTCATATGCGGTGAAGCAAAAGTTTTCAACCCCGGCTCCATGTTAGAATCACTTGGAAGGCTCTAAAAAGAAAACAAAAACAATAAATAAAAAGCAAAAACCCAGTTTTTACTCCCCACCTTCAGAGATTCTGATTAATTGGTCTGGGGGGTATTTTTTCAAAGCTCTCCAGGGTTGAGAATCCCTGCAGTAGAGAAGCACGGTCTTTGGTGTCAGAGTATCTAGATCCCATTCTGGATTTCATCGCCTCTGTGCTTCACGAGCACAGGCAAGCTGTTTAGCAAAGTTACCTCCACTAAAAATGCAGATACCACCAAATACCAAGAGGTCTGTAGGCTACACGCACATGGCCAGGCAGTGAAAGAAACGCCTTCCTGCCCACACAGGTGTGGAGAGCAGAAGACCTCAGCTGTTCATGGGAGGGAGCCGTCTTCTTTGTGTTCCTGGGAAACAGAAATCTGTGAGATCAGAGTGCCTAGTTGTCCCTTTCACCCCTGCCCTTGGAGGTCTGTCTCCTGCCTTTCTCACATCTCACCTCTGTCAGCTTTGCTTTTTATTGTCCTTTAATACCAATACTTTTATGTCTCCTCCTATCACGTTTTCTACATCTTTTCATATAGGAAATATGCTAACCACTCCTAGTTCTCCCGTCTACCGCCATCGCTCCGTTGCTATGGAAGGAGACCTCTGATGGGGTCAGCCAGGTGTACACGGAGGATACATCTTCATCCTTTTGGGGCTGTTCATTCTTTTAGATCTCTGGGCATTTCATGATATAAGATAGACCTGGATGACTGTATCAGGATTTTTTTTAATTGCTGAGTTACAAGTCACCATGAACTTCATGGCTTAAAACAGCCCACATTTACTATCTCATATTTTGTACATCAGGATTCCAGGAAGAGCTAAACTGGGTCTTTTGCTCAGTCTCCAAAGGTTGAGATTAAGATACCATCTGGGCTATATCCTCATCTGGACATTCAACTAGGGAAGAATCCGCTTCCACACTCATTCAGATGGTTGGAAGAATTCACTTACTTACAGCTGCAGGACTGAGACCATCAGCTTCTTACTGGCTGTCGGCTGGAAACCTTTTATCTTAGAAGTCACTGCAGTTCCCTGCCACGTGGCCATCTCCCAAGGTATTTCAGAGCATGGCTGTTTGACTCTTAAGAGCCAGCAGGAGAAGATTTCTCCAGCCCTGGGAGGAGTCTTATATAATGCAATACAATCATGGGAATGATATCGCATCACCTTTGCCATAGACTATTTGTTAGAAACAATGCAAAGGTTTTACCTGCACCCAATGGGAGGGGATTCTATAAGGCATGTCACCTTGGGGCATTTCCAACACAGTTGCTCACATCTTAGGGGGGTCTGTTAGAAGGTTCCTGGAGGATGAAGATGAGGTCCAGAGAAAAGGAAGAGGGCCGGGGGTATATTTTTATTGTCAGGGAGAAAGACTCTCATATTGGGGATGTTAAATATTCAAGGTCAAACACAGAGTATTGGATCCATAGGAAGGAGTGAGGGAGTGGGCCATATGGCCAGCCTCTGGGATAAGCCTTCGATTGAGGATGGGAGGTCCCGTGTCTCCTTTGTGGTCCCATCAAGATGGAGGCCACATGGGGCTTTAGGGCCAAGCCAACAGGAACCAGCAGATGTGGCAGGTGGTGGAGCCAGAGTCTGGGGTCATGGACAACATCTACAGGGTATTTCACACTGCAGTGCCTTTATCATTGCTCTTCTGTTTACCCTGGATTTGTTCCATCTACTTTTCTTACTGCTAAATGTATTCATGTTTCAACATTAAGCTCAAATACTACGACCTAACTCCTGTGTTAGGTCATCTTCCTCTGGCTAACATAGAACCTGCATCTGCCTTCTTCCCAGCATTATGGCTTACAAAAATGCTATTCACACAGCTGACCCATCATGTCCTACTTGAGGTCAAGGAGGATGGTCTTCTCTTTCTCTCGTATTTAGCCTGTCACAGAATAAATGTCCTTTAATTCTGACATGTATCTATATAATTCTATATCTTATAGAAATGAGATAACATTTAAAAGTGAACATACCTGGAAAACACATTATTTTCTTCCTCTTCTATGTTTTAACATAATGAAAATGCTTAGTACGTTTATTAACACAAGGTTTTATTCACTTTGGGGAGAGGTTTGTACTTTTGGAATCAACTACTTAATGACAACAGAAACTTTCAGGCTTAATGCTTCTTTTCCCCCTGAGGTTTCTATCATAATTTTTAGCTGTTTGCTGATCAATCTGAGTGAGTTTAATCTACTTTTGAGCACTCTTGCCTTTCAGCAAATTTTGTTTTGAGTTGGCATGAGCTGTCACTGAAATCGGTGTCCCTCTGGATATACCCTCAGGAATCTTAAGAGAATGGGGATGTGGAGAGGCTTTGGGAACATTTGGTGTTTTATAGATGCCAGTAATGGGATTCTGGAGTCCTGGGTTGGGCACATAGTGTTTCTCTCCAGCTAGAGTTCTCAGTACATTATTTTACCAACTGTTCATCACACTGACGGAGTTATTTAGCCTAAGCTTCGGTTTCCTCAACTGAAAAAAAAAACATGGAAATGACACTACTTTACGGGATTTATGTTAGCTGATTTTTTTTTCTTTCTCTCTCTTTTGAGAATTTCATATTAAGCCCAAGGAACATGTAAAACAAAAATAGATTTCTGTTTTGTAGGCCTTTCTGCTGATAGCTAATGAAACCACTTACTCAGCATGCTTTCTATTAGTCTTCCCAGAAAAATAGGAAACTAAAGAGGCCTGAGAAGTATTTTAATTCAGAATGTACTCCCAAATATGTAACTCACAGAACAATAATAGATTTATTGAGATTTTAAACGATAGAGGTAGAGGGTGAATCTTGAGGAAAGGGATGTAGTTTCAAGACTTAATCATAGCGCACTTTTCAAAAACAAGAGTTATATGATATTTAATTTTTAGACATGGTTTCTGTAATCTGCTGCCTCACTTTTCCGAGGCCAATAGAGGTGAAGTAACTTTTCCAGCATCACACAGCTCACCAAAGATGCACTTCACTTCAATATAATCTTTCTACTTCAGATGCTTATTTACTTTTCATTAAGTTTATTTTAGAAGTGATTTCCAATAATTTATAACAAAGACTGGGGTGGGAGGATGCAATCAGCTTTGTAAAGATCCTTCTTGCCCTGGACATTATGAAAGCCCACTTAAAGTATAAGAAGAGTGATACTGTCAGGTGTGTGTGTTAGAAAGTCCCTTCTGGTAAGTGTGAGAATGGTGGGGAGAAATGAGCTAGAATGGAGGAAAGAGATCCAGCCGGAACATCAGATAAAGGACAGTCACGTGTGTGCTCCAATAGCAGGCCTCCAAGTTCTCCTCTATCCTCTTCCCCACCATTTGGGCAGCTCTGGATGTGTTTTGGCTATTTTCCTTGCATGTGAATAATAACACTTTCCTTTCTCATATTGAAGACTTTCTCTTACTCTTCATGTGACTTCTCTTCTGCTTAACGCTTTACAAAACATCACCAATTGCAAGAGGCTCTCTGAGAGTGACTTAAAATGCTCCTGAGAGTTCTACAGTAAAAGTCCCTCTGCCCCAGTTTCCTAAATGCCTTAAGCAAACTATATAGCATTAATTAAGGAGCCTGTGCACGAGTCTCAGTATAAACAACAAATTGGGTAAAAGTGAGTATTTCCTCCCAAACACACAATTATATTGTTGATCATAGGAAGGTTTTGCAGAGTCTACTCATCAGCCCTAATTCCACAAAACACACTGAGATGGGTGGAAATATACTGGATTGTCCTGCGTTTTAAATTAAGGTCCTGCCACCAGGATGTTGTACCCGCACCCCCCAACCCACCCTATTTGTCCCATGAGGTCCTGACTATATGGTACAAGAAAAAGAGAATGCTGTGTGGAATTGGCTTGTTCTGTGCGTATCTTCACTTTTATCACTCTCTATCTTTAAGCAATTTATTTAACCTGTCCAGCCTGTGGAGAGCTGGGCAGAGAGCGGAAGCTCAGCAAAGGGTAAGTCCCTTCCACAGTTTAGCTCACAGGCTTTTCTAAGGGGACGATACACATTTTGATGAGACAGCCGACTCCCTCCCTCGTCCCACCCTATCTCCCCCATTCACTGCAAAAGGGCAGCTGTAAGCCAAGCCCTTTTCTGAGTGAGGGACCTACAGACCTTGATAAGCCGATAGATGATGCCAGAGACAGACTTCCTTGCCTACGTAGAAAAAGCAAACCAAGGGCAACAGGCAGTAAAGAAACTAGTTGACATATCTTTGAAATTAACCCACATGGCCACCTACAGAAATGAACTGCTTCTCCGACACCCACTATTTCCTACTTTCTCTGGATCAGTGGCTTTGATCCGGAAATCCCAGGTGCCTGAGTGAGGGGCAAAGCTATGAAAATTCAAGCAAAATGACATTTTCCAAGAAGAGTTGGATTAGCAGAAGGGAAAATGCTGCCAAGCTGAAAACCTTTCGGGATGGAGGAGCGATAAACGGCATAAGCAACATCATACCTTAAACATGATTTTATTCACACTGAAATGACGCTAACCTTTGTGTGAAAGGAAACTTGGGCTCTGTAGTCAACATTTTCCTACGTCTAATGCTAATGTTCCTCTACCCAGCTGCAAAATCCATCTGCACCGTTCTAATGCTTTTTCTCTCCTTCCTGCTCTGGTTATTTTTCCAGGCACACTTCTTAACTGTCAGAACTTAATATTATTTTACAGCCCGAGCCAAACCTTGGTAGCTTGAGGAATAGCTCAGTGGCAGACACAAGTGTGAGCTGACCCCTTTTAACACAGATGTGCTCATGAGATAAAGGAAAAAGAAATCCGGGACTCTGCTATTGTTGTGGAAAATGTTTTATCCTTATCTGAACTCAGTTTGTGACCTTGGGGTCTTCTCAAGAAGTTCCCTTTGCTGAGTCACCCTCTCAAGGATGTCCTGAGGGTGATTAACTCAGAGCACCTGACACAGGGGACTACAGAAGAAAAAAAAAAAAGACCCATGAAGTCCATGAAGGCAAGGGGCTTTCTCTATGTTCTATAGTCTTTATAACAATGTTATAGGGTTAGTATCATTAATCCCATTTTACAGATGGGGAAACAAGGGCTCAGCAAGTTTGATTTACCCAGCGTCACAGAGCTAATAATTAAGAAGTAAGAATTTGCATCTAGATTTACTTACCTTCAACATCACAACGACAGTAGCTACCATTTATTGAGTATTGAACTTGTCCCAAACACTTGAAGGATTTTATATATTTTATCCTAGTTATTCCTTATAATTCTATCATTATACCTATTTTAAGATTGAAAAAAATTGAGGCTTAGAGAGGTTTTGTTACTTGCTCATCTAGGTCAAGAGCAGAACTTTATGTGATGGAAAAAAAGTGTAAGGCAAGTGAGAGTTAAATGTTCATATTACACATGCACCAGGTGTTAGGATCGTGTACGCTTCAATTACTATGTGTGATCTTGAAGAGTTTCATGATAAGAGCCTAATAATATGGATGTAATTGAGGAGTAATTTTAAGCACTTTTAGATCACCAGGCAATCCGTCTGCCCACAAAAGATTGTAGCGTGGGACTAATAGACCCTTTACACTCATGAAACAATTCATATCCAAGTCAGATGAATTTTCCTCTTTGTAATTGTTCACTCACTCACTGAATTTCAAGTAATGAGTGTACAAAAGCTGCTGAGCAGAGGAATAGTTACTCCAGGGGGAGGTGGATTTAGTTTGGGTAAATTTGAATTCAGCTCCCATTTATTGACACTGCGAATTCATTCAATTACTGCATGGTGTGTATCGTGCTTGAATGTTTCAAAGACAATTATCTTATTTAATATTCACCACCATTTGTGATAGGCATTATTCTCCACCTTTTTCAATAAAGAAACTAAAGCCCAGTGAGATACAGGCCATAAAATGATGCAGCGACAGAACAAGAATTTGAACTTAGGACTCTGATTCTACACAATTTGCTTTTACTACGACACCGTGATGTAAACTCAGGACTTTCTAATTCTGATATTTCAGTCCTAAAATAGTTGATTGAGTGTTTGTATGTGCCCAGACCCGTGTTGGTTCCACCTCAGTCTATACGGGTGGAAGCTCTGTTCCCCTAATTCCTCCCAGGTCCTTAAATACATATAGTTATCTGGCTTGCTTCACCTCCTACTTAGGCTGGAAGAAAAACAGCATTTTTAAAGCCCTAATTCAGTTTTCATAGCTCTCAAGTGGGGAATGAAGGGGATAAAAAGAGGGCACACAGACCTGTTTCTAAGGCTTCCAGCTGTGTCCATAAGGCAGTAGGCTGGAAGGAAATTCAGAGAGCTATTATGGTATGATTTTAACAAAAGAAACACATTTTTAAGTTCATTTCTGTTGTCTTTATACAGAAACCATCCCTGAGGTTCCTGCAGACCCATTTGTGATAGAAGCCATTTGGGATTGCCTCATCACAGGCATCTACCTTCCCTCCGGTGTATTTTTATCATCTCTCTGCAATGTCTGTAGAACCTGAACTGCAGATTCATTAAGCAGAGACAGGGTCTGCTCTTAGTCAACAGAAAACATCTGTCATGTTGTCAGTACTCATTATGTCTTCCATAAAGTATTATACTCAGAGTATTTTAGTTTTAAAATATACTCCCATTCTCTTTTTCAGCAGGCAAGCCTGAGCAGATGTTTTCTCCATTGGTTTATAGATATTGTTGATTTCCATTATCTGCCTTGGATAAAACTGGCTTTTCAATAACTACCATTTACAAACTAATTGATTACAGATGAACGCAAGGCAAACATTTTACTGATTCAAGAGCTGTTGGCATTTTATTTGATATAACTTTTAAAAGAGAATCATTTTAGGATTACTCACTATGTATCAGAACCTTTTTATTTCCCTCTAGGCTATGACCAGAGAGACAGTTTCCCCTACAGTGGTTATGGGAAGTTGAACCGTACGAAAATGGTTAGAAATTGTCTAATATCAGCAATTTCACATGGTTCAATCTAGTAACACATGTGGAACATAGCAGGTTAACAGATACTTGTTGGATGGATGAATAGATGGAAGACAGACATCTAGATGTGAATTTAGCCAACTAAAATTTATAAAAGGGGTGAGACTGTGAACCTGGTAGCAGAAAATCACTCCTCTTCATTTCTGTGTCCAGAGGGCATAAAGACAAATCAATATACTTTTGTCGCATTCCCTAGTTCATTCGTTGACCGTTTTGGTAATTATCTAGCATCTGCTATGTGAAAGCACGGTGCCGGTTGGGCAGGTGGAGACAGCCCACTGTCAAATGTAGAGACAGAGTACTTAGCCAATGCCGATGGTACAGAGAGGAAGTAGGTGCCCTGGTGGAGTTACGTACAAATGGCAGGAACACTCAGAGGACAAGCTCCTAAAACCGCCTTGTGTGGAAGCGACACCTGAGCTGAGTCCTTGAGAGACAAGTTCGGAGGTTTCAGGAAATGAAGACGCTCCAGAAAGAAGAACAGTATCTACAAAAGCCTGGAGGTGCCACTTTCCGGTGACAGAAAGGTGAGTTGAGGTTAAGAAGGAGGCGGATCCAGGCCAGGAGAGCCACTTTACCTTGTACTATACCTTGAAAGAAATGGAGGGACACTGAGAGGTCTGGAACAGGGCAGTAGCTTAATCAGCTTTATGTATTAGAACAGATCATCTAAAAATTGATTTGAGAATACATTTCTCGATTTCAAAGAAAAAAAGAATGGGAGTTTTGCTGGACTTGAATCAAATGTGTAGATAATTTTGGTTTAAGTGTGGTGATTTCTTTACACCTTTACTATATTGAGTCTTTATGCACATTATCATCTCATCATTTTGGGGTGTTTTCATGTTTTCAAGTTGGTGGGAGAGTTGGTTCAAATCACCTGTTCCACCACTGCTGAAAATAGAAGTCTTATTCACCAGGGATTCAGACTTGAATAGACATTTCTCCAAAGAAGACCTGCAACTGTTCAACAAGAACATGAAAAGATGTTCAACAGCATTGTCATTAAGGAAATGCAAATTGAAACCACAATGAGGACCACTTCATACCCACTGGGATAGTTATTTTAAAAAAAAGAAAAAACCCAAATGGAAAATAAGTGTTGACAAGGATGTGGAGAAATAGGAACGCTTGTAACGTGCTGGGGAAAAGTAAAATGGTACAGTGCAGCCACTGTGGAAAACAGTTTAGTGGTTCCTCAAAAATTAAACAAGGAATTACTGTATGAACCAACAATTCTACCACTAGATACATACTCAAAAGAATTGGAAACGGGTACTCAAATAAATACTTTTTTTAGGAATGTGCATAGCAGCATTATTCACAATAGTGAAAAGGTGGACGCCACCCAAATGTCCATCAGTGGGTGAATGGATAAACAAATGGTGGTCTACACATACAATTACTCAGCCCTGAAAAAGAACGAAGTGCTGATACATGCTATAACTTGGATGAAATTCGGAAACGTTACACTAAGTGAAAGAAGCCAGACACAAAATGTCATGTATTGTGTGATTTCTTTTATGTGAAATATCCAGAATAGGTAAATTCACAGAGATAGAAAGCAGATTGATGGTTTCCAGGGTAGGGGATGGGGAACAGAGAACGAATGCTTAATGGGTATGGGGTGTCCTTCTCGGGTGATCAAAAAGTTTTGAAACCAAAGGCAAGTGGTGGTTTTACAATGTTGGGAATACACCAAATGCCACTGAATTGTACAGTTTCAGATAATTATATGTTATGTGAATTTCATTTCAATTAAAAAAGTGTATATATCGACACTGCAATAGAACTTACAAGGCAGTTATTAGAATTCTTTAAAGACTTCAGAATCTCCGGTTTTGAAAACAGTAGCAACATAGCCGAGCAAATATCCACAGGCCTAGAAATAGAAACTAACTTTAATAATTATTATATTTGATGTAAAAGAACACTATTGTTATAGTATGCTTCAGATGAACTAAGTATTGATAAGCAAGACAATCTTAAAACTGATTTTCATTATAATTAGAGATATAGTGATAAAATGCATGGACAGATGTTTTAAGTCATATACAAATCATCAAGCCATTTTCAGTTTCTTGAATGACCCCCATAAGCTGTAGGAAATGTCAGAGGAAACATCCAAAAGCCATTGTATGACCTTATATTTTAAATTAAATTCATTTTAAAAAGCCCAACAGAATTGTGCTTTATTATAACAAGATTGCACTAGAAAAATGTCTTCGAGATACATCAGAAGAGCTGTCAAGGGAGAGCCCTTACATTGTTTGCTAAGCTTACCAGATAACACAGTTTGCCCAGAGCTGAGAAGTTTCCCAGGGTGCAGGACTAAACCTGAATGGTCTTGGGCAAACTTGGATGAGTTGGTGGTCATCCTCTTGTTTACTCTCCCATTTTATAAAGTCATTGAAATGACCAACAATACTTTTTTAAAATAAATAATCTCTCCATATAGAAGTAATACTCTTATATTGTTTAAACTTAAATATCTTATCTCATATTTTTATTTGACAACTTTATTGAGATATCTTTGATATATAAAAATTAAATATACTTAAGGTATAGAACTTGATGATTTGAAATAAGTATACATTATGAAAAGATCACTACAAACTAAATAAATTATCCATCACCTCCACATAGTTACTATTGTGTGTGTGTGTGTGTGTGTGTGTGTGTGTGTGTGTGTGTATGTGTGTGTGTAGATGTAATTTAAGATCTGGCCTCTTAGCAAATTTCAAGTATGCAGTACAATGATGTTAACTATCATCCCCATGGTATGCATTAAGTCTCCAGAATTTATTCACTTTGCAAAACTGCAACTTTGCACCCTTTGACCAGTGTCTCTTTATTTCCTCTTTCCCCACACTGCCCTGGCAACTGCCATTCTCCTCTCTGCTTCTCTGAGTTTGGCTACTTTGGATTCCATGTACAAGTAAATCATACAGTATTTGTCTTTCTGTGCTTGAATTATTTCACTTTGCATAAGGTCCTCTAGATTCAACCATGTTGTTGCAAATGACAAGATTTTCTTCTTTTTAAGGCTGAATAACATTCCATTGTATGTGTATATATTTATATATCACATATATATACACATCACATACATATACACATCATATATGTATCACTTTTATATATGTGACATATATATATATTTAATATTTTCTTCCTTCAGTCATCTATCGATGGCCATTTAGGTTGTTGCCATAGCTTGGCTACTGTGAATAATGCTGCAATAAATATGGGAATGCAGATATCCTTTTGAGATACTGACTTTATTTCTTTTGGATATAGTCTCAGAAGTAGAATTGCTAGATCATATGGTGGCTCTATTTTTAATTTTTTGAGGAACTGCCATACTGTTTTCCATAATTGTTGTACCAATTTACATTCCCACCAAAAGTTTCTTTTTCTCCACATCCTTGTCAACATTTGTTATCTTCTGTCTTTTTGATAATTGCCATCCTAACACATGAGGTGATAACTCATTGTGTTTTTGGTTTGCATTTTTCTGATGATTAGTGAAAACTGACTGCGTGAAGAGTTAAATCTCTTTAGAAAAATTGTGTAAGAATCATTAGCTCTAGATGTACTATAATTTATATTTTGAAATAACTTATCAGTATTGTCACAACCTATAAAATCCTTTTAATAGCTCTAGTAACTGTTGCATCAGCAGAAAGATCCTTCTGAAAAATAAAAATTTTCAAGCAATGTCTGTGATTGTGCCTTTGCCAAGAGTGACTGATGACACTTTCATTGATATTGATTGTAAATAAAGTAACTAAAGTGTAAATTTTGATGACCTAAGAAATGAATTTTCAGAAAAGCAAGACATAAAACTGTTTTGGTCAATGAAGACATCACATGAATAAAGTATTATGTATTGTCTTATATAAAATTGTGACACTAAAATATTATTTTTTGCAGTTTGTAAGTTTATGTCATTAGTCATGAATCACTATTATCTTTATTATGGCTTATAAGTAATAAAATATTTTTAAAGGAGAAGTTTTATATTTTAGTACCTTCACCTGTTCTTCTTCTATCCTGCTTTTTGTACTACAGACCCTGAGATAGCATTTTGCACTGGGTACCACAGATTATGTATTTGATCCTGTATGTGATGCCTGAATTATGGCTTTTACCACCTCCTTCAGGAGACCCGGGCTTCCAGATAATAATTTTTTTTTTCCCTGAGGAAGAAGGATAAGGAGGAATTCCCACCTTCTCTGACTCAGGCTCCTTGCTTCCAAAAGACCAACCAGAAATCTTTCAACAATTGGTATTTGCCTAGAATTACTTGGGCAGATACCTGCACATCAGGCTGACAATCCGAAATGCTTAAGACATAGTCTTAAAAAAAATTAAATCATATCAATACTTAAGACATAGCCTTTAAAATAGTTAAATCATATCAATAACTAACTGCCAAACTTGTTCTGGACTTTATCTGTATTCAATTTTTGGGCCAAAGGGAGGGAGAGGGATTTTGTGGCAACCAATCCTTTATATAGCAAGCATTCTTTACAGTTTTTCTTTACTATATATTATCTCATTTCCTCTTCACAACAACCATATGAAGACATTACATTAATTTTAAGTTAGGAAACTGATGCTCCAAGAAGTCAAATCGGACTCTTGACTCAGTCAAGCGATTTTTCTGATGCCAGTGGATATGTATGTGCATATCAACCCAAAAGGAGCAGAATTTTCCCTTTAGATCACTTGCCAAAAGCACGAAAAACACTTTAATATATTTGCTCTTTGCCCTTTAAGGAAATAGGTCTTTTGGAACCAAGGCTACTTATTTTAGTTTTCAGAACCCATAATGAAAGGAAGCAAGTTCCCTATGATAAAGATCTTTCCTAAGATGCTCCCTCTTTAGCATTTAACCTCATCTTCCAGCATTTCCTGTTGCTCATCTGCTGTGTTTCTCTGCCAGTTAAGGAAGGTTCTTTTTTCTATATTCCCCTTTCTTCACTTTTGCCATTTATTCTCCGTTTGTAAACCATCTAAAAGTTTGTACCTACAGCCCATATTAGGCTTTCTTTCATTTATGACATGATTCAGGTTTCTAGCCAATTTCAGTGTCATTCCTCATAGAAAAATAAACAAACAGCTCAGAGTCACTCTGCAGAGGGTCTGGAAGGTGTCCAGCTCACAGAGACCAATCTTGAACAAGTCCTCCCAGGTTGGCAAGGCAAGCACTGACTCCTTTGTGCCCTCGTAGTACTGACAGAGGAGTCATTGGAGAACCTAGGAAACCTCTACCTACCTGGAAGAGGATTTGTCTCTGGCAAACCACCAGCTTAAGCTTGACATTATAGCACAACAGCAAAGACCATAGGTGGTCCTGGATTAGGCAACCTTAGGTTTGAGCCTTGACCTTGGGACAGTCGTATCACTTTTCTGAGCTTTTGTTTCCTCCTCTACAAAAGGGAGGTAACAATAGCATCTACCTGGTGGAACGTTATTGTGAAGATTAAATGAAGAAATGATTACACGAGATAATGTCTGGCTTAAGTATACACTTCTGATAAATATTACTACTTGTGAAACAATCCTATAACAATCAAATTGATCTTCTTTTCTCTTTCAAATCAACTGATCTGACTGTACTTTTATTTCTGATACTCAGGAGATAAAGCTCACCAAGTCTGGGTAAGATAATTAATGAATTAAACCATAGAACGGGTTCTGCTGGAGAAGAAGCGGGCAAGACACCCTACTCATGCGGCTGCAGAGAGGGGTACCATGCTCATCTGAAGGAAGTGAGCCCATCTCAGGCTTCCAAGACCCACACTCTTCTCTCTTCCCATCTCTGTTGGCAGTACCCCCAACAAATGCCTCAAGAACGTAGGTTTTCCTTGCTCTCCCCCATCAAACTATTGTTGGCAGACATCTCAATAAGCAACCCTGGGACATTGAAATGGCTGAAGATGTTTAAAGGGTGGCTGTCTCCCTGGTTCCCTGCATTTGAACTGAGCCGTAGACAACGGACTTGCTGTCTTGTTGATGTCAGCCTTCGGAGGATGCCGGTGCTGGGGGAAGGAAGGGCTTACCTCGTTTGTAGGTTAACGTTGCCTAGGCAGAATTCATATCAGTAGCGAACAAGATTTGGGGACGATGATGATTAGTCACAGATATTTGTCTAGTGCTTGATGAATTCAGCATAATATCTGAATGCATTTTATTTGGTTTTCCCAACATCCATGTGGGCAGACAGAGTATCTCAGTGCAAGAGCAGGGACATAAGACTTGTCTGCGGAAGTCCAGGTTCCCATCTCAGCTCTATCATTCCCTTTCTGCGTAAGCTTAGAAAAATGGCTTACGTCACTAAATCTCAGTGTCTAACCTGGACAATGGAGAATAAAAATAATGCTATACTTCATAGGGCTTTTGAGGGAGGTTGATGAGACAAAGCCACTGATATTTGTTGTTCCCCCAGAAATCGGCAATTCAGGAAGTTCAAGCATAATAAAAGACAGAGGCAAAATCACAGCGTTGATCTTGGGGTCTAAGACCACACCCTTAGACAGAGCTGAGACTCGGGCAATCACTGGGGACTGACTCTAAAGCGAGATCTCAGCACTGTGCTGGAAAATTTGGGGTCTTGGTAGAACAGTTGATCAACACAAACAGTGTTTGTCTCCCGGGAGACAGATAGTAAAAGAAGCCATGGCTACAGACATCTGTATGCGGAGGCAAGGAAGCGGGGAGGCAAGGAAGGAGGGAGTCTGTGACGTTTCTGCAGGGAGGAAATGAAGAATCTAATGCATTTCAAGATAGTGTGAGGTCAGCTGTAATAGTGGTAAAAGAACCTGAGGCCTTGCACTAAGCTGTCCTTGAAGAACAGGCCGCTAGGCACACAGGGCTGTAAGCCATAAGAACATTTCTCTTTGGGGGAAAATTACCGAGCAGAAAAATTGCAGAATTCAGGCTCAGCACGAACGACTAAAGCAGCCTCCACAGTCTAGACTCAGACTAGTTTTCTTGCTTTATTATTTTAAAAGATAATATTTTCTACCTAGAAATATTTCTATATATTTGTGTCTCAGGTAGGATTCGTTGGGAATATATTTGTGTTTTATTATTATTCTCTAATAATTTTTATATTTACATGTTATTGCTATAAGTTTCAAGTTATTTTGTAAATTCTGTTTATTTTCTGTTTTATTTCTTTCCTTCTTTTGGCTACATTAAACATTATTTCTAGATTAGGTATTTTTTCTCATTCCATCTTTTCTACTGATTTGGAAATTAAATAGTCTACATTTTCTTATTAATTAGGCTAATTAAATTGATTGCATGTTGGATAATTCAGATAGGTCAGTCTTTGGCTTGTTTAATCCAATGACCAACTCACTTTGAATTTTTATACTCTTGATTTCTAGAACATTTATTTGGTTATTTTTCAAATCTACCTGATCATTTTTTATAAGCTCTTAATCCTTCTTTGGATTTCTTCTTTTATTTCACCATATGTAATGTAATATTAATCCTGTAAATGTAAATATTTATACTCATGTGAATTTTAGTGTCTAAATTCTTTGCAGAATTTAATGCCCTGTTTGCTGCTTTGGCTGACTCTCATCGTGGTGTCCAGTTCCCTTGTGAGTGCATGTTTTGTCTCTGTGGTTTTAGTTTTCCCTGAAATATTATCTATTCAAATTATTTGAAGCCTGGCTTGAGTTCCCAAATTACTTCAGGAAACGTCTGCTTTTACCTCTGCGGGACACCGAAGAAGACTACCTAAAATAATCATATAAAATTCTTGGTCTGGACCTTTTTAGAATACACAGGTATTTCAGACCCCAAAGATACCTGAGGTCTAACTGATGGTTAGTAATTTCCTGAAAGTATCCCCCTTACTCCTCACAGTATCCAAAACTAAAGGTGAATAGACAGGTTTCTTTGCACTTTCTTTCTGAGGGTTATTTTTCTACTCTACCTTTTTTTTTTTTTTTAATTACGGATATAGGTCTTTGTTATCCTGGCTTCATGCAGGAGTTTCCCATCCAGCTACTTTCCTTGTGCAGGCCCTAGGCATTGCTTTCTGTTCCCCTGAGCCTGGTTAAGATGGATGTGCTCTTTCCTGGAGGATCACAGATATCCCTGAGGAAGCTGATGCTTTAGTTCTTATCTCTGGATTCTGATTCCATCTGGCACTTGGTCTCTGAGTTTTTTCCTTAGTATCTTTTAAGATTATCCATTGATTTAAATTATATACATATTATATACATTATATATGACATGTAAATACAATATTTATAATAAATATATAATAAACATTTATATATAAATAGATACAGTAAATATTTATGATATATAATTAACCATTTGGTCCTTCTTAACCTAATTTTCTACCCTTGCTTTCTTACTGCTTTTGCAAAGTTCCTGTCTTCTTTGCTGTCTTCAACCCAAAGAAGTTTGTGATCTAGCTATAGCATGTATTTCTTTATTTCTTCATGCATTCATGTACTTAGTAAACACAGACTTCCTCCTATTTGGAATCAAAACTTGTGCTTGACATTTGTGACCCAAGGATAAGACTTGATTTTTGTTGCCAAAGAACTCACAGCGTGCTGGGGGAGAAGGACTGGTAATCAGGTGGCAACCAAGAGTGTGAAAACCAAGGTAAATACTGGTTGAAAGGGAAGCATAAAGGAAGGGAACTTAACCTGGATAGGAGTGGGCAAACTTGTCTAGCCTTCTAGAAGACATGACACCTGAGATGTCTTACGAAGCAAGACGAGAAAGAGGAAAGGACTTCTCAGAAGCAGCATATGATTAGGCAAAAATTACTGACTGTTTAAACCTGTCCTGGGTGTTGTTTTCCCCTAATAACTATTTTCAAGACAAATTTTGAAATTCTTACAGCACTTTAAGGTTAAAACCTTATGTTTCTTCCTCTCTGAAATCCACCCTGGAACTCAGTAAAAATGAATATTTCCCCCATTTTGTCCTCAGTACTTCCCATCATTTGGCTCCTAACTCACTCAGGAAAACTCTCAGATCACAGTTATTTATGAACGGGTCCCCATGGTTTATCAACCTTTGAACAGCTAAGTACTCATATTACTTTCTTCTGTAACCTCATGGCCTAGAATTTTCACTTTTAGTCTCCCATATCCCTGCTTCACTAAATTAAGAAATGACAAGACCAAATGACTCTAAACGCAACGGGATGGACCTCGGTTAGAGGCACAGTAGAATTGTTTGACAGGAGAAGTTGTCACAAGTGGAACAAGTGAAAAGAAGTGGTGTGAAGTGGTAGCAGGCGGTCTGTCCTGAGATACAGTGACACAGCTGTGAACTCTTTCTCTGATTCTAACCCACAATATGATCTCAGAATTCTCACTTTGAACACAGACAGGTCAGTATAGAGGCACTGGACTGATGAGTGAGAATGTGGAGAAAGGGGCCAGGAGGACTTGTAGATTTCTGGCTTGACCATTGGCCAGATAAGGTTTCCATCCCCTGAGAGAGATCTGGTCCGCTGGTGGTGGGGCATGGCAATAATGGCTAAGACTGGGACCTGTGTGTGAAGCCTACACATGGAACTGACAAGTAGGCAGCTGAATATCTAGATCTGGAATAATTGTACTCTGGTCAGGAGACGTAAAAATAAGAAGGAGTAAGTTCAAATTTGCATAATCCATTTTGTTCATGATTTAGTTGACTTCATCCATCAATTTTCATCCTTCAAGTGAAGCACTCAAAATATTTTAGTATGATTGCTTTTGGAATATATATAACCATTACTCCTAAATTCTCCCTATCATTTTTATTGTTTTTCTTTGGACAGAGGACATGAGAAAGGAAGACATGACTTTGCCTCTCCAGCATTCCCAGGCCAACATTGCTGTATCACCTTCTGTCCCCTATTGCTGTCCCCTTCTCTGAGCATCAGTCACCTTTATCTGTAAAAGGAGGGATAGGAAGAGATGAACTCTCCAGTACCATTTTCATCTAAATTCTTCTGAATCTCAATCTGGTTTGGAAGGAGAATTAGGATTGAAATTAGGAGTAGAACTTTGTCTAGAACTTCCCAGCCTTTCTTTGACTCTTTCTGTATCATTAAAAACAGAAGAGTACCTGTGCTGCCCAGCCCCAAAGCAACTGTCCTTCTGGTCCAGACCACACGATCAAAGAAAGGAATTAGCAAATAAAGAATGTAATCTAAATGTGGAATTGTAGGTTGATTTTTTTCTTACCTTATTTTTCCTTTCATGTAATAAATGAACAGCAACAAGAACAAAACCCTAATAAAGTCAAAACAAAATAATTGGAAGAATTGCATTCAGATCTTCATAGTAAAGTCTCTTTTTAATCAGAATGCTCCAGGGTCAGCAGTGTAGTGTAACAATGTAAACAGATTATTCAACTATAATAATAGAGGTATGCATTTGATCTTTGGGGAGAACTGCACTCATCTCATTTTAATGTAATCTTTTTTTTTGTTGTTTAAGTCTCTCTTCTCAAAGAAATCCTAAGGCCAAGGCCTGAATCTCATTTATTATTGTACCTTCAATTCCTGATTGCTTGTCTGATGCTCAGTAGATATTTGTTGATTGAATGGTAGTCATTATCACACTGGAGTTTTTTAGCACAAAATCTATAATGCAGATGGCTTTAAAAAAAAACAGAAAAGAGACATTAGATAGTACATTTCTACTTTTTATTTACAGGGTCTTTTTTCAGAGTAAATAGCTTAAAAACTATTGTTGCATGTTGTACAGAATGGGGCTTAGGGATCAGAGCCCAATAGTATTTACAAATAGAGTCAAGATAATCTTGAAGAGAAAAGAGGGGAGTTGGTAACTCATACAAGTTCCATATTAGAGGTTTGGGGGGGGTGGAGAAATTAACTTGTTACTTACATAACCTCCATACCTTAAGAAAGGGCCATTGTAAACAGCAGGGTTGACTGTCTTCAATCAAGGAAAGAGCTAAGAGTGGGGGGAAATGATACAAATATATGTAGTCAGTCAAGGCTGAAGTGAGATTTGAGTTACCCAAGAAAAACATGGTCTTGATCCTAAATGCAATGGAAAACCTGCTGTATTAGTCAGGATTTCCCAGAGAAATAGAATACATATACATATATGTGAAGACCAAGAAATCCAAGATCATCCAAGATCTACACTCAACAGCAAACTGAAGACTCAAGACAGCTCATGCTATAGTTTCAGGTCTGAGTCCAAAGGCCTGAGAACCAGGGATGCTGATGGTACAAGTTTCAGTTTAGGAGTCTGAATCCAAAGTCAGGAGAAGATTGGTGACCCTGGTTGCGGACAGTCTGAGAGAAGGAATTCCCCCTTCCCTTTTCTGCTCTATTCAGGCCTTCAATGGATTGGATGAGCCCACACATGCTGGAGAGGGTGATTTTCTTCACCGTCAATTCAAATGTTCATCTCATCCAGAAACACCCTCAGACACCCTCAGAAATAATGCTTAACCAAATATTTGGGCTCCCATCGCCCAGTCAAAGTTGACACCTAAAATTAACCATCACACTTCATTCCTCTCCTTCCTGGCTTTGTGACCTTATGAATAGAGCACGAACACCTCCATGCCTTGCTTTTCCCATTTGCTAAATGAAGATGGTCACCTTAAGCTTGCAGGAGACACAAACAAGAGTCGAGAATGTCATGGTGGATGAAATAATGATGACAGTATCTACAGATGACCTTTACTGAGCACTTTTGTGTGTTCTGAGCTCTGTGCTAAGCATTATCAACATACAGTATATTTTTCAATGTTGCTTTACAAAGGTAAGACATCCATTAATACAGTGGATATCTATCCAAACTAGTTTTTAAAGTAGTGAAATATTTTCTTCTAGTGAAGTTTTAGCCAGAAGTCCAAATTATAAAACAAATAAAAATAGAGATGCTCAAGTTGAAGTAGGGCCCAAGAACTAGTATACCTGTGTTTCAGAATCCCTCTCTCCTCTCTATGGGGCCATTCAGTATGGATTGACAACCATTAGACAAGGCGGTGATGGTTCCAAAGGCAAGAGCAAATTTCTCTAATTCTAATCTGAGAAGGAATATTGTTACATTCACTGCAAAGACCAGCAAAATCTTAGGAAAATTACTGAGTTCTCTGTTTCCGATTTTATGGAACTGTTTTAGGGCTGAAATTAGATACTAAGTAGTAATGTAAATCACACAGAAGATGCTGAGCACATAAAGAGTGATCATTAAATGTTAGCTCTTTTTATTATTACCAGTTGTTTCCGAATCTAACAGTCAGCGGTGGGGTGGTGTTTACAGTCTACACTGTGCTATATGGAAGGTCTTCCCAGGTATCCGGAGTAACACAGGAATTCTATATACACATTCTATGCTCCCAGCCTCATGGTTTCTTTGGAGAGTGGTGTCTGTATTTCTTATTCTAGCTCTTTGTTATCACATGCTTTATATCCATTTGCAAAATCTTCCATGGCAGAAACAGTTAGGCACTTCCTACTGAAATCGCCATTTCCCTATTCCGGGACACTTGCCCAGCTAGAAGAGGGCCTAACCTGACCACCCACTTCCAGGGACTCTAGGGTGATGTTTGTGATGGACTTATTTTTATCTAACAATTAAAACCAGAGATTCACTCATTTATTCATTTCCTTTTACCGAATTACAAATTAGGTCAAATAAAGGCTTAGGCCACTGGAGAGTGAAAAATAATACAAATCCTACTCTTGCAAGACTCGGGGTCTAATAAGAAAAATAAGATAGAGATGCATAGATGATCATAGTACAAGGCAGGAAGTGATCATTATCCTAAAAGTGTTTCAAATACATTCCCCTGAGTAGTCAAAGGAGGGAGTGACGGAAGGTTTTGCAGAGAAGGTGGTGATTTAAGTAGATGGTGAATTGCATCCCTGCTGAAGGAATTAGGGAGAGAATATATACAAAGAAGAGAGAGAACAGGGTTTGGCAGAAGGAGGACGTGTAAGGCTGCTGGTGGGGAATGATGCCGAAGGGCAAGATTGTAGACAGTGCGTGGAGGGCCTTGGGTGGTGTTCTGTTTGCTAAGCAAAGGGACAGCTGCAGTTGTTTGAGTGGGGGGTTACCTTAATCACAACTGTACTGGAGAAAAGAGTAATGTGTTGGCGACTTTTCGGATGGGCTGTGTCTGGGTGCCTGGGTCGGGGAGGTTGCAACAGCGGGCCCGGGGACAGGCAATGAAGGTCTGAACCGGGGCGGTGGTGATGGAGATGGAGCAGGGGACTCAAGAAATACTGGAGATGTTTAATCAGTAGTTTCTGGCAACCGGTTGAGTATTGGCAACCAGGAAGAGGGAGCGTCCAGAGGTCCTCTGGATGCGATTTTATCTACCTGGACCACTGGAAGGTTGTTACATGATTCCCAGGTAGGCCTGGGCCTTCCTTTTCCTGGGGTTCTGATGGAGTGGCCACAACTGGTGTTTCAACCTGTTTCAGGGAGCACATTTATGGCCATGATCATCTTGACACCCCCCATGATTAGCCCACCATGTAGTAAAATCTAATAAAAATTTGTGAAACGAATGAGGTCACTAGGATGCAAACTTGATAACCAAGACCAAAGCTCTGAATCCATTTGACACAATGGCTACATGCACTGGTGACAGCAGCCTGTCTCGTGCAGTCTGGCAGTATGCCCCCTGCACAACGCCAGGGAGCGATGTGCCATCACGGTGGCCAGAGAGGGCAGTGAGCACAGGAGGCTGGGGTGGATGTCACAGCATGTGCATCTTATCAGGCTCCCAGCCCACTTCCAGCATGGAGTTGTCATGAGGGACAGAGTGGGGTTATTAGGGGTGGCACGGCTGCGGCCCTTTTCTCCATACATGTGAACCTCAGGACAGGGTGCCTGCATTCGGTCCATGTCCTGTCACAGATATGCCGCCCCCATTTGGCAGCATTGCAGGCTTCTGTATAAGAAACTTTAAAAATATGAACAAGTTGATGGGCTTCCCTGGTGGCGCAGTGGTTGAGAATCCGCCTGCCAATGCAGGGGACACGGGTTCGAGCCCTGGTCTGGGAAGATCCCACATGCCGCGGAGCAACTAGGCGCGTGAGCCACAACTACTGAGCCTGCGCGTCTGGAGCCTGTGCTCCGCAACATGAGAGGCCACGATAGTGAGAGGCCCGCGCAACGCGATGAAGAGTGGCCCCCGCTTGCTGCACCTAGAGAAAGCTCTTGCACAGAGACGAAGACCCAACACAGCCATAAATAAATAAATAAATAAAAATTAAAAAAAAAAATGAACAAGTTGAATCTAGTATATTTAAAAGGAGGGAAGGTAGGCTCTTGGGAGCATCCTTCCATCCTGAGAGATAAAATGCTGGGTTCCAGATCTAAAATGCTCTGATTATAAGATTTTAAATGATCCCTATTGAAATAATCAAACTGAGATGCTCCTGCATTGTCTGTTCACTTAACTGAAACCTTTCATCCTTTTGGACACGATTCAGACTCCACATTTTCTGAGAAGCCTTCTGACACCCAGTCTGAGTTACATCTTCCTTCTCAAAGCATGTGACATGCTGGGTCACCTCTGTCATAGCTTGGATTGCCTCACTCGTGCCTGTTCCGTGAGGCGCGGGTGCTGTGTCTAATGTATCACTGCATTCCCAGAGCCTGCACATAATAGGTGTGCAGTAAATATTCATCAGATGAGAAAAAAAGGCTGCTGCTTATGTTATAATTGTTATTTTAATATATATGCAGTCAAGAACTTCCATTTATATAGCAGACTGAACAGAGCTGTAAAAAACAACGTGAAGTAAATGTAGTCATTCAAACACTTCTTTCCTGAAACATTTCAATCCTGAAAGTGGTGGGGGGAATATTTGCAATTTTCATATGTATACGAAGGAAATGCAAGGAAATTTCAAGGGTCCTCCAAGGTCAGGTGAGGTCCGAGCAGCCCAGTGATTTCTCATGGCAGAATTTCTGATGAAATCAGAACCCCAGGGTTCTGACCTAATGTTCCATAAAGTAGGCGATGCCAAAACTGGAGAACTTTGAAGGGGGACGGGTATTTTTCTTGGGGCAATATGGGGAAAACATGTTTGCCTATGACTAATTCCCCTCCTTCAAACTGTTGGTCTTATCTTTGAGGGTTCTCAAGACAAATAGATTTAAACTGTTGTCAGGTTTCGCCAGACAAAAACAAACAGACCCGGGGTCTCTTGATGTGTCTGCCCTTCCACGGTCACCACCCCCGCCCAGCCACTGCTTGTTGCTCTGTGGTTTTGTGGTGCCGTGGGTGGTGTAGAGACAAAGGGAGTGTGCAGGGAAGGGGCGCGTACCAGGAAGAGGAGAGCATGGTCATAGTTGAGCCCGGCGCTGCCGGAGGACTGCCCGCTACTCGAGCAGTTCACTCAAGGCACCAAACCATCACTGAGCACCCACTCTGCACCCAGCCCTGTGCCAGGTACTGAGGACACAAATGCAAATAGACCTCGTCCTCACACTTGACCTTGAGAAATTACGTTAAAAATAACACACAGAGAATGAAATTGTCTTATTGCTCTGCTGCAACATCACAACATTACCAGCTAATAAAAGCCCCAGCACTGTCATCAACTGTCTGTGTGACAGTGGACATCCTTCTTCCCACTCCGGTCCTGGGTCTCCTCACCTGTAAATAGGAACTTTTTAAAAAACTTTTTATTTTATACTGGAGTGTAGTTGATTAACAACGTTGTGATAGTTTCAGGTGTACAGCAAAGTGATTCAATTATACATTTTCCCATTTAGGTTGTTACATAATCTTGAGCAGAGAGAGTTCCCTGTGCTATATAGTAGGTCCTTGTTGGTTAGCTATTTTAAATATAGCAGTGCGTACATGTCAATCCCGAACTCCCTAACTATCCCAACCCCCCCTTTCCCCCCTGGTAGCCATATTCTTTACAAGTTGGACTTACTCTCCGGGATCCTTCTAGCTTAGCTAATTAGACTTTCAAAGAAGCTAGAAATTGTTGGATGAGACGAATTCATCTACCTGACATAAAATGCTAGGAGTCCCTTTTGCCTTCATGTCATTATTACACAAGGAAATGAAAACGATTTAAAGATGCTTTTCATATTTTCAATATTGGCATGGCCTTGACTCTGACGATGAGACAGTAATTTGTGGTCAGTGCCAGATGCAGCATCTCCTTCATAGACTGTGTCACAAAATCAAAACAGCTGTTTGGGACTGAAAGCAACTTTCACTGAGTGCCAGATGGGCTGATAGATGCCTTCTCCTGATCCAGCCCTCCTGGAAATACACAAGCATTTCAAATATTTGAGTGAGTAATCACGGAGGTGAACACCCACCTTCCCCTGAAAATATTTCCGCAGTGTCCATACAGGATCTTGGTGATATTTTCCCTTTATCTTTATATATCTGAGAGTATGGCTGTATGTAGAGTATTCTGGTGACACGTGCAGACTCTGCTGCAGGCAAACAACTCACTCCCAATAAATGTGGATGTCAATTCACATCCACTGTGTCTTTCTCTCTTTTCCCAACCCTCCCGGGAGCTCTTTGAGTTGGCTGTGCTGTGTAGACATGCTTCTCTTGTGTCTTGTACTTGATTTGGGAATCACCCACCTATTGTCTGTGGGTGGTAAGGAATATTGCCACAGCCTGTTGGGGCTGGCCCAGCCTAGCTCCCCTGTTTGGGGAGAGAGCATCACAGTAAACATGAATAAGCCCACAGGTACCCTGTTGTGTCTGCTGTGAGAAACCTGAAGTCTGGAGAGACACTCCTTTCTTCCCTCCTATCTAGGCTTGATGGTGTAGACTAGTCCTATCCAGAGGCAGGGGATGAATAAGGTGATCCCTTAGAAAATAGAAAGGTGGCTAATAAACACGTTGAAGGTAAATCTTACCTTCAGATTAATAAGAACAAAAATACAACCAAAAATAAGAAAGGTTTTTCACGCGGGCATAATAGCAAAAAATTATATTTGAGTCAGAGCAGAGATTTTGCAGTGCTGGTGGGAACATACGTTAGAAAAATCTGAATAAAAATAATTTAGCTAGTATGTATCAAGAGCCTTAGAAGTTTTAGAAATGATTCCTTTCTAATGATTAAATGTTCGCAAATGATTCTTTCACCCTTCATGTAATCTATGTGCAAATTGCCACATCTGTTATCTTGAAAAATAAGATTTCTTCATTGGGTGGAATTCATCTTAAAATAGATTTTTTTCAAGAAGAGTATATTGTGAATGTTTTTTCTTTATCCTTATGTTTCTGAGAATATGACTATATACAGAATTCAAGGGTCACACTCATTTTATTCAAAAGTTCATGGGCAATTGTGTTATTGTTTTCTATCATCTCATGCTACTGTTGGTAAATTCTGAGTCCATCCATTTTTTTGCAGTTTTGTGGGTAAACGTCTTTGCCAGGACACTTGTCAGTATCATTCTTTTATCCCCAAGATTCAATACTATCATCAAAATAGAACACAATGTGAGTCATTCTCACAAATTCTTCTTTGAACATACCACACCTTTTAGGATTTCGGATCCAGGTCTTCATTTCCAGAAATTTTTTATTTGTGTATTTGAACTTTTTTGTTTAAGACATTCTTTTTACTATATTAGCAATATTAATTATCCCAAAGTGTTGGCTCCATTGCTTATTACCCATATCTATTCTTTTTTTATTCTTTATCTTTTTCTTGTTTTATGGAATTTTTCTCATTCTATCCTCTATGTCACTGTCTTAGTTTTCTGTAGTGTCATATCAGTTCTATTTTTGATGTTTCTAATGCCCTTTTAAAAATTCTGCAATGGTATTCTATTTTTGTGTCCTTATTTTCTTTATCATTGCTGTCACCATGTATCATTCATTTCATCATCTTCTCTTTGCTCTGATCTTCTTAACATTTATATTCTCGTAATTTCCTTGAAAATAAAAAGCGCTAAATCTAAAATTGGCTCCATTCCTTGGTGGGGGGGGGTACATTTTTCCAGAGTACTCATAATCTGTGTCTCTCTTTTTATTTCATTTCATCTTTTGACACAATTTTTGCATTGCTTTCATATTGTTTTGCTTTCTCTCTTAATTCTCTCTGAATAGAGGCTGTTGCAGCTAGGATGGATAATAGCCAATAATGGTGTAGTTGAATCAAACATGGGCTGGAGGGTGGGATATGATGGCTTGAGTCTTTGCTCAGTTCTTCAGCTGCCTTGGAGGGAAAGAGGAGAGCTAGGACATTGGTCTTCGGCAGATGGCACTGGCTCCTTTTCCTTGATCTATAATTTTATTAAAATTTCTTCAGAGTGGGGACTGGTCATCAGTCTGAGATTGAAGGCATGTTCTGCCTTTACTCTGTTCTTCCATCTGGGCAGTCTAACTAGTCACATTCATATGAAAGGTTTATGATTCCATGGGCTTTTTGTTTGCTGCATCTTACATATGCTTAATTTTTCACCCTTCTGGACTTCTGGGGTCCACCAGTCTGTGAGCTCCTGTAGGTCAGAGATTTATCCATAGTCCTTGTACAGCATGTTTTCACCTAGCACATGTTCAGAAAAAAATTTTTAAAAATCTTTCCAGTTGAATTGACTGACAGACTCAAGGTCAAGAGCCTAAACATAAATTAATAACCACATCCAACATTCTTGGTGATTTCCATGACATAAAATTACAATGAATAAACATGGATGGTAGCAGGAAAGCAGGATTTACTGAACATTCCTATCTTCTGTGAAACAGAACTTTAATTTTTGCCATGAATTAGGGGCACAAGGATCGGGGTCAGATCACATTCATCCATTTTCCTAGGCAATAGGAAAGCCCTGGTGAAGATATTTGGCCACATTGCAAAGAGAGATCTCCCCCTTTCTTGAGATTTCATGCTGCGTCCTTACTTATGTCAATGCCTCAAGTGCCATATGTAGATATGTGTAAATGAGAGGCGGTTTAAAACAAGGAAGAATATAGTAGATTTCAAACCGTTCTTTCTATGCCATTACGTACACTATAGTATTAAAACATAACAAAAAGGAAAATAAAAAAAAATCTGTTCTAACAATCTGCTTCATGAATCTTGGAAAATATACCAAACAAATCACCCCAGATGAGATGTATATCTCAGTTCTCACCACCTCAACCCAATAAAGACAATCCCACGGGCCCAAGAATGGAGAAGTCAGGAGAGGTCAGCACATACATCCTCTTCCTGTAGACAGGACTGTAATGAAATCATCGTTGACCAAGGGCTGTTAATGGCTCTGGCTGACCAGAGCACAACAATCATTTCCATTATTCTCCATAGGATTTGTGAATGGCCACCTCCTTCAAGTCCTATGGCCTATAAACCAGACCAAATCATGTCCAAGTGTCTGGTCAATTCTGCATGGGATGGTGCATGACCTCACAACTTCTAGAAGATAGCAACTCTAAGCTCAGCATAATGTGTCCATAATTAGGACGTCCTTTCATCCTTTTGTAAAAAAAAGAATGAAGAGCTGGGATTCTTCTGTGACCTCCAGCTTCCAATTTACAAGCTGATGGATTTGTTCACTGACCTCTGCAGGAGTCAGCTTGGAGACATGCAGGTCTAGGTTCAGATCCTGGACCCATCACTGTGTGGTCGGGTGGGTTTCCTCCATCCTGAATAATGAGGTGCATACATACCTCACCTGGCCTTTGTGAGGTCGGGGGGACTGTCCACCTGAGGTGAAATGGAGACATCATTCATTCACAGGCTTCTTTATACTTACAGGGCCTGAGAAATAAAATTGGTATTAGTCCCAGGAAACCTGTGTTCTACCACTGACAGTAACCCCACGTGATCTTGTGCATGTCAGTTCCCCTCTCTGGTTTGACTTACCTTTTAATTATATGAGATTTGATCCAAATTGATCTCAAAGACCCTTTAAACTTTAAATAAAGCAAAGTCCTACAGAGCATTCTAATATTGACACCAAGACTACCCACTGGCAGAATATTACTCAGCCATACAAAAGAATGAAATAATGCTACTTGCAGCAACATGAATGGACCTAGAGATTATCATACTGACTGAAGTAAGTCAGATAGAGAAAGAGAAATATTGTAAGATATCGCTTATATGCAGAATCTAAAAAAAAAAAAATGATACAAATGAACTTATTTACAAAACAGAAACTGACTCACAGACTTAGAGAATGAACTTATGGTTACCAGGGGGGATGGGTGGAAGGGAGGGATAGTTAGGGAGTTTGGGATTGACATGTACACACTGCCATATTTAACATGGATAACCAACAAGGACCTCTGCTCAATATCATGTAACTACCTAAATGGGAAAAGAATTTGAAAAAGAATAGATACGTGTATATTATAACTGAATCACTTTGATGTACACCTGAAATGAACACAACATTGTTTATTTATTTATTTATTTATTATAAGTTTTATTTATTTATTTTTGACTGCGTTGGGTCTTTTGTTGCTGCGCGCGGGCTTTCTCTAGTCGCGGCGAGCAAGGGCCACTCTACGTTGTGGTGCGTGGGCTTCTCATTGCGGTGGCTTCTCTTGTTGCAGAGCACGGGCTCTAGGCGTGTGGGCTTCAGTAATTGTGGCGCATGGGCTCAGTAGTTGTGGCTCGTGGGCTCTAGAGCGCAGGCTCAGTAGTTGTGGCACACGGGCTTAGTTGCTCCACGGCATGTGGGATCTTCCCGGACCAGGGCTTGAACCCGTGTGCCCTGCATTGGCAGGCAGATTCTTAACCACTGCGCCACCAGGGAAGTCCTGAACACAGTGTTGTTAATCAGCTGTACTCCAATATAAAATAAAAAGTTAAAAAAAAAAAAAGACTCCCTATTGACACCTCCTTGTCTTCCCCATGTAGTCTTAGGATTCCCTTCTCTGCTTTCTTACTTAGCTCTGTAAGGCCTTATGACCATTCTAGCAGTATCATACCTCATGCTATCTTATAATTGCCTGTTTTGCACCCCTAGACTGTGAACTCTCTATGACAGCAACTGTGCTTCATTCCCTTGACATTCCTTGTGGCTTGACAAAGGCTTAGCACATAGCAGTTGCTCATTAAATGCTTGTTGAATTATGGTGACTTATCCAATTTATTTACCGCAACATTATTGAACACATCTGTTGGCAACCATAGTCTCTCTTCTATGGGCGTTGAAAACAGAGTACTTCTTAAATATTTCTAATGGCATAATTTCAGGTAAAGGCAGCCTTCCCAGGAAACCTCAACTTTCAATTCCAGTGAAACAGGCAGAGAGATGCTTATTGGATCTATGGATAAAGACAAGAAAAATTTTAGCATCCTTATGAGGGTAGATTTTCTAATTTGAATTTCGTTCATTGAACAGCTTACGAAGTGCCAACTATTTGTCATATATAATACTACACACCGGGGGACAGATTAGAGAATAGAATGAAACAACATGCCTCAGTTTTATAGTTAACTAAGCCATTTGAACTTGGAAAACTCACTCAAATTTAATGAGCATCCTTTTCTATATCTGTTGAAGATAATAATCATCGTCTTTTATATCTTAAGAGGCTATTATGGTTATCCCATGAGATTTTGGACATGAACTTTATTGATAAACTGTAAAATGTCAGATTAAATAAAGGCAGTGATAATCGTTCTAGATGCTTCCCCTTCTCTCTTTTTTAACTTTTTTCTTTTTTTTTGGCCACATGGTTTGTGGGATCTTAGTTCCCTGACCAGGGATCAAACCCAGGACCTGGGCCCTCAGCAGTGAAAACACAGAGTCCTAACCACTGGAACACCAGGGAATTCCTGTGCTTCTGTTTCTCTTAATTAACATTGTTTAGGTTTAATAGCTGCTCAAATACCTAATATATGCATACTTTTTTCCCCCTGTGTTTCAGGGCAATGGGATAGTTTCAGAACATAGACCTGAGAGCAAAGTTCCATGACTTCATTTTTCTTTCATTAGTTTCTGCCTTCCCTAGGCACCCATGCTTAGTCCACTCTTAGACAAATAAACACTATGAACTACACTGTTTGTATTTGTAATGTCTCAAGTGAAAATTCTCAATTACTAACTTCTTCCCTTTGGATACATTTGACACTAATTCTTTGTGTTTTGATAACACTTGATCAGCATTTTATGTCCCTTCTGCATCTTTCTAGAGAAATATTAGTGTGAATTATTGAAAAACCTCACAGTTAGCTCCTTTTAAGGCTGGGAGAGACAGCGGAGGTGGCGTGTCCTCTCCTATCCTCGCTCTGTTGGGGAAGCCTAGGGATTGAGAGAAGACATGGCCTTATGAGGGGTCTGCAGTAGAAGGAGCTTGGCGTTGGAGTCAGACAGTTCTGTGTGACTTTGAGAGAGTTACTTAACCTCTCTGATCCTGTATGTGCTTATCTCCAAGAGGAAGTTACTAATCCCTAATTACAGAACTACTGTAAGACTGGCATGCAGTGGGACCCAGTACACCTCCGTGCTCTGGGGCCGGGTCCCCCAGAGAGTAAGTGCAGATTTGAGGGTGGGGTCCAGAGCATCTGGGTCCCAGGCCTGCTCCGGTTCCACTACAGCTCCCCACCTCTTCCTCCACTCGCCCCCCAACTCCCGCCCCCCTCACACCCCACCGCACACACTCCAGAAAATGCTCGGCACAGATTTACCATAACAGCCTCCCTGCTTTGTCTGCCTCAGAGGAGCTTACGGCCAGAATGGGCCTGGGAACAGTCGGATGAGGAAGCACTGTCATTTGCAAACACATTTCTTTTCCATTTAAATTTCTTGCACAGGGATTAGTTGGAGAAATACATCTCAGCTAGCTGCATGATAAGAGGCAAACGGAGTTCACCAGTCCTCAAAGTCGCACCGTGGTGAGTACAGGTTGATGTGGAAGGAGCTAGAGATGAAGGGGCCTTGACTTTTTACCGTGAATCTGATGAAATACATCTCCTGGCTGCTTCCAAACCCTCCTCCGATTCCATCTCTGAAGCCTTGGGGTCATTTCTTTTCTGAGCTGCTCTTCCCACACAGCCTTTCTGATAGCTGTAAATTCACCTTTTGTTTTTTTTCTGTGCAATTACAGGAAGCCTTTTGTGTAGAAAATTAACATGAGTCTATTTACATTCAAAGATTCTTGGGGTGGGGCAATTCAATGGCTTAGTTTAAGTGTTCCAAAACAATTCTTTCTTTGTAAAGGACACGCACTTATACAGCGTCTTTATTTCTGCTTTGGGATTCTCACTGTATCACCCTGCCTCATTGGCCAACTTTGCTTAATTAGCACTGAGGCATGTAAGCCACCTAATCCTCCCACTTGGGCTGAGAACTCCTCAGCTGAAGTTCAGGGTCTTCAGTTAATTCCTCAAGGGGGCTGACGGGGAAGGCAGGGGATACAAAAACATGTAACCAAACAGGGATAGGGCCGGTATGAAGAGGTGAGTGCCATTGTGTGGGTCCGCAGCAGCCCTTTTCTTAGGTAATCCCCCCAAGGTCTGTTGTAAGGTAAAGACGTGACCATCATTCCGTAGGTGGGGAAGCAGCATGTAGGAGAAGCAGGGCTTGGTTCACCTGTACCATGAGGCCTCTCAAACTTGGAACCGGAGGTCAGGGATCACGTTTGTTTTTTTTTTCTCTGTATCTTTGGTGCCTGTTATCCCCTATGATTAGAGATCAATAAATATCTAATCAATCAATATCCCTATTGGTAAAGATTTGCTCTATTTGGTACTATTTGCTCTTCAAGGATGAGATAAATATCCAGGAAACCAAAAAGTGATACCATTTACTGTTAAAGAGATTTAACAGCCCTGAGCGTGTGCGGTGAGGGGGATCTTTCTTCTGACCTCATTGTTTACAAGCGATGTCGAGGAGTGGAGCCGGGTTTAGGGCTGTGCTAGGAGCAGAGTTCTGGGTAGAGTGAGCGCTGTGGGTTCCCAGATTTTCTACTGGAGCACTGGTTTCTAAAGCCCAACATGAAACCAGCTCTCACTGCGCTGCCAAGGCTGGGACACGAGGGACTGAAGTCCCCTTGTTCTGAGAGGATGAGTTTTGTCAAAAGAGAATGAATAGCTCTGGCTTTGGCTCCAGCAGCTTTCTGCCTATCGAAGTGTTTTCCTTCACTCAGGCTAGGCTGAGCTGCATTTCAGAGAGGCGTAAACAAGTCTGAAATCCTCAGGGGATCTGGCACAGGAAAATGAAGTCATTTTACATTTGCGGCGTGATTCAAATTGGAATTGCACAAGTCAGAACGACAGGATGCTGGAGTTCTTTGTTTAGTCCTGTGCTTCAGGAGCCCAGTTTGCTCCAGCTTCCTGAAGGGAGGAAGTGGAGATGTATGGAATCCCCATTTGCATTATATAGTCTTCAAGTTTCTTTTCCCTAACGAAAACATCCAGTCTAAATTTTACATTCATCTCAATAAAAGGCAAAACAAGGAGCCATTGAGCCCTTGCAGTAGGACTGACTTCACCATCCGCCCCAGTGTCATGGGGAAAGGGCTTAAATTCCTTCCCCAAAGGAAACCCACACAACTCTTACTTCATCCGGCTGGGGGAGGGGGTACGGGAAACACCTATGAAATTGTCCTTGGACTCAAGGACCCCACACAGGACAGTAATAGGGCTTCTAATCGCTTTTGAATGTTCCCTGATCGGGCTGGTACCTCCTGGGTCTTTCACTTCCCTGCCTGCAGGTTTAAGCAATGGCAGCTGCCTCTCCTTTGCCTTCTCTCTTCCTGATGATGCATCTCTTCATGACATCATCCAATCTACCACATTGAACAAGCACAACGTCCCGGTAGGGTGGGTGTTGCTCCCACTTTACAGAGAGGAACCTGAAGTGCAGAGACGATGAGTGAGTCTCTCAGGGTCGCATGGCTGGTGAGAGAGGCGCCATCTCTTGTCAGTTTACAGATACTCTCCACGCTTTTTCCACCAAGTCATGATATGCCTTGAAGTTTACAGTACTTTATTCTGTACCAAAGGTTAGCCCAGCTGTCTTAGTCAGCTTGGGCTATTTACAAAATACCATCGACTAGGCGACTTAAAGGACACATTTATTTCTCACAGTTCTGGAGGCTGGAAAGTCCAAGATCAAGGTGCCGGCCGACTCAAGGTGCCAGTTCTTGGTGGGACCTGCTTCCTGGCTTACAGACAACCACCTTTCTGCTGTGTGCTCACCTGGCTTTTCCTCTGTGTGTGCAGGTGGAGACACATAAGGGGGTCCTTCTCTCTTCTTCTTCTTTTTTTTCTTTTTTTTTGGACATGGACCGTTTTAAAAGTCTTTATTAAATTTGTTACGATATTGCTTCTGTTTTATGTTTTTGGCCGCGAGGCATATGGGATCTTAGCTCCCTGGCCAGGGATCAAACTCGCACCCCCTGCATTGGAAGGCGAAGTCTTAACCACTGGACCGCCAGGGAAGTCCCTCTCTTCCTCTTCTTATCAGGACACTAATTCCATCATGAGGGTCCCACTCTGATGACCTAATCTAACCCCAAACACCTCCCAAAGGCTCCATCCCAAATACCTTTGCATTGGGGTTTAGGGCTTCAACATATGAATTTTGGGATGAAGAAAGCATCCAGTCCATAACATTAACCATTTCTATTTTTTACCATCCTCTGGAAATAAAGAACTCGGCCCATGTTCTTTCAAGGCTGCATTAGAAGATGTTCCTGTGGGCCACCCAATGAAATACCTGTTTCTTCACACTTGTGCAAAGCTGAAAGTTGTTGCTAACCTCAGAGGTCTGTCTTGCTTGCTCAGGTGCTCTCTCCAGAAGTCTTTTGTTCTTTTGCTCCCAACCATCGGTCTCCAAGCTACCTCATCCTTCTCTCAGAATGCTGAGCAGATCTTCAGGCAAATAGGGGTCCCTGTCTACCTTGGATAAGCCAGACTAACAGAAGTGACTCTGTAGATAGGACTTTCCCTTTGCCCAGTTATAGTATCCTGAAGTTGGAATCTGCTGTTCTGAGAATTTGCATAAATGAACCTCTCCTCTAAATATCTGCTTATCCACCCAGCAGAGGGACAAGGAGAAAATAATTCTGCTTTTTCCTTCTTTCAAACCCTAAGCCTTAGATATGCGTTGGAGTACAAACAAACAAATTTTGGAGAGCCGAAGGGCAAGGAAGGCTAACAAAATTCTGCCTTTTTGTTGTTATTGTTGTTGTAACCTGGCCTTTTGAAGTGAAGTAGAATTGTGCTTGTGTAGCCATACAAATTGTCCCAAATGGCAGACTGTTCCAAAAGAGTCCAGATGCTTTTTTAGATATAAAGTGAGTTGGTGGCTGGCAGCACCAAGTGCCTGCTTGCGGAGCTTCCATCTGGAAGAGACAGGACGGAAAGGCTCAGCACTGATGCCCCAGCGTTGCCCCTTGGAAGCTGAAATGTCACTGGCCACAAAAAAATAGATCCCTTCGCCTTTTGCATAATCCAGCCATGTGGTTTAGGAGAGAAATAATTCATTTAAATCTCTACTGCCCCTCAATTTTATGTAAAGCAAACTCAATTCCATTTAATTGAATGAAGGTTGGCTGAGAACTTCCTTGGGGCTGGGCTGCGTTGTGGACACAGTGACAAATAAGATACGGTCTTGGCCCTCGAGGGTCTCGTGGTCTGGAAGGAGAAGCAGTCGGGTAGACGTTATGATGTATAAAGATTGGTCACATCCTGTGGTATAGAAGGATTCTCTGGGTTGACAGCGAAGAGTGTGTCAAGGCTACGGGGCAACCAGGAGAGACTTCAGCAGGTGATAATAGCTGGGACTTGAAGAATATGGATGCCTTAACCTGGCAGTGAGGGAGCAGCATGGGTAAGATGTCAGACCATGTTCCAGGCAAAGGGAACACTGGTAGCAGAGGCACAGAATGGTGAGAAAGCCCTGAGCGTTGGTGGAACAAAGTGTTGGATGTGCGAAGGCGATGGTGGGAAGGGTAGCAAGGACAAGGATTACTGATGGGGGAGGGGGGCTATGCTTGCCCCACTTGGGGATCTGGACATTAGCCCACTGTAATGCAAAGCCACAGGATGCTTTATCAGCAAGGAAAAGACACAACCAAAATGCAGACGAGAATGATGGCTGTGGAAGCCTGGTATCAGGTGGCCTGGTGGGCAAGACTTGTAGCAAGGAGACAAGGGACTCTTTGGGGAGATGATTCCAATTATCCAGGAAGAAATGATGATCCCCCCCCCGCCCCACCTTTGAAGAGTGCAGATGGGGAGTGGGGAGAGACTGGGTCTGAGGAATGAAAAAGGCAGGATTGCCAGTTACCGACTGGATGTCAGATGCCGGGTGAGGAAGGAGTGCTGGAGAGCAAGTGAACCCAAGTCAACACATAAAGACGGACGCTCTGAAAACCCCTGGGCTTCTCTGATGACCGTGATTGCTCCTTTGTGGTGGCCATCACTGCCATCCTTGGACACCTGCGTCAGATTCTCTGCTCTTAACGTCTGAATCCCTCCCTCTGTTTTTGCAAACAGATCCCCCGGTACCAAGCAAATCAGAGCCTGCATGGTACTTTTCCTCTGACTTCAGACAAGTCATAAATTTTGGAGTTCTTCCACAGTGAACTTTCACATCCTGCACAGAACGCTCTGGCCCTCAGACTCAGCCTTACACCATTTGGTGAGACCTTTGGTGAATATTCAAGGTCTGGGCTTATGACACAATATTTTTTCCTGGTCTGTTCATTCTTGGCACAGTTTGGGACTAGCATATTGGAATGGGCGTTTCCACCCTGCTCAGTCACATGGTCACCCTCTGACACTGAAGCAAATCAGATCATCCATCCCCTGGATCACATTCCTAGAGTCTATGTGGGCGAAAATAGACTCAAGTGCATCCCTGAGAATACACGCAAATCATAAAGCTCACATACATTCAAATTGCTTTTTAGAAACAAAGACCGTGAAAACCGAAGCTATAAAAGTATGTGAATCATCAACCCAGACATCTTCCCTCCAGGCATGCATGACACCCTGTTCCTTCCCCGATGCTCTTCCTTCACAAATTATGGAGGCTGCTGACATCCTTCTGGGGAAAGGATTATCTGATTCCACAGGCAGTTAAGAATAACATGTAAATGTCATTTAGCTGAGCGATTTCTACATGGATCAAAAGACACACTCAAGTTACTAACAATGATAGCCAAACCCTTTATTTCAGTAAAATCACAGCAAACCCGCAAAACTCTCCCAACTGAATTAGCACCAGTGTGGTGTGGGAGTCATTCAGACATTCCTTCCAGGTTAGTAGACTATTTGCAATTCAGCTTTTTTTTTTTCTTCTTCTTCTTTTTTTTTTTTTTACTGATGCACATGTTATATAACCACCACCAGCCACAGGGGAAGCTAGAATCCAAGGCTTCTCAAAATTTTCCACTGAGTATTCAAAGCCAACAGAAGAGAGTGAATGAGCTCTCCCTTGCTTTATGGTGACATGGCTAAAACTGCCCTTCCCAGTAAATATCAGAATGAGAGATGCTATAACATAGGGGTTAAATTTATGGGCTCTGGAGGTTGGTGCTCTTGGGTTTGGATCCTGATATCTTTAGGAGCTGTGTGGCTTGGGCAGCTTCTTTTGCCTCTGTCAGTTATCATTCTTGCCTGCTTCACTGATTTTATCTTCCTCATAGGGTTGCTCTGGGTTAATGTATATTAAGCTCTTAGCACAGTTCCTGTGTATAAGGGCTCAATACATGTAAGCTATCATTTAAAAACAAAATTGCAAGTTTCATGTTTTATTTAAATTCAGGCAATGTTGTATTTTCCTCTAGAGCTGTCTCTATTTTTTTTAAGAAAAGAATGTTTCCCCCCAAATTTCCAGTAGAATTGGCTTTTCCAGATGAGGTACCATGTTTGGGCTTGGCTCTGCATAAACCTTGGTATACTGCCCCAAACCCAAGAGAGTCAACACCCTGATTTGAAAAACAGTCATCCTGAAGAGAAGGCAGTGATGCTTCATTAAAACCTCCTTGAGGATTTATTGTTATTCATTTTCTGGATAACTGAGCAAAAAACCAATCCTTGTAGGTAAAATTCCCATGGAATGAATTACCTAATGTCTTGAGTTGATGGGTAAGGTCTAGGAAAAACCTGATGTCTATACCTGTTCATGGCTTTGTTGTTCCTAAAGAACTTCACTAGTAGATCTTACTTTACCCACAGGCTCCTGAATGATTTCTGGTTAGCACTATGGAAAACAAGGGCCACTGTCCAAATCTGGAGATGAAGAAGGTGACGGAGATTGTGGTGAATATAGTTTGTGACGCTGAAGGAGCTCTGGCCTCTGAGTCAGGAGACCTGGGTTCTAGGCCTGGGTCTCTCTCTCATTTGCTCTGTAGTTTTACACAAGGCTTTTGTCTTCTTTGGATTGTTTCTCCATGTGTACAAAGAAGGAATGGTGACCGACCTGGATAATCTCTACCGTCTCTTCAAGCTCCAAAATTTCAACTACTTGCACACTCCCTAGTACTCCCATGGTTAACGTAAGTTAACTCCTTTTCTTCCAGAAAACAGAAAGTGTAAATAAATTTTTGTAGTAGCGGTTTGCCTCCACATTAGACATTATTTTTTTCAGTATATCACTTTGTTCACACTATACTGAGAATTCTTTTTTGAAAAAAAAATGATCACAAAACTATACATTATTTCATTTAAACCCCACTATCATTTATCTCAACTTTCAGATAAGAAACTGAATCTTGCTCTCTGTAAATCAGTCTAGATCTGGATCTGATCTGTCCCCCCATCACTGGTCAGGCATTTCTGACTGCTTTGCAGAAAGTCCACAACTTGACCTTGTGTGTTCACACCAGTGGTCATATCTCATGCACATGGCTTCCTAAGTGACAGACACATGGTAGATTCATGGTAGTAACTGCAGATTATTGAAATTGAAATCCATGAACTCAGAAGCCTCTGAAACATTTAAATGTAATACCAATTCTAAATACAAATTTAACTTTTGTTTGCTTTCAAGGAACAATGTCATTTTGATGAAGAAGTCTAAAAATAAAGAGAAATGTTATTTTTCTGAATCAGGAGGAAACCAAACAAAACACTGACCACAATCACATTGCTTCAGCACCAGCATCATTTCAACATCCTTTTGGTTTCTGTTGATTCTGGTGACTCTGTGGTGAATATGGAGAGCAAGAAGGAAGAAGAGTTTAGAATACAGCTGAGTTTAAAGCATTTGTTCTGGAAATATCAGGGCCAAGAACTTAAAATCAAATCAGAGCCCTTTGCATAGGAGATTTGGGGAAATTAACAAAAAGACTGATTCTGACTCAAGGAAAGGGAGTTTATCGAAAACTCAAAATATTTCCTTGAAATCAAATTTCTCTTGCAAGATGGCATTTGAATACATTAAGGATAAATAGCCTGCAAACATATGGATTGAATTTCCCATGAAATGTACATGAATTTCGTTATTAAGGGGCCACAAACTTCAGAAAGATAATTTGGCCTCTGCCGAAACCAGAATATTTCAGAAATCCTTCCAGAGACTTTGCCAAAACCCGGAGCCACTAGGCGAGTCGATCCAAATCAGCTTCCACTTTAGCCAGTATCCCCAGCAGCCTGGCCAAATGAAACAGGGAACTCAGCATCTTCTGAGGGGGACGTTTGCCAATTTTAACCCTGCAGACATGTTCAAGGGCTTCCAGCTGGCCCTCTGAGCCAAGAGTACAATTCGAAAATGCTGGAGTCTCTTAGCATATCTGCTTCGGGTTACTTTGATAGATGGTGAAGTGAAAGCTGCCAGGCTCCGAACAGGATCCATGCTATAAACTCTTTGCAAAAGCCCCACTTCCTTCTGCTGGGGCCAGGTTCTTCCCACCCCAGACAGTCTGTGCGAGAACAAAAAATAAGAACTATTGTCAAATTAACAGCTCTCCCCCCAAAACTATGGCAGGTGACAAGATTCTCGGCCATTGAGTTCCAGCCAAAACATGTCACATTTTTTTTTTCTCCTGGGGGAGGCTCTGGGAACCTGCTGTGAGTCAGAGTGAGGGGGTGGCAGCAGAGAGTAAATGTTGCTTGAGCATCTTGTCTGGTACTGATGAGAATTAGTCAATTCTTGGAAAGAGGGAAGAGTTTTCTGCCTGCTACCCACTTCCAGATTCTCCCCTTGGCGTTGGGATAAAGAATTAGCCATCTAATGTAATTCTTTTTTTTCACTTCAATACATAGATGTTTATTAAATTTCTCTCAGCGTCAGGCTCAGTGCTGGGCTCTGGAAAGAGATAAATACATTCAACTCAGCCTCTTCTCTCAGTGGACTTACAGGTTAGTGCAAAATTTCCCTGAGTGTGTTTACAGAACATTAGTCCCTGGAGATGAACCACTGAAACAGTGTACCGTGTCTAAAAGTTTTAGAAAATGTTGAATTCTCTGTCATTCTTCAGGGAAATACACAATACAAGGTCACCATATTAAAGTCTCTGAAAAGTCTTCCAGTAAGGTAACTAGCTTAACATGGCTTTCTCAAACTTTTAATGACCAATAACCACCCTCCTACTTTATCCCCCAGGATGATTTCCCACAGCAACTTTGGGAAATAACAGCCCAGTGCCAAGAGCCAAAATTACACTTTTGTGAGACAAGTATGATATTTATAGAAAATCACAAAGTATGGAATTAGCACAGAAGAAAAAAGGTAGGGAATCAAGACCCTCTTGAAAAGATGATATTCTAAGTAACTTTTGATAGATGAATGCTATGCTCTGAATGTGTCCCCTGCAAATTCATGTGTTGCATCCTAACCCCCAAAGGTGATGGTATTAGTAGGTGGGAACTTTGGGAGGTATTTAGGTCATGAGGGTGGAACCCTCAGGAATGGGATTAGTGCCCTTATGAAAGAGGTTCCAGATAGTGCCCAGCCCCTTCCTTCATGTGAGGACACAGTGAGAAGGTGTTGACTTTGAACCAGAAAGTGGTCCCTCAGCAACCACCACCTTCGTCTTGGACTTCTCAGCCTCCAGTACTGTGAAAAATCAATTTTGGTTGGTTATAAGCCACCCAGTCTGTGGTATTTTGTTATAGCAGCCCAAACAGACTGAGACGATGAGTGAAAGTTTTCCAGGTAGAAAACATGAGAAGGGCATTTCAGGCAAAGAGAAAAGCACGTGCAAGGATGTGAAGTTTGCAGGAGCAATGCTCTCTCTCCTATGGCATGTACGTATATATGTTAGCAGTTTGGGGAAACAGATGAGAGTAACAGCAGAGATGATGCTGAAAGGGCTAGAACTGGATCTTGGGGTTCTCATATAGCACTCCATCATTTTGAGCTGTAGGTAAATATTAAAACATGAAGTTTTTTCCAAGTTCAGTTTCTTCCTGTTTAACACAATGACTTTCATGTATGGTATGGGGAACTCTTTTCTACTGCATTCGTTCAGAGTCAGAGACTCAAAACTTTTTTTAATAATGAAGGTCTCTGAAAACAGTTAGGTATGGCTCCTGCTGTTTATGGACAACCACCTTCAATGCGCACATTTTGACCCCTGGGACATAGGAGGCAAACTTACTAGACACATCTACTCAGGGACAAGCAGAGGGCAATGCAATGGTCTGTATTGGGAATGTTGAAGAATAAGGCAGAGTGAAGCTGAGAATCCAATGGGTAAACTAGAGATTGTCCAGGGAGGAAGGAATGAAACCAATGTGGTTTTACCATCTGAAGGAAAATTCAGTGACTGCCTGCTCTATCAGGCAGAAGGAGTTCTAGAAAGAGTGGTGAACTGGAGTCAGGAGGATTGGGATCTTGTTTCAGCTTGAGCACAACTTGCTACATAATCTTGGGGAAAATGGTCTCCTTGTAAAGTGGAGGGATTGGAGTATGAAACATAAGGAACGTGTCAGCTCCAAAACACCGGCAATCTCTTACTGCTAGCTGGTGCTCAACATTAAATTGTAAGCTAGAACTAGATTATATTGACACTCAAGAGATCACAGGCAAAGGGGAATATTGGTTAGCTACAATGTGCTAGACATCATTCTACACTCTGAAATCAATTTTTCATTAACCCTCATATCAACTACATAAAGTTACTTTCATTCTCATTTTGCACATGAGTAAACTGAGGCTTAGAACAGTGGCCCCACGTTCTCACAACTCCTAAGCGAGAGAGGTAGGGTTCAGTAGCAGGGCCGTGTGATTGTAAAACTCTTTGTTTGCATCACACTGTCCATCACCCTGAAGAAAAATTTATTAAGTGCTCTGGAGTGGATTGAGTTACAGAATGGTCCGCCATCCAGAGTCAAGAGGATGCTGTTAATGGAGCAGGGGATAAGATGGAAAATGCTGAGGCAAAGAGTTTCCTAATTGGGCTTCTCAGCACAGAAGTGTGACATCACGCAGGGGTCGCTCATGGAGTCCAGCCATTTGGGGTAAACAGGGAGCAAATACAATGGTAACCAGGTAAGCTGAGCCCACTTGCACGAATTAGCTGCCTCTTACCAGCCTCGTGCCTCTTCCACCAATGTCAGGTGGGGCTAGCTTTACTTCAACATGGTCCATAAAACCCCAACCCCAGGAAACTTGACCAATTTGACTCCACTTTGAGGAATAGCCAAGAGGAGAGAAGTCAAGTGGCTAATTTCAGATTCTGTCTGAACAACTTCATGATCACACCGCAGAGCTGGCTTATCTGAGCAAACCTCTTGATGCCATGGATGATGGAGCATGTTAGTCTGCTGGGGCTGCCATAACAAATATGGCAGGCTGGATGGTTTAAACAACGGAAATGAAGTTCTCACAGTTTTGGAAGTTGGAAGTCTAAGGTCACGGTGTTGATAGGTTTGGTTTCTCTGAGGACTCTCTCCTTGGCTAGCAGACAACCATCTTCTCACCGTGTCCTCACCTGGCTTTTGCCCTATGTGAGCATCCTTGATGTCTCTTCCTCCTCTTAAAAAGACACAGGTCCTATTGGACTAGGATCCCACTCCATGACCTCATCTAATGCTTTTGGAACCAAGAAATATGATTCAACCAAACAACCTGGGCTCTTTCCACGCTGCTTTAGTCACAGAAGCCAGTTTCTCCACCGGTTCCTTTCAGTCTTCTGTTCAGGCCCTGGTTTTCCACTTTGCCTGCACACTCTAGTTTCCTGGGGAGCTTTAAAAATAATGATGCCCAGGTTCCACCACTAGAGATTTTGATTTACTTGGTAAGGGGTAATCAAATTTGAAAATGCAAAATGCAGTCTGGGTATGAAGGGTTTAAAGATTCCCCAGGAAATTCTACTGGGCAGCCAAAGTTGAGAACAATTATTCAAGTAGTTTCATGTATTGAATATTTATTCAGACTTTCAACTTAAGTTCATGAGAAACTTACTTCTAAGCTGCAGTTTGTAAATCTCACCTGATATGGGAAAGTGGGATTGTAAATGTGTTTGGATATCCTTGATTAGAAATACATGCATACATATAGATAGATAGATAGATGATAGATGATAGATAGATAGATAGATGATAGATAGATAGAGAGAAAGAGAGAGAGAGCACTTCAAAATGAAATTAGCAATTTAGACCCTTACACGTAGATATTTATTCCTCCTACAAACTTTCATTGACCAATTTCTGTGTGGTGCCATGTAGGCATTCCATACAGGCCCACAGGAACGACAAAGCTGAAAAGACATTTTGTCACTGCTTAAGGGGGTTACAGTTGAATGAAGAAAGCACACATTAATGTCACCTTTATAAAAATGTGGTAATTGCTGGGGGAAGAGGAGGAACAAGATCTCTCTGATCCTAGAGAATTTCTCGAGGTAGTAAAGGGAGTGAGAGAGGCATCCTAGGCAGCAGTGAGTTGCACTAAAAGCCCAGAGATGTGACGGCTGATGGGGCACTCAGGAAATGGCAAATAGTCTGATGCTGGTGAGTCAGAGTTCAAGGGAGAAGTGGCTGGAAAGGTACTTTGAGATTAGATGGTAAATAGCCTTGAAAGCTAGACTAAGGAGTTGGAACTTTTTATATCAATCCTAAGGTTTTTTAAAAATTAGAGGCAATATTGTTTTAATGAAAATTATCTGAAAGCAAGCAAAGGGCAAGCATTGGAAGAAGGGAGGACAGGCTGAAAGGAAGTTTCTAGAAACAATCTAGGTAAACAATTATGACAACCTGAACTTGAGAATTGGCCATGGGGTTAGAGAGGACAGAAAAGATGGGGAAATGGGCAGTTGGTGAGCCCAGGTTAGTGACAGAGCCAGTATTTGAACTAAGGTCTTGGTTTGCATTTAACACATGTGCACATACACAGACACACACACAGACACACACACTGAGGAAGAGTGTGTGCTAGGCACTGTGCTGGAAGCTGGGGAAACATAGACAACGTCTCTGACCTCACTGTGCTTGCAGTTGAGAGGGGAATGCAGAGAGAAAAGAAGCCATGATCCAGTAGAAATATGATGAAAAAGGCAGTAGAGGGCATTATGGGGACAAGTAAGGGAGAAAGGCAGTCGACCCGGACTTAGAGGGGCAGAGAAGCTTCCCAGTGGAAAGGTTGGACGTCTAAGTGGAGATCAGAGAAAGGAGTTGTAGTAAGAGGACAGAGGAACAGATGGAGAAGGAAGTTGGGTTCCAAGTAGAGGGCATGGCAGCACTCTTGCCTGGTCAGTCCAAACTCACCCACTGAAAGGGCCTCCAACTGCATTGGAATGTGTTTCCTAACATAAAGTTCCTGGTATCTGTGATCCTTTGGTGATTCCAGCTCATGAGACCTAAGTCTTCTGCTCACTGGAATCACCCACAAAGGATCGGAGAAAGTCCCACTGGAAAAGATCTTTAAGGACCCCCATTTCAACCCCTCAATTTGCAAAGAAGGTGAATAAAACCCTGGATAAAAAGGTGATGAAGCAATTTAGAACTGGAACCCAGGTCTGCTGTTTCCCCGTCCAACGTCTTTCTAATACGCCATGCATGCTTCTTACATCTGAGTTTAATGTCAAGGGCACTCCGTGTCCAAAACTTCTTGCCAAGGTTTTTATGTAGGTTATTTTACCAATGTGTTCATTTATAATTATTAAGTTCTTACAAACTGTAGCAAACAATCTCTGTTACCAGAATGCACAGCGTCCTTTGCAGTAATTCTGTTCACCTCATTCCTTTAGGACTTACATTAATTCTCTCATCATCTTGAGTTTTATTACTCTCTTTTTCCTAAGGCACAGATGAACTCAACGGTTGAATTGCTTCATCATTCAACTAAAAGCTTCATTTCAGGAGTTTCCAGGACAGGTGCATTTCCTTAACTTCCGGAAGTATCTGCTGCAGGCATGCATCGGGGCATACGCAGGACAGCCTCATTCCCGTCATCATCCATTTTCCATCTCAACCTAGAATCACGCTCAACCAACGCTTCATTGAGCAGACTCCATGCTGGATGCTTCCTAGGCATCCGACCCTCCCAAGAATTCAGTGTACTATTACTATCCCCATTTCCAAGTGAGACCAGCCGTCAAAATAATTTCTTTCAAATGAGGATGGTGGGACCTGACCAATGGATGTTTCCCACTGTCAAATCCAGGAGACGAAGGTAACTGGCTGCAAGCTAAGAAGGAATCATTCTCATCTGGACCAATTTCTTTGCTTGGGGGAGACCAGCCATCACTTAGTCCTGCCTCTGGATGTGGCACTCTGGTTCCTCTGACAACTCAGCTTCTCAAGGATGTATGAGAAAGCCCGTGGGGTCAGGGTGACTGACAGAGGGTAACTTGAGCATGGGGAGGAGGTGGGAGCACTCTGCCCGGAGTTATGACCCAGAATAATGATGTGTGAATCCTGCATGACTCAGCTTTCCAGGCAGGTAATGAGAACCTAAGGAGACAGGAGCTTATTTAAGAAAACGTGCATCATTGATGTGGCTATTTTGGGAGATGGGAGAGAGAGTTTGAAAAGGAGAAACATGTGAAAAGTATTCCAGCTGAGTGAGTGTGATCGAAAACTAAGATTTCCCTTCATAATAGAATGGTAAAAAGCAAATGTGTCCTGGTCTTTCAAGTCTCAGTATTGGAAGAATGAGGTGTTGGGGGCAGATGTTGGCGGATCTTTGTTCTCTGGATGTACAGATTGTGATTTGGGGATTGAGGGATTTTGGAAGGGATTTGCTCCTGCATTTCTTTCTTGTTGCTAGGAGAAACCAGGCTTCACGTGGGACTGGGGCTGGAGGTTCCCCACAGCGGCCCTGGAACACGCTGGATCTGCCCTGTGATAAGACGCATTGCTCTTCCCGCACAGCACGGTAAGAGCAGAATCCTTTTTTTAATCAATTGCAGGAGGTCCACGTGGAATGGTGATCAGCTCGGGAGAGGATAGGGCACAGGAGCAAACAGACTCCATATGGCTCTGCTGCCTTTGAAGCAGATGTGTCAGCTGTGGGGCTGACATGTGTTCTTTCAACATCATTGAAGTCCCAAGGGACAGGAGGATGAGGCGAGTTTGAGATGAGATCTGAATCCTGCCTGCCCTGTTCTCTCCTGGGTTTTCTCCATAGCCTCCTGACTGGGCTCACTTCCAGGCATCCACGTCCAGCCTTGGACCTCAAGTAGAAAAGGGGCCTCCAATACCTTTGATTTTATCTTTCTCGTTTTGTTTTTCCTGAATCTCTGATCTTGATTTGCTCCCAACCCTCCTGACTTCTAATATCATCAATTGTTTATTCAGTCAACACATATTTATGGAGATCTTTCTAGGCCTCTGGGAAGAGCAGGACATGTTCGGGTGACAGAAGGAAGGTGGTGTGACTTGAGGATAAGTAGTGCTCTCAAAGGGTGATCCTGGAGTGACTTGGCAGAATCATCTGAATACTTACTAAAAATACAAATGCTTGATTCTAATTGTTGAATCATGGTCTCTGGTAAATTGATTGCAAAAGTGGCTGTGTTTTTTACCCTTTCCTGAGTCTATGACCTTTGCAATGTGACCTGACAGCTTTTCCTGTCAAACAGTGGGACCTCTGTCTCCACTCTTTGAATCTGGACTGGCCTTGTGACCCACTTTGGTCAACAGAATGAGGTGAAAGTGTTTTTAAGCCAATTATGAGCCTAAGACTCAAGAAAAGTCTTCTGGAACCCTGCTACCACCCTATAAACAAGAGAAGGTGAGTCTGCTAGAGAACAAGAGACCACATGGAGGAGAGCCAAGTTGTCCCTCTGGGGCCATTCTAGACTAGCCTATGGCAAGCCAGCTCCTTAACGTGTGAGCAAGCTCAGCCAAGATCAGCAGAGCTGCTTACCTGACCCACACCTCGTGACAGATGCATCAGTAAGTCCAGAGAAGACCAGTGGCTTAAAACAATAATCATTTGAAAAATAATAACTGATCATGTATTAAGCCACTAGATTAGGGTGATTTATTATACAGCAAACCAAACTGATACAGAAACCAAAAATATGGACAAGTGTTTTTGAGAGTGAAATAGGCAGAAGTTAGATCCAGTAGGATTTTGTAGGGCATGATAAGGATATAGCATTTTTATCCTAAGGGTTATGTGAAGCTATTGAAAACTTTTGAGCATGAAAGGGACCCAACTAGATTTGTGTTGTACAAACATGAACTTGGCTACTTTGTGGAGAACGAGTGGCAGGAGAAGGGGTTTAGGATGGATCAAGGTAGATTGAATTGAACTTGTAGAAGTTTTGTTTTGTTTCACTTTTTTCTTTTAAATATATATACCCTGAGATCTGACTATGCATTAAGTAATAGGATTATGAGGAATCCTCTTTGGTCTCAAGTCTAGTGGAAGAGAGTTATTATGTATTTTGACAAGTACCAGGGTAGAGGTACACTCAGGGAGTCATGGTAACATGAAGAAGTAGCACCTAGCCCAGCCTGGGGGGAAATGAAGAACTCAGTCCAATTGGTGGTAGCTGAGGATGCCGGGAAGATGAGGAACATTATTTCCTAGGAAGAGGAAAGAGCTTAAGTGAAATTCGGTATTACCAACATATAAAGATGAGGTGGGAAGCAGAGGGAAGTATGATGAGATATGAATGCAGGGGGCAGGTCATAGAGTCTTCCTTGTACCTATTGAGATTATAAATGGGCAAGTCCAAATGAGGCTAAGTGACAGAGTTTCCCAATGCCTGAGATTCGAATGGACTGGTGGTTAGAAGAAGATCAGTTGAGAAGGGTAGGACCCTGCTTTGGGAGCCCTTAGGATGATATGTCACCATGGCCATCTGACCTGACAGATGACCTAACAGGCAGAGCTGCTTGTTACCTAGGAGGCTGATGGGCAAGACAGAGAAATCACCACTAGCCAGACAGCTCCCTTGGTTTATCGATTTTGGCCGAGGCTCCTAGGCTAGCCCTCGGCTACTCCCGACTGTCTCCTGGAAGCCAGCAGTCAGTGGAGGCAGGAAGAGAACATTTTTTGCTGAGGTACCGCCTCCTCCCCAACGTGCTTGGCATCCTGTGCTGTCAGTCTCCAGCTGTCTGTCTAGATGGAGCCCAGCTTGGACCTGTGAGGTACCAAACCCTGTGATCCATGCCCACGCACTCCTGGCCAACAGGAAGATGAGCACCAAGGACAGAGTCTGGGCTGAAGGGGATTGGGGTCTCCCTTTCCCGTGAGAACTCTGTTTTCCCCCACATACCATGGAAGTCTCTGCTCACTGCATGGCCATGTCTCCAAGTGTGCACTGGATCTGCAAGAGCCCCCCCTCTCCTGCCCCTGCTGACCGTGTCTCAGACACCAGAACAAACACCATTTCATCACGTAGTCACAGGTCCCTGGGAAAGTCTCAAAGCTTCTATAAGTAGTAATCATTTTCAAAGATTGAATGCTTACATGTGCCAGAGTGGGACCCTCCTGTGATCCTCTTATCAGCCTATTCGTGTCACATAGCAACTCTGTGAAAGAGACATTATTGAGTCTATTTTCAAGTGTTAATGAGGAAAACAAAGCTTTGAGGAGTGAAGTAACTCACCCAGGATCGCACAGTTACAGATGCGGTGAAGTCAGGATTTGAACCCAGAACTACTTAACTGTACGTGGAGTACCTTTCACATATTAAACTACATCGCCTCTGCTGTCCAACCTCATCATTTGTAGATGAGGACAAAAGGACCAGTTTGCTAAGATGCATGGCAGAGCCTAGGTCTCTCAACCAAGACTCTGGACTCCCATTTCCTTCTCCCTTGGGACACCCACATATTTTCTTTGGTGCATTTCCCAGGCCACCACTCCAGGCTCTCCTCAGTAAGCCTGGAAGGCATGAAGCCCTCTGGAGATCCCAGGCAGTATCTGTGGACTGCTAGCTCTGATGCTGTCAGCAGAGAGAGCACAGGCGTAGGCAGGCAGGAGGCCCTGATAGAGAGCTGCATGAGGTGTAGGGTACCACATGGAAACCCTGGACTCCTCATCCGACATTCACACTGGAAGGGCTCTGGTAGCAGTTAGGACCGTAGGGTTTATTGTGATCATTTGAGTCTAACCTTTGTCTTCCTTTCCCACCTGCTCCTCAAGCGATCCCTAGCTTGAGGGCTCAGAGACATAAAAAGTTGGAAGGAAATTAGCACCTTACCCCACTCTGAACACATACACATTTCCCAACTTCTTGACTCAATAACAAAGAGAATTTTCTCCCACAATGTCAGAATATCTGGAGGCAAGGAGCCAGTTCCTAGCTCCTCCCAGATCAGGAGAGTTTCTTTCCTTTTTCTATAACTGTTGACCCTGCATCTTCCCCTGGAAGTACTTGACTCAATTTAATGAGCTCACCTCTGTCACCTTCATCTTGCCCACATCACTGGGGTTCTGTGGAGTGAGAACTACACCCTGTAGAAAACACCTTTTTCTGTTCCTGAGCACCTGCCGCCCAGAGTCTCAGTTGCCAGGGCTCATAGAATCAAGGCGGGATCATAGAATCAAGACAGGATCGGCTACATAATTTGTGCGGCCCAATGACAAATGAAAATGTGAGGTCCTTCTTCAAAAATTACTGTGCATTTTGAGACCTGACAGTAGAGTGTCAAACCAAGCACAGAACGCATCTGAAGTTGGACACTCATGGAGCCGGCCCTCAGTGGAGCCACAGACATGGGGCAGAGATGGAGACGAGAGGAAAGGTAAAGCTGAAAGATTTTACCTCCATCTACTGAGTACGGTGATCACACTTACCTTGCCAATTGTACAGCAACTATCACTAATATACAGAGAAGTGTTAGATGTTATTTAGGGGAAGTTCCTTTCCCTGAGAAAGAATCTGATTCAAATCCCTCTTTCGGCAGAGGGGGAACTGGAAGCCCAGAGAAGAAAAATGGTTTTTCACCATTTATCCAGATAATTCATTTGTGGTGGAGCAGGGATGGGGAGAGCAGGTGTCCTGATTCTCAGTCTGGTGGTCTTTTCACTAAACCAGGCCACTTCTCCCCTCTCCAGCTGCCTTGGTTGTTTCCTGCTTGACTAACGAGGTAGGGCCTTGGTGCTCATCGGCAGATGGTTTGGGGACTGAGTCAACCATCTGTAAGACTGGCCACCACTTCCTGCCCAGCTACTGGGTCCCATGACTGGACTGCACTGAAATAAACATTATCCTTCGTCACAGGATGCTTGGGGCGAGAGGATATCTTCCTCAAATGATTTCTCACATGGTTTGCGATGAAGTCGCTTTCTCTGTGCATAGTCACTTTGTGGTCACCAGAAGGCTGCTCTGGGCGTTGACAAGTGATGTACCTGGTAGTAGTGTTATTCAAAGGCTATACTGTAGACAAAGGTAGGGTCCACTGGATCCCTTTCTATTGAAATACCACTGACCATGGCTTTGTCAGTGCTTACTAATAACAATGATACAACAAAAACACCCTCCGGTATAAACTTCGGGGAACTATAAACCATTGTCCTATTACATATCATCACTCTGATACCAGAGGAAGGGCAAGGCTACTACGATTTTATTGTAATTTTTCAGAAGAGAACACTGGCTCAGAATGACCTGACTACGTGCAAAGTCACATTTGTATACGTAGTAGACATGGTGGTTTCTGAGGAAGGAGATTACATTTGATTAAGTTCTTTATCTCCTGGGCCTAGGAGACAATTATGAACTAAATCAGTGATACTTTTGATCTCTAGATTTTACTCAGTCAGAACGCAATAGGCAGACCTCCCTGGTGGTGCAGTGGTTAAGCATCCGCCTGCCAATGGAAGGGACACGGGTTCGAGCCCTGGTCTGGGAAGATCCCACATGACGTGGAGCAACTAAGCACATGTGCCACAACTACTGAAGCCAGCGCGCCTAGAGCCCGTGCTCTGCAACAAGAGAAGCCACCGCAGTGAGAAGCCCGCACACCACAGCGAAGAGTAGCCCTTGCTGGCCACGACTAGAGAAAGCCCGTGCGCAGCAATGAAGACCCAACGCAGCCATAAATCAATCAATCAATCAATCAATCAATCAATCCCAAAAAACCCCCGCAATAGGCTAGATTGAAAACAAGATGGAATTCAGGGTCCTCTATTCCATCCTGTCTTCCCTGACACTCATTCTTGGAAACTGAAGCCTGGCAGATCTCTCTGCCATTAAGACCTTAATCCTGGTGCTGCTTTTACCAGGATCCTGGTCAGTAGGATGACCTTTGGCAAGGATGTGGGGTTTGGTCTTACGTTCCCTAGTGATCGTGTTGGAAAATTATGGTGCTAGTCTCAAAGTCATATGGATTGGTTCCCTGTGGACAATTTCACCATAGTTTATGAATACAGCTGCCATTTTTTCTCTTATGACTCTTGACTCTGTTGTTTAAGGGCCCAGATTTTACCCCAAGCTTCAGAACTGTATGTGTCACTCTCTGCTAGACTTGATTCTTGGGTGAATCTCAAGCGTCTCAAACTCACAATGTCTCCGAGCGCCTCTCCCTCCACTCTAAATGTGCTTTCCCTATGGATTTTCCTATCCCAGCTGATGCCAACATCTTTATGTATCTTCACTCTTTCCTCCCCTTTCTCTGAAATAATGACTAGGTTACAAAATTCTGTATGTTCTACTGACCTCCCTGCCTCCAGTTTTTCTATTTCCAACCCATCCCCCACCCTGACTCCAGAGTGATTCTTGATTATGTCTCTCCCCAGTGAATATTTTCCCTTTTATGTATTGTTTTGCCAAGCACTATTCTCATTCATAACAACCCAAAGGGTAATTATTAATACTATTTTGCAGATGGAAAACTGAGGAAAAGAGTGTTTAAGTCACTTGTCCAAAATTATACAGCTACTAAATAAAAAAATCAAGAATCTGAACCTAGGAAGTCAACTGCAGAGTCTCTGCTCTTGACTACTACATTCTTTTTATGGGCTGAATTGTGTCACCCTAAAATTCATATGTTGAAGTCCTAGGCCCCAGTACTTCAGAATGTGACTCTACTTAGAGATAAAGCCTTTAAAGAAGTAAGTAAATTAAAATGAAACCATTAGAGTGGGCCTGAATCGAATCTGACTGGTGTCCTTATAAAAAGAGGAAACTTGCATGCAGACATGAAGAAAGACCACATGAGGACACAGCAAGAAGGCACCCATCTGCAAGCCAAGGAGAGAGGCCATGCAAGAAACCAAACTTGGGACTTCCCTGCTGGTCCAGTGGTTAAGACTCTGCACTCCCAGTGCAGGGAGCGTGGGTTCAATCCCTAGTTGGAGAACTAAGATCTCACATGCTGCATGGTGTGGCCAAAAAATAAGTAAGTAAAATAAAGAACATGTTCCCCCTTCTAAAAAAAAAAAAAAAAAAAAAGAGAACTCGCTGACACCTTGATCTTAGACCTGCAGCCTCCCAAACTGTGAGAAAATAAACCTAATGCTTAAGCCACTCAGTCTGTGGTATTTTGTTATGGCAGCTCTAGCAAACTAATACAGTCATACTGCCTCTCACTGAATATGAGTAAAGACTAAATTCCTTCAACATGACAAAGCCCTTCTTCTGATTCATTACCCTCACGCCACTAAAAATCTGTATTCCAGATTCCAGACACCCTGAGTACTCAGCCTTCCCCTTCTATGCATTCCCTTTATTTCATGTCTTTCTTTATGGTCTCCCTCTGTTCATTCAATAACTTTAGTCCTTTATTATCTGAAAACTTGCAATTATCCTTTAAAATTTGACTTGAGTGACATCTCTTCTCTGAAGTTTTACTAGACCCTCTGTTTGGAAGTCTGTTTGGTCCCTCCTGTCTCTATTCTCCCACTAACATCTTGCATGTAAGTCTGTTCACCACTCATCACACTCCATTTCTTCAGAGACCATGAATGAACTCCCAGTGAGGGCCTTGCATTGTGCTGGGCATTGAAGATGCAGAGATAAAGGTGGTGAGTGTTTGCCCTCAAGAAGGTTATTCTCTAGTGAAGGAACCTACAATAATACATGGTGGTGTCAAGTCTAGAGATGGTCACTTAATCCAGCCTGTAGGGCATCAAAGACTTCTTGGAGGAGCTGAGGCTTTAATGACAAATATGAGTAGGAAGAAATGGAGAGGCACAGAGGCCATTCCAGAAGAACAAAGCAACATGAACAAAGCATGGACAAACAGTGGAGTGTAATCTTAGTTCCTTCCAATGGACTATACTCTTGAGAGCAGTTATCATGTCTGATGCAATTCTAGGGCCTGCACAAAATATTTGGTAAATAAATGATTATTGAATGAACAAATGCATGAATGAATCAATGACTCAATGAAAGAATAAATGAGAAACAAAAACAAACAAACAAAAAAGCCTCATATATCAGTTAGAACCCTTTGGTTGTAAGCACCAGAAACCTACTCCAGCTGACATAAACAGAGAGTTTATTAGAAGGCTGGGGTGGAACTCATAGGATGGGAGGGAAAGTGAAAACCAGGCTGGAAAGGCAGGAACAGGCCTCAGGACAGGACCTGCTGGACAGGGTTGCCCCTGTGGGTGCCACGGCTGGAACACTTGAACCTCCATGTCTTCCGTTTTGGGTACTCTCTCTCTCTTCAAGTGCTAGGAGGGGAGATCTAGCATGGGCTTACCTCCTGGCTGGGCCAGATCTCTCTGTCTCTGATTTTATCCAGTGGTGAAGAAAAATTTCCCAAGTAAAAATCAGGTTTCACCACCAAAAATGTGCAATAGATTTTGAGGAATCAAGAAAAATAGATATCCACTACATAGGAGTTTTCAGACACTTCACAGCTGGCTCTTTTTCATGGGCTGAAGCATCTTTAGAAACTTTTTCATGTTCAGAGTCATGACTTGTTTTTGCTACTGCTTTCATCAGTCAATGAACCCAGTATAAAATTTAGACAAGGGGTAAAACTATCTCAGGAATTAATACATCCTCTTCTAGCACTACTCCGGTGAGGTAAGGTGCTTTCAATAACTCCCTTCTAAGTACCAGGCCAGCTTCAACACCTGACATTAGTTGCTAATATCCCCAGTACTACTCAAGAGCAAGTTTAAGTGTTTTTATATTCCTGGGTCTGTTTTATCTGGATTAGGGTAATATTTGTGAAGGTACTTGATTCATTATCTAGTGTTCTATAAATGGGAATTGACATTTCCTTTATATTCCCACTAGAGAACAGAGGACTTTGTTTCCCTTATTTTATCAATTTAGGATCAAAAAATTATAAACAGTGGGTTCCACAAAGTCTGTTTATTCCCAGAGTTTAGCATAATCCTTGGCTCCCAATTTAGACTCCAGGAGACTCCATTTCTGTTGTTCTGGTCTTTGATTCTATGGCATTATACTTTTATTCTTAACTGGTCTCCTGGCTAGTATCTTGCTATAGAGAGACCTTATTTAGATACAATCCCTTTTTTGGATATATCTCAGGACAAAACTTCACTGACAAGATATAAAAAGCATAGGATTTACTAATGCCATTATTCATCACTCAGAAGGAAACTTGCATAAGGCCATAAAAGGGCTCAAAAATTTCCTTTCATTTCACAAATGAATTTGTTGAGATATTTATATACCTCCCAAGTCCTAAAACTCATATTTTGCTAAAAAATAAATTCTCACCTACAAAATACCTTGAGAAAGAATTACTGTCTTTCTCCCGTAGGTGGAATTCCAGTGTGCTTTCATTTTTATGAGGTCGTTTAGATGCTTATTTATGGAGATCTTGATGGTGTGTCCAAGCTCCGGCCCTGGCTTGCCATGGGACTACCACACACCTACAGCCCTTAGTTTCTACATCTGTAAAATGGGAAGCATAATACCTACCGTGCTTTTCTGTCTTTACTTTTTGTTACTATTTTAAAAATTGTGGTAAAATACGTATACATAAAATTGACCATCCTAACCATTGTATGTGTACAGTTCAGTGGCATTAAGTACACTAACACTGTTGTGCAGCCGTCACCACCATCCATCTCCAGAACTCTTTTCGTCTTGCAAAACTGAAGCTCTGTACCCATTAAACAGTAAATTCCCCTTCCCTCTCTCCCCAGTCCCTGGCAACTACCCCTCTACTTTCTGTCTCTATGAATTTGACTACTCTAGGTCCCTCAAATAAGAGGAATTATACAGTGTTTGCCTTTTGTGACTCAATCACTTCACTAAGCATAACGCCTCAAGGTTCATCCATGCTGTAGCATGTGCCAGAATTTCCTTCCTTTTTAAGGCCAACTAATACTCCATTTGGATGCATCCATTTACATTTAAAGTAAGTAAGTGCTGAGGGGGAAGGACTTATTCTTGCCATTTTGTTATTTTCCGTGTCTTATAGCTTTTTGTCTCTCATTTCTGCCCTTACTGCATTCCTTTATGTTTAGTGAATTTCTTGTAGTGACACATTTTGATTCCCTTCTCATTTCCTTTTGTCTATATTCTATACTTTCTTTGCAGTCACTATGGGGATTGTATATAACCTCCTAAAGTTACAACAATCTGTTTTAAGCTGATGACAGCTTAACTTCGGTTGCATACAAAACTCTACTCCTTTACAGCCCCACCTCCTTTATGTTATTGATGTCCCAAGTTACATTTTTATATATTGTGTAACCATGAACATAGATTTATAATTATTTTTTATGCTTCTGTCTTTCAAATTCTGCAAAAGCACAAAAGTGGAGTGACAAACCTAAACTACAAGAATACTGCTTTTTTTTTTTTGTCCATGTATCTACCTTTGCCAGAGAGTTTTTCTCATATATTTTTATATGGCTTGGGTTTGTTTTTAATTTTTAAGATTAAGTAAAATTAAATATGTAGAATCACCTAGTTAATATCAAGTACATAAGAAGTATCTGACAAATGGTCGTAACTTTTCAGTAAATACCTTTGACTTACTGATCAATCAATTGGATGAATGACTGGATTTCCTTCTGCAAAGTGAGGCTTGTAACAGGCACAATGTATTTCAGCGAGTGGGATTTCTTTGACCACCTGATATGAATGTGGACAAAAAGAAATCAAATTCAGTCAAAAAATGGGTAGGCCAGAGACATACCTTGACTTTTTCTCCAAAAAGTTCTATGACTCTTGATGCTAGGTTTCTGGCTTATCACGTAGGTAGGGTCACTGGGGTTAAGCTCTATTTTAGAAGATGTGACTTTAAATAGTTTTCCTTTTCCTTTCACTGCTTCAGGAAGTCTCACTCTGAGTCAATGCCAAATGGGTTTGGTTTTCAGCTTTTCCCGTAAAAGGTGGTAGAAGAGATGATTCATAAATCCCCTCCTGACCTTATTTATCTCATGCTCAAGCTGCAGCAGGTGAGCTGTTGGACTTTGAAGCATGGAATTATTACAGAGAAGTAAGTGTGGAAAGGAAAAAAGTGTGCTTATGAAAGGATTCAGGCAAAGGCATATTTCAAATCACCCATGAACCTACGCAGGCTATATAAACAGACCAAATGAAAAATGAGGACACGCATTTAAAAAATCAGAGTGTATAACATTATTATTAAGTGCAATTATGCACATGACATTCGGTGGAACCACGGAAAATGTGTGATTGCATTTGTTGGATTCAGCTACTGCTCGATTTACAAACATCTTAGGGGGAAAAGGGGGGAAATTTTGCCTGTTACATTGAAAACAATGTGTCTTACAGTCATAGGTTTTGTGCTTTTCTTAAGGAAATCTTTATGTCATTCCTTTGCTCAAACGCATGTTGTGATGTTATATAGGAAAGAAAAATGGAACTGATGTTGAAGACCTGAGTTCTAATTCTAGCTCAGACACTAAGTACACAGCCCTAAAAAACCAGGCCACAATGTCTTCATCTGTAAAGAGTGGTCAAATATTGGTATTGGGCTTTTTTTAAAGAATAAATGAGATACTATATTTACAAATACCCAAGATAGTGCCATGTACACACAAGCATCAAACAAATGCTAGCTTTTGAATAAATACTGGGTTTTTCTTCCCAAGTCACTCCGATTGTTTCCTCCCCTTTAAAGATACATACTATGTATCTTATATAATTATAAAATTTCCACCTGCATTCTGGAACAATCTTCAATCAAGCAAAAAAGGTCATCTGTGATTCTGTCTGATTCTGTGAGATCACATCCCTTGTATTTTTCAGGAAATGTATTTTATTTTAATTCTAAAACAAATTTCTATTTTGTAAATGTTTATACATTTGGAAAGAGAGTTGACTTTAATCCACTTATCTGCACACAACGCTAAGATTAGGTTGTCGGTTATATAAAAGTATTTGATTATCATATTGAGAGTACTGCATATTATGACAATCCTCAAATATCTTACTAAGAAAAAGCAATTATCATTGCTTTTTCCCTTCTTCAATAAATCACTTAAAATTGATGATTATAATAATTGAAAAGTCTAAATGTATGAAATGACAAAAGTTCGATGCAACTTCATAACATACATAGGTCATGATTACTCTTTCATTAAGATGCCGGAGCCTGTATATGAATTTAGTACAAATACACATGATCCCTCTACTAAAAGCAATAGGTTCTCAAGATCCATTGGAATTCATCTAATCCATTAGTATTTGGTTTTAACAGTTTAAAATGACAGGATAATTCCAAATCCTCTACTGCTTTTGATTATATTTGGACTGCTTCAATTAGATGCAGATACATCTTCTTCATTTGTCTTTATCACCTGACTTCCTCCTCACAATTTACTGAGGAAAGGAGTGCCTACGGAAAGCAATGGTGTCAGAAAATAAGAAGTTGAATGCAAATACATGATAACACTGCGACGCAGAAAGCAGTTGAACCCACTCAGCAAGTAATCAGAACTAGAAAGCATGGCCTGCAAATTCTACCAGTTTCCTGTAATTAATGTATCAATGTATTAGTCACTGGTTTCACATAGCCCTGAGTACATTCCAGAGCTAGACCACTATCATGTCACTAAAGATGGAGAGAATAAGGATAGGAGGAGAGATGAAATGGGGGAAATAGCATTAGACGAAATTTAAAGTAGCGGCCTTATTTTAGGTGGAAACAAGGTTTACTCAATCATTCACAACATTATCTCAATTTAGAGTTCTCATACTTTGACGATGGGCTTTAACTTACTTAATCTTCATAATAAGCCTGTGATAGAGGAATCATTAGACAGAACAAGAAACCAAGTCTCAGGAGAGAGAAAAAAGAAGAAAGCCTTTGCATAAAATCACCCAAGCAGAACCTGGACTTAAAACCAGGTTTTCGTGTTGCAACGTTCTGGCCAGGTTACCCCAGTTACACATTGTGACTTTAGCACTGCGCTGGGGTTTATGGAGATGCAGGATGAATAAATCACAGCCCGTGCTCTCAAGGAATTTACAGTGAGATTCAAAGATAAGTGCCAAATGTTTAATCTGGAGACATAGCTTGTGTGTGACTTCAGAATGGATGCTTAATGCCTAGGAAGAAAGGAAGTTCTGCGCCTGACCCTGTGCTGTGTGTGCCGGTGATCCTGTGAGGCAGGTCGTGGCCATTTCTCAGATTCATTAATCCAGAAATTTTGTCTAAGTTGCCCGTTATTATCTCAGACCAACCAAGTGGGACAGATGAGATCCAAACACACGTCAACTTCCAAAACCATTGCTATTGACTGCAAACTATACGCTCTCTCACCTCACTGGGTTCTGAGTCCCTAGACTTGGGTTAGATTTCAGTCTTGATACTTACACAAGGCCAAATATCATACACATATGTGGATATAAATGAAATATTAAATATTAACAAACTGACCTGGGATCCAATCCTTATCCTCTCTGCCATTAGGTTTCATCACTTATAAAACGGGCATAATTATGCCGATTCTGTAGCATTTGGTGCTCAGAATAAATTAAATGTCACATGTCTAGTGCACATCTGGAAAACAGTGAGACTCATAAATGTTTATTTCTTTCCTTCCTTCCTGAAATCTGCACAAGTGGGGCTGCATTTGCCTTAGCACAGTCACCTTGTGCTAAGACTTGCATGCTCTAGAAAGACTGAATCATATCGCATCACTGCAGAATGGGCTTGAATTCATGGCACTGCAACTTAATTGTGTTCTAGGTGTATTAGCACGATTCTTCAATAGTTCAGCTGTGCATAAAACTATAGTAATAATAAGAGTGTGCACTATTTTAATAGCATTTGATAATCACAGTAGCAGGGAGGTCAGATGTTATTATTATTCTCATTTTACAGATGGTCAAGTCTCAAGGAAGCTAAGTAGATTGTCCCAAGTCACAAGGCATCAGTTCAGGACCCAGACCAGCATCTTCTGATTCCAAGTTCACCATCCTTGCCAGTGTATGACACAGCACAGCACACATATCCAACCAAAAGGGACATGTGGCTATGAAGAAAAACGAAGTGAGCAAGATTTTAACCTTTGAGAAAACGGTAAAGGAAAGGTTTTGTTACAGGGTAGATGTCATCACCAAACACGACAGAATACTATTATATCTCCAAAGCTGTGGAAGATTCCCAGGCAACAAAGAGAAATCTGCTACTGCCTGGGAACAGGCGTCCGCCTCACCTCTGCTTTCTGGGGATAGAAGTGTGTACTGAGGTCAGGGAGAGGACCCGCTGTCAGCAGGAAGAATCATCATTATTTCTGTTCAGAACGAAGCAAAAATGACATCTGCCAAGGCCATTGTTCTTTCGGATGTGGTTTGAATGAACAACATGTAATAAGGATGGGTTGACAACACTTCAATGAAAATAAGAAATCCCAAGCCACAGAATGTAGAGTTTTAGAGCTTTGTGGGACCTTAGGACACGAGAAAAGGACTTGCAATTCAAAGAAAATCCCAGCTTCAAGTTCATGCTGTGCCCTTTCACCACCAAAGCTCAGTATCTACAACTGTACATAGATTTGTTATAAAGATGGATGACCCGATGCACATTCAAGCACATTGAGAAATAGGAAGTGCTTTGCAAATATGGGACAGTTTTAATTTTTATTTCTTTGATGGGAAAATAAATGATCAAGACTTGTCCAGCTATTATTATGAGAGAAATGGACATGAACTCAGTATTCTAGAGTTCACTACTCATTCCAAGACACAATATTGCCACAACAATGTAACCACCATTGTCCAAGTTCCTACGATTGGTACTGGGATAAAGAGAAAAATCAGTAAAGCTGATGCTTCCTCTGACCACTGGAAGGGCTAGGCTGGGACAGCTGTCCCTATTGCTTACTCAGCTCCTGGTACTTAGCTGTCACTTATTACCTGTGACACCAGTACATACCAGAGAGTCTGGCCTGAATAGAAGCTCTGTAAATGTAGAATGAATGGTCTCTACACTCAAAAAGCTCCCACTCTAGTTAAGGACCAGATTCAAATAGGTGCTGTGGTAGAGAAAACCGTGCCTTAGAGAACCATAGAGGGAAAATTTCACCCCTGATCTACAGAAAACATGACAGTATTAACAGCATTAGGTGAAAAACACAGGAATAGGGAAGGTGTTTAACAGAAGTACAACAAAGGATGGTGTAGCGTGGAAAGGGAATGTCTCTTTCTTGGGGACAGGACAGACGGCTATGCTCACATCTGTGTCCTGTGGACACCATGCCAAGGGCTGAACTCAGCCTTGAGATAAGCAAGTGGCATTGCTGGAAGGAGAGGCTGCGTTTTCACCCATGCCTATGCCCAGACTGATTTTTGTGCCACTCCCAACTCCTTTGACTTTCTACAACATGCTATTGCTGTTTTACTCCTTCATTCCTTGCTACTTGCTGCTTTCTCTACATGGAATGACATTTCTCATCAGACATCTACCCTTCCTCAGCTCACACACTCAAATTCATCCTTGAAACTGTACTCACACATTCTTTGTTTGGCAATCCCTTGTTTAATCCCGCTAGAGATATTTCTTCTTTGGCCTGAATATATGTCTACTGTTATGTGTGTCCCCCAGGATCAAAACTGTTTCTTCAGATATTGGCTTCCCCTGATATACCATGAGGAAAGGGACAACGCATTCTACCCAAATACTCCCACTGAGCCTAATAGCCCAGGGCCTAATGGCCTAACACAGAGTTGGTCCATAGGTGTTCATTAGAAAAATGCATTTTTAGTTTTTTAAGGAACCTCTGTACTGTTTTCCATAGTGGCTGTATCAATTTACACTCCCACCAACAGTGCATGAGGGTTCCCTTTTCTCCACACCCTCTCCAGAATTTATTGTTTGTAGATTTTTTGACGATGGCTGGTATGAGGTGATACCTCATTGTAGTTTTGATTTGCATTTCTCTAGTAATTAGTGATGTTGAGCATATTTTCATGTGTTTGTTGACCATCTATATGTCTTCTTTGGAGAAATGTCTGTTTAGGTCTTCTGCAAAGCAGAAATAGAGACACAGACGAGAACAAATGTACGGATACCAAGGAGGGGGGGCGGGCGGAATTGGGAGACGGGGATTGTCACATATACATTATTGATACTATGTATAAAATAGATACCTAATGAGAACATATTGTATAGCGCAGGAAACTCTACTTAATGCACTGTGGTGACCTGAATGGGAAGGAAGTCCAAAAGGGAGGGGACATATGTGTATGCATGGCTGATTCATTTTGCTGTACAGTAGAACCTAGCACAACATTGTAAAGCAACTATACTCCAATAAAAATTAACTAAAAAAATAAAGTTCTTGTTATTTTTAAAGGAATAAAAGAAAATAGGTTATATCTGGGAAAAAAAGAAAAAGAAGAATGCATAACAGAACTGATTGCTTGCTGCTTAAACCCTCACCTGCTGGTGATGGATACATCAGGTGGGCTGCTGTCCAAGACCCGGGCTTAGTTACGAGGCTGCAGCATTTATACAGGCTTTGAGTATAACTTAAAGATTTTAATTTAATTTTATCTAAATGAATAGTCCTGCCTCTGATTCTCCAGTTCAATAAATAGAACAATCTTTTTTACAGACAACATAGTAGGGGATTTAGTAGTGAGGGCTTTGATAATTTCCCGCCTGTTAATGGATAAACAACAGCAGTCCTAGTATATCCTGGGCTGTGGGCACTGAATGGTAATTCTCTGGTTGCAGCTCCTGGCAATGTATTTACTCAGCTGTTAGTGGACCCAGCAGGTGGGAGTGGGCTCCCCAGCCAGCTATAAGAAAAGTACCAGGGACTCATTTATTTACTATTAAACTGTAACCACTTGGCAAGGCATCTGGTCCCACTTTCCTAGGTTATGGTTGGGTGCTCATGAGACATGGTTGTTAGGAGAGCAGCTGGAATATTTAAAATGTCAAAGAGGAAATTTAGAAGTTTGAGAATCTCTGCACAGTTTTCTTATGGGGTAGAAGGGGACGTTAGGTAGAATTAGAACACGTTTGTAATCTCCGAGGTTCCCTAGATTGGACTTACCTTGAACTCACACCTGTCACAGCTCTGTTTGCTCTTGTAGGATAAGATTTCTTGATTTGGGGGTGACAGCAGGGTCTCACAAGGGATTCTGTGGGTGAAAAATGTATATAAAAATACCACATTTAAGTGGGCAGGGAGATTATCTAGTACAGTGGGGGAAGAGGACAGATCTTTGACAAGTATAAGGTTTTAATCTTGATCTTGTCATTTAGTCCTACGACCTTGGGAACATTTCTGAAATTCCATGAAGCTTAATTTTATCATCTGTAAAATAGGGTGATAGTATCCACATCAGGGGGCTGTAAGGATGGGTCTGATGCTAAGTAGCCTCTTGTCTGACCTGTGGTAGTTGACAGGGGAAATACTTGAAAACATGCCAGGGGTTGATTGATTCCGCCTGGTGCCACAATAATTGAAATGCTTTTTTTTTCTAATCTCATCACACCTATTGATACATATCTGGTTAAAAGTTTATGTGTTTCTTGGGCAGTTCAGCTGAGTATAGAGATTATATCCCCATTTTTCTTGTCTGTACATTCTTGTAGTGCAACTACATGATGTCCAACAATGTATAGACCAGGATGAACTGGGAAGACTACACTGGGGAGAAAAACCTACCAGTAGGAAAGCCCATTAAAAAGTGAGGGTTGATGGTGACATAAACAGGGAAAATGTCAGTTAGTTGGAGACAATTTTGATTGATAGCGACAGCGACAGTTACTCTTTAGAAAATAATTTCTATGTGCTTGGAAGTGTGCTAAGCACTTTTCATAGTACTTTCGTTTGACCTTTAGAAGAACTCCCTACAGAAGAAATGATCCTCCTTTATCAGATAAGGAATTTGAGATATAAGTTTCTTCTCTGAGGGTGTACAGGTAAAAAAAGCATCAGAGCTGAGATGTGAACTCAGGCATGTTTGCCTCCAAAGCCCTAGCTCTTAAATAGAAGTCAGTGTTTGACCTGATATAGAACATGAGCAAGAGGAAGAATTATGGAGGTTGTGAGATGCAGTTTATGAGCCAGCCTATATCCACTTAAGCCTGTTACCCCTGGTCCTTGACTTTTTTGTGGGTACATCAGCCCTAGTGATGGCTAAGGTCTCTCTTGTGGTTTTAAAGTCCATCTGCTACCCACTCGCCATTGTCTAATGAGACTGAGTGTCTAGTTTCCTGAGGGAAAGGGCCACTGAGCTCGCTGAGGTTGGAGTTGTAGGAACTCAAGTACCCACATCTGATCTCCCTGGACCCATGGAGGCTTGGGTTCTGCCAGTGGTTTCCCAGAGGGGCTGAATAAGCCAAATAGGAAGAGTGAGGTGTTCTCCTTAGGGGCAAACTTCATTTCTCTTGGTAAATACATATGAGGGAATTGCTGGATCATGTGGTAAAGATGTATGTTGTCTTTCATCTAAGAAATTTCTGCCTAACTCAAGGTCACAAAATTGATTCCTATGTAAATATTATTCTAAATGATTTATAGTTTTATGTTTTAAGTCTATTCAATATTTTGAATGAACTTTTGTATATGGTTCAAGTTATAGATTGAAGAAGTTCATTTTTTTAAATATGGATATCTAATTTTCCAATAACATTTGTTGTAAAGACTGTCCTTTATTTACTGAATTGTCTTTGCATGTTTTTCAAAACCTGTCAATATACGTGAGGATCTATTTCTAGAGTCTCTACTCTGTTCTCTCTGTCCATCTCTATATCACACTGCTTTTAAGACTCTACCTTTAAGTATGGAAACCAGATAGTGTTGATATTTCAACTTCGCTCTTCTTCAAAGTTGTTTAGCTCTTCCAGGGTACTTGCATCCCCATATGAATTTAAGAATCTGATGTAAATCTTCACAAACAAGCTTTTAAGATTGGGATTGGGATTGTATTTGTGGAAAATTTGCATCTTAACAATATATAGTCGACTGATATATGAGTAGGTATATATCTCCATTTATTTATGTGTTCTTTAATTTTTCTCAGCAATGTTTTGTTGTTTTCAGTCTACATGTCTTATATATCTTTGGCCAGGTTAATCCCTAAGTATGCTGTATTTTTTATACTATTGAAAATGGTGTTGCTTTAACTGACAATTCTACCAATTAGATTTCAGGGCAAAGGAGAAAGATGAATTTTTTAAAAATATGACTTCAAGGATTGCATCTGGGTAAGAAGACAGTATAGGAATATTTTTCACAGGAAACAAAAAGTGAACGAATTATATTTTAGATTTGTTGAAATTAGTAAAAACTCCAGGAAGGGCCTATAGGTAGGTGAAAGTTTGGGTCTAGAGTGAAAAATGGAATCTTAGGTAAAATTATAAATCTGGGAATCATTCTATTGAGGTAATGATTAAAATTATAGATAAGATTAACAGAGCCAACTATTCCTGCAGAGACCAGGACCTGGATGGGTCCCCAGCGGAAGAATACCATCACTTAGGGAATGGAGGAATGGTTCCCATCCAATAAGAGTCAGAGACAGTCTCAGGAGGGGTGGGGAGGGGAGAGCCAGGGCATTCCAGAAACCAGGAACAAGGGTTTCAGGGAGGCATAATTAGAAAAGACGAGGAACGAAAGCAGTCATTAGAAGGTCCTTGGTGAATGGTGAAGTCTGGCGGGACTAGAAATCTCATTTCAGAGCGCTAAAAAGTGAATGGGAGGGGCTTCCCTGGTGGCGCAGTGGTTGAGAGTCTGCCTGCCAATGCAGGGGACACGGGTTCGCGCCCTGGTCTGGGAAGATCCCACATGCCGCGGAGCAACTGGGCCCGTGAGCCACAACTACTGAGCCTGCGCGTCTGGAGCCTGTGCTCCGCAACAACAGAGGCCGCGACAGTGAGAGGCCCGCGCACCGCGATGAAGAGTGGCCCCCGCTCGCCGCAACTGGAGAAAGCCCTCGCACAGAAACGAAGACCCAACACAGCCAAAAATTAATTAATAATTACTTTAAAAAAATGTGAATGGGAAATTAAGCTGTAGAATCAACAAATGCAATTGACCTTTTCAAGAGGTTTGTTGGTAAAGAGAAAGAAAGGCAGAGAAGCTATCTCCTGTGCACTCTTGGAGAAGGTTGCTTTCTGGTTTGGTTTTGCTTTGGTATGGAACAAGGAGAAGAGATATTAGTGCATGTTTGCAAGTGAGAGGAAAGCTCTGATAGAAAGTGAGAGCTGAGAGAGAGAAGGGTGGTGCGTTGTCTTGGGAGGAGATGTGGAAGGGGTGGCAGATTGACAAAGCGTTCATGGGAACGCTACTGTCTCTGCACTCCTGAGTACACGGCCTGCTAGACCTCAGCTCAGTCTCTCCCACTCCCTCGACATTGTTTTCATTATTTAAACTTTGAGGGGTTTGGACGGTGATCTCTCGTGTCCCCTCTGCTCTATGACTGTCTAGATTCTGTAACGTACAGTGTTGACCCTGTCTTTTTCTGGTTCCCATCGTACAAATGCTCCCTGATGAGCTCTGACACTGGTCCAGAGATAATTTATGCAGGTTCATTCCAGAACCCTGACCCAGTGAGCTCCTTGAGTTCCTTCTGAGTCATCTAATTCGATGGCTTTAAACATAGCATAGGTGTTTGGTGTATTTCTCCACACTGGGCATCTGTGAAAATAAGAAACCTCTTTAAAATTTGCCAGAACAGTGCAGAATTACTGAAAAGAAGATCTGATTCCTCAGCACATTCTTTTTTCCCAGTTTTAGACAGTATTGTTCCCTGAGGTCATATAAGAAAAAAGGGATTATTTCAGAGTAAATGTTAAATGATCTTAATGCCCTTTGGAAGCACTGAATGTGCAGAGGGTGGAGAAGGCAAAATGAGGTTTAGTAAACGTCTACTGTTTGCCAGCTACTTGTGCTAAAAGCTTTAACTACTTTTCAGTGAATGCTTGGATAATCACAGGAAACATATTATGTTTATTGTGCAGACAAGGAAACTGAGACTCAGAGAGGTGGAGCCATTTTCCAAGGCCCCCTCCAGATAATAAATAGCAAGGCAGGTATTTGGGCTTAATGATAATCTTTCCCGACTTCTAAGTCAGAACGTTTCCCAACGCAACTCACATCCTCACCATGGCACCAGTGGCTGGATTCATACTCTAGCCGCCCCTCTTTTTAAGCTATTTTTTAAAATTGAAGTATGGTTAATTTACAATGCTTTGTTAGTTTCAGGTGTACAGCAAAGTGATTCAGATATATATATATATTCAGATATATATATAAAAAAACTCTTTTTCAGATTCTTTTCCATTATAGGCTACTACAAGATATTGAATATAGTTCCCTGTGCTGTACATTAGGTCCTTGCTGTTTATCTATTTTATATATAATAGTGTGTATATGTTAATCTCAAACTCCTAATTTATCTTCCCTCCAACCCCGCTATCCCTTTTGGTACTGATAAGTTTGTTTTCTATGTTTGCGAGTCTATTTTTGTTTTGTAAATAAGTTCATTTGTATCATTTTTTTTAGATTCCACATGTAAGTAATAGTATATGATAATTGTCTTTCTCTGTCTGACTTAATGCACTTAATATGATAATCTCTGTATCCCTTTCTAAAAACTTTTCCAGAGATCTCCAAGAGTAAGGGGCATATAGTATGGTCTGTTACGAACTAACAGACTTTTTATCTTTGCTGGTCTTCAGTTTTCTCATCTGTAAAATAGGGGATGATTTCTAACTAGATTTCTGCCCTACTTATACCCTAGTAATATTGTGAAGGTCAAATAACATGATGTATATGAAAGCTTACTGAAATCCAAGGTGCTGTATTTAAGGTATGTGTTATTAAGACTATTAGCATTTCTTACCAAGAGCTCCTCCACTTACACAGTGGGTACTTGGTAAGTCATGGCTAATTGATGGTGGAAGGGAAAGATCTCACCTTTTTAAATGAAATGCCACATGCCTTAAGGCTGAGGAAGATAAAAAAAGTGGACCACAGCTAAGTGTAAAGGTTCTGGAGAAAATATATACAGTCAACTTCTGAACTGGAGGCTCTTCATTCTTAAAACATTGGAAGGTTTTATACTCTGTTTTCTTTATTGTTTTATCTTCTATATTTACTAAGAAGAAATGTCAAAACACTATGCTAGGACTTGACACATGATATCTCATTTTACTTTTAGGATAACCCTGCGATGTATTTATTTAAAATCCCAATTTATAGATAAGATAATTGTGTCAGAAAACTAAGCTGCTCACCCAATTTTCTTAGCCGATAAGTTGTAGAGGTATAAGAATGGAACCATGTAGAATGCCCACACCCCTGTGGTTTCCCTTCTGCTGCATTACCTTTGCTTTAGCTGGAGAGAGTTTTCCTGCATTAATTGTAGTAGTGATCGTAGGAAAAAAGGAGGAAGCCAAACAGATGCTTATCCATCCACCTCCCCTAGTAACTGTGGTTTTGCAGGCTGTTTTAATAAAGGCCATTTTTCTTGGGGAGGGATTGATTGAAAATATCAGAAACAATTTTTTGATACAAAATGGACCAAACACGTAATGTAGAGTCAGGAACTATGGGAACCCACTAGGAAGTGAAATGAACAGTAAATATGGAATAAGAAACAGGCCCTCTGTCATTCGTCAGGAGAAAATTATTCAAAGATCATAATAAGATATGATCATAATAATATGTCATCATAATAACAATAACTCACTGCATGAGTTAGCTTGGGCTGCTGTAACACAGACTGGGTGGCTTAAACCACATACTTTTATTTCTCATGGTTCTGGAAGCTGAGAAGTCCAAGATCAAGGTGCTGGCCTGCTTCCTGGCTTGCAGACTTTCTAGCTGTGTCCTCACATGGCAGAATGAGAGATCTCTCATCTCTTCCTGTTCTTATAAGGACACTAACCCCATCGTGGGGCCCCACCCTCATGACCTCATCTAACCCTAATTACCTCCAAAATGGCCCACCTCCCAGTACTATCACACGGAGGGGTTGAGTTTCAACATAGGAATTTGGGGAAGACACAAATATTCAGCCCATAACATACACGTGGAACAAGTGAATGTAAAATACATAGAACCACATTTAAGCAGGAAAAAGGGGGTATAAAACTGATATAGTGAGGAAAATAATCAACTTCCCTATGAACTTGATGGTTCTAAACCTATTCATTATTTCTAGTAATTTTTCTGTGCATTCTTATAGATTTTCTACACATATAATACCGTATGCAAATAATGACAGTTATGGCCCCTCCTCAACCCCAACCTTATACTTTTCCTTTTTTCTGTCTAATTGTGCTGGCCGGGTCTTTATTATAATACTGAATACAACTTGTGATAATGGGAAACCCTGTCTCATTCCTGATTACAGAGGGAACTCTTTACATTTTTTCATGTAATTTTTAAAAAAATTCTATTTTTTGGTTTCAAACATTATCTCAGATTAACAAAGTTTCTTTCTAACAAAACATATATTTGAATATTCAGGAATGAATTTCTAATTTTAATAAATAGGATTATTTTTATCTATTGACATGGTCATATTAATTTTCTCATTTTTTTCTGTTAATGTAATAAATTACATTGATTCACTTTTAAATGCAGTCTTGGAACAAATGCTGTTTGACAGTAAGAACCCCTGGGAAATTTTCCTTTTTATTATTCTGTAGAAAAGTTTGCCTAAGATTAGTGTTTTTTTTTTTTTAACAAGCCATAATAGAAGAATTTATTCACAAATCACAAGTCTGGCAAAGGACTTGTATTCAGAATTGTATTCAGAATATGTAAAGCACTCTCAAAATTCAACATTAAAAAATATACCCAACTTTACAAACGAGCAAAAAATTTGAGTACACACTTTGCCAAAGAAAATATACAAATGGAAAACAACATCACTAGCCACTGGGGAAAAAAAATTAAAATTACAATGAGATAACACTACACACCTATTTGAATAGCTAAAAGCAAAAGAACCAACAATACCAAGTCTGGCAAAAACATGGAGCAACTGGAATTCTCACACACTGTTGGTGAGAATGCAAAATGGTCCAGCCACTTTGGAAGACAGTTTATTTCTTATATAAATGTACACTTGTCACATGACACAGCAGCAATCCCACTTTTAAATATTTATACAAGAGAAACAAAAATTTAAGTTCACAAAACAGCTGTAAGCTAACATTTAAAAGCACTTTATTCATAATTGCTAAAATATTGGAAACCATCAAAATGGCCCTCAATTGATAAAAACTGTTGTACACACGTTCAATGCAGTACTATTCAGCAATTAAAAGGGTCTAACTACAAATACGTGCAACAACATGAATGAATTCCAAATGCAGGATGCTAAATGAAAAAGCCAGACCCAGAGAACACACACTGGCTGATTTCAGGTACTTATGTGACATTCTGGAAAAGACAACAACCATCGGTCAGAGAACAGATTATCAATTGCCAAGGGCTGGAGTGAAAGAGGGGTTGATTACAAAGAGGAAGCACGAGGAAAATTTTTTGGTTTTTTTTTTTGGTTATGAAACTTCTGCATCTTGATTGTGGTGGTGGCCACAGGATTCCATATATAAGCAAAACTTATAGCACTATACAGAGGAAGCAAGGAAGAAAGGAAGGAGGGGTGAAGGAGCAAAGAAAGTTTGTTGTAAATTTAATAAATTTAAAAAGAAAAAAAAACTTTAAAAAGTGATTATATATTTATCTTTGCACAATAAACTGTGTGTGTGTGTGTGTGTGTGTGTGCCTGAGATTAGTATTATTTATTACAAGTTATTTTATAATTTACTGATGAGTCATCTGGGTTTGGAGTTTTCTTTGTGAGGTTTTTAATTTTGTATATTTAATCTCTTTAAAATTTATGGGCTATTCATATTTATGTTTTCTTCCTATGTAAGAATTAGAAATTTGTTTAGGCATTTGTTTGTTTATTCTTCTAAATTGTTGACATTTTTCAAATTACCTTCAGATATGCTATTTAAAATTCTGTAGTATCTGTAATATAGCCCACTTTTTCTTCCTAATCCTGATATTTTGTCTCCTGTTTCCTTGGTCAGTTTTTTCTGGGGTTTCTCCATTTATTAGTGTTTTGGCTTTATTATTCTCTATTGTATACCTATTTTCTTTATCATTAAACTTCTCCTCATATCTTTATTGTTTGCTTTCTTTGGGCTTAATTTGCTATTCTTTTCCTAACATCCTGAGATAGATGTTTAGAAAATACTTATTTTTCAGCTTTTGTTCTTTTCTAATATATTTATTCAAGCCTATAAATTGCTAAGCTTAGCTTTAGCTACATCTCACTAGTTTGCTATGCCATAGTTTTATTATCACGTTATTCAAAATGTTTTAAGATGCATTATGGTTTCTTCTTTGACCCATGGGTTCTCACAGTATACTTCTTAATTTCTCAGCATATGTGAATTTTCAAATTACTTCCTAGTGATTGCTACCTTAATTGTACTCTGGCTAAAAAATATTCTCGGAATAATTTTTGTTCTTTTAAATGTGACAAGATTTTATAGTCCAGCTATGGTCAATTTTTAAAAGTATTCCATGAGAACTAAAAGGAGTATTGCATAATAAATGGGTGACAGTACTTGGTCAAGGGTTCCAGTTCTGACTGAGGTGGGGTGAGTACACATCCGTTTTAGATCCAAAGGCAGCCTAAATCCTCCTGTGTACCGTGTACTAGACGGAATAAAATCCGTCTCTTCCTGGCTTGAGGTGACAGAAGGGGGCTTATAACTGAAAGACAGAGTAGGAAAAATTCTCTTATTTTTCTTCTCTTGGTACTAATCCCAGGCAAACCCTGGATTTATATATGGTAGAAAGAATGTTATTTTACATTTGAAGCTTATTTTAAAGCCTTTGCTGAATTCCCTCCTGCTGGAAAATTGCAGATAATAGTATTTGTTTTGTATTTTGCGAAGCTGAAATATAGGGAGTGTGGGTGACTTTGTCAATGACATACATTGCTCATAGGACCAATTTTATCCCAATTAAATTAAGCAAACGTTCACTTACAGACTGTGTGTTTTATCTGAAAATGACAGACTTCATTAATAAATCAAATTCATAGATTTCAAGGTTTTTAGTAGAAGGAAAAATTGTTTAGAAACAGAAGTTGCTAAACCTTCCAATTACAGCTCTTCTTCAGAACACTCCCTTTGCCCTGGGAATCTATTGCAATTACCACCTCTGCCAATGATCGGCCTCAGAGGTTCACAGCTTGGCCGGAGCCACGGTAAGAACATGCGTGGAATCTAAATTCTCTGCAGCCGGCTGGGATTAGAACAACATATTCAACATAATTGTATCGAATAATGGGAAATCTGACAATTTAGCTTATAAGCCTCCCCTTCATCATTTGGGGTCCACATTCTACACAGTCCCGGCTGGGGTGTAAATCTCTAACTAGGACAGGGTGGGAGCGAGCCAGATCCATGTACATTTTCTTTCCTTTCATCCTTCTTCCCCTTGCCGAATACTTAGTGCACCCGCTTAACGGGAAACAAGGAGTCACTGCAGTAATATGCCGTAGAAAATAGGGCACAAAGCAGAAATCATCATAAGGCAACATAATAAGTCCGTCCTATATTTTAATACGCTGCATAAGATCAGGAGTCTCTTTTCTTGCAGATCTCTGTGCAACAGACTTTGAGGGTTATATGGTGTACTGGATTGGATAGGGTTCCCCCCACCCCAAATTCATGTCCACCAGGAACCTCAGAATGTGGCCTTATTTGGAAATAGAGTCTTTGTAGAAACCAGGTTTTTGTTGAGATGAGGTATTTGTGGATTTGAGTGGGCCCTCATCCAGTGCCTGGTGCCTTTACAAGAAGAGAAAACAGAGACACACAGAAACATAGGTAAAGCAACGTGTGATGACACAGGCAGAGATTGGAGTGATGCTGCCACAAGCCAAGGGACACCAAGATTGATGGCTGTTCACAGAAGCCAGGAGAGAGGCCTGGAAGAGACTCTCCTTCTGAGCCCTGAAGAAGGAATTGATCCTGCTGATGCCTTGATTTTGTACTTCTAGCCTCCAGAATTGAGAGTAAATTTCTGTTGTTTTAAACTACTAAGTTTGTCATAATCTGTTACAGCAGCCCTAAAAACTAGTACAAATTGAAAAGATATTGTTGAACTAATAAGGGACAAATGAAAGGCTGAAGGAACTTTGCAGAAAACAGTGTTTGATCCTACTTCAATTTATAATAAAACTGGCAAAGATTTTGTATGATCTATTACTTATGGATGTATAAATACCTAAAACACAGCTATAAATATATTTATATATTTAAAGCAGACACATATTTTTATCTGTAGATACAGTTTTCAAAATATCAATTATTTCTGATTCTTACAATTACTCTGCAAAGCAAGCAGGTCATATGTTATTTTATTTTATTTTTTTAAAATTTATTTAGTTTTGGCTGTGTTGGGTCTTCGTTTCTGTGCAAGGGCTTTCTCCAGTTGCGGCAAGTGGGGACCACTCTTCATCGCGGTGCGCGGGCCTCTCACTATCGCAGCCTCTCTTGTTGCGGAGCACAGGTTTCAGACGCGCAGGCTCAGTAGTTGTGGCTCACGGGCCCAGTTGCTCCGCGGCATGTGGGATCTTCCCAGACCAAGGCTCGAACCTGCGTCCCCTGCATTGGCAGGCAGATTCTCAACCACTGCGCCACCAGGGAAACCCAGGTCATATGTTAGGTAGTTCATTTTATAGACATGTCAGATGGTCCACGGGAAGACAACTTGACCAAAGATCCCTTATCGAGTCAGCGACAGAGCTGGGCTACAGTCCTGATCTTCTGGCTCTCTAAATATTCTTTGAATAATGGAGTAATCAAAATAATATCTTTACTTGAAAGAGGAGGGAACTGAAGCTCAGAAGCACAAGTAACTTTACCCAAATTTGCTGAGCAAACAGCACGGACAGAACGAGGAACCAAGGCTTTCTAACCATTAGGCCTGTGTTCCCAGATATCGTCTCCTGCATCCCCACTTTGCCTGTGTGTGTGTGTGTGTGTGTGTGTGTGTGTGTGTGTGAAGTGCTGACATCAAGGACTCGGGTTAAAAAAAAGGTCCCCTGTGACTGCTCATAAGTGAATTCTATAGCATAAAGAAAAATGAGGAGAAAATATTCTGTTGTTTTTGATTGTCCTTTGATGAAATATTCAGGATTTAATGCAAACAGTTTGGGCACCTCAGTCAACACAGAATTAGTATGGTTTAACTGAAAGTCCACCATATTTAACCTTACTTTATAGCTACTTTGTGCTATTTTACTTAAAAAGCTTTAGTTTAAATTAATCTGTCCACTAACTGAGGCGAATCAAATATCTTTGAGATGTTCAGAGACTGCTTGGAACTTAAAATCCTCAACTGGAAAGGGACCTCAAAGGTCTCCGTTGCCCACCTCACCCACCCCTGCACAGTGATGGTCCAGTGCATGTGCAAGCACCTCCAGGTCATGAGAGTCACCACTACCCTGAGTGTTAGAAAGCACTCTCTTATTCTGGTCCTCGTCTGCCCCTTGTTTCCAAAAAGAAGCATCTAATCTCCCCTGCACATGAAATGTGGGCTTTCCCTTCTGTTCAGCTATTCAAGTTCTAACAGTCTGGTCCCTCCTTGATTAATGTCAACACGTCTATTGGTTCATTGATTCATTCCACAAAAAAATGGCATTGGACACAAACTATGAGAGAAAAAGTGTTCAACATCTATGTAACATTTATCATGAGACAGGCATGGCTCTGAGAGCTTTATAAATAGTCTCCTTTAATCTTCTCAACAACCTCATGAAGTAAGTACTATTATTTGCCTGATAATACATATGTAAAGTTTAATAAATATGTTTTCAATAAAGGAGTGAGCAAATGGATAGATAAATAGATGGATACACAATAAAAATTTTTTCATTATATGGGTTTCCCTAATTCTCTCTTATTACTCTTTTGATTTTAAACCCAGGAACATTATATGATACCCAGAATGGGCAATGCCACCATAGTGCTAGCACACTTTGGATTCTAAAACAAATGCTCATTCCGAACCGTCCTCAAGAGGCTGTTCCACAAGATGCTTTGAGTTGAGAGGCTCTTCTGAAATTGTTCAAATTAGTGGGCGGCAGGAGACCCTGTAAAACCCAAACCACAGTGAAATGCATGATGTCTGCCTAGGGGCAGCTATATTCTATAATCAAGACAATTCTACTCTGTATGGATCCTAACCCTTTCAGATATATTCACTCTGCCTCTAATTGGCTCAAACCCCGAATTGTACATGTAGCTCATTTCTTTGATGGCTCTTCAAACTCCGTGCTGATTACGGGTTGCAATTTCTGTTGCCATGATGAGAATGACCTTCAGCATTCCCTTCAAATAATTGCACCTACTAGCATATGAACAGAGCAGGCCCTAGTGACTCCGGCTGGTACAATTCTGCTGCATATCAATATCATTCAGCAGTTCTGAAAAAGAAATGGCCTCAATCTCAGAGAAAAACATCCATTTGCAAACACCTACAAATTAACTTCTTTCATAAATACCTACAGGTAGTTTTCAAAATGTTCAAGAATAATTTCATTTTTGAGGGAAAATAAATAAAGGCAAAATACAGAAACTTGGCCCAGGTAGAAATGGATTTTAATCCTATAAAATTCCATGAAAAATCACTAGACTTTTGGGATAATACAGACTGTTTTCTTTTGGTTTCATTTTTTTTTTTCAAACAGTGATATTCATTAAGGTCCAGTTTAATTGTGTCAGTGTGTCTATGTGTAACATGCTATCCCTGATTCTCTAGACAGAAGTTATTTCTTCTTTATCTAAATCCCATCCATTTAAAAATTTCTTCTTGTCCCACTCTCCACTGGAGGAAAAGTGTCTCCTTGAGTTCAGGGGATATATGACATTTACGTCTGTTTTATTTCTTCATCCACCTGAAACGGGATAAACTAGGCAAAGTCCCTCCTTTCATGGAGCTTACAGTAGAGTGGAAAAGTCAGACAATTTTCAGACAGTTAAAATTTAGCTTATAATCCAGGATAGGAATAAGACCAGGGGCTCTTGATTCCCCCCAGAATCATCATTTATTGTCCATATTAAAAAAAATTCATGTTTGCGACTGAGTAGTTGCCTTCTCTTCCTGATTCCTCCACATACATGAATGTGGAGCTACAGGACTCTTTTTCTTTCATAGCGTCTCTGTCCCTTTTTGCCCAAGTTGACACAATTCCTTTAAAGATTCTGCAGGGTTCCTATGTGTCAATTTATAATATCCACCATTAGACATAGGTCACACTCACAAGTAGCCTTGTGATAATCTCTTCTCTGACTTGGGCTCCCTCTGAGGCTGGCTTGGGACAATGTCCCTAGAATTCATGGAAGCTCTATTGAAAGAATGCGTGAGGCATGCCCTTAAGATCCTGGATGAACTTTCACCTCTTTTAAAGGGTTTATGAAGCACCAATTTAAATCTTTCTGAGGTCTTGTCAAAGGGTTTTACAATCACATACTTGCCTTTACCTTCATTCTAAGACTTTTTTTTTCTGACAACACTCTCAATTTGATCTTTGCTCTGAGGACCTTTCTTAACCTGAAAATAATCTGCTGGGAGAGACTAAGGATAAAATACAGTTGTTTTTTTTCTTTTAACCCAACACATCCTGAATACTCTATATTTCCTTTAAATGTTTCTGAAAGCTAAAAGATTCCTTTTTTAGCTCATCTCTCTCTATTTTCATCTTATCATACATGGCTAAAATAAACCAGATGGAAATTTTAACAATCTGCTTTAAAATCTTAGACAAATCCACCAGTTTGTTAAGTATATTTTCTAATTTCCCTGACACTACAGGTGACAGTGTTGACAACATTTTCTCTGAACTCCCACCTTCTCTCGAGGCCCTCCCAGTTCTGTCACTGCCTGGGCCCATAACGAACGCCTCATGTTTTGGAATGTTTGTTATAGCTGTGTCCGCAGCCTCTTTCAGGCACCAAATTCTGTTGCAATCATTAATGCTGCATCACAAACCACCTCAAACCTCAAAACAATCACCATTTTCTTATGCTCATGGATTCTGTAGATCAAGAATTCAGAAGGGGCCTATCAAGGATAGCCTGTTTCTGCTCCGTGATACCTGAAGTCTCGGCTTATAAGGATCTAAGGCTGTGGTGACCCAATTGCTATGGGCTGGGATCAACAAGTCTCATTCACTCACTGTCTGGCAGATGAGTGGGGAGAATTTGAAGGTGAAGATGAAGATGAAAACTAAGGTGCCTATGTGTGTCCTTAGGCAAAGACAAAAAGGTCCTACACGTAACGGAGTGATTCCAGCTTCACCGCCCTCAACAGTGTTTGGTGTGGACCAGCAATCCTAACACTGTCTTACAAATACCTGCATCCTCTGGCCTCTCTCTCTTTCCTTTGTTTAACACTTGCTCGGCAAAGCTCCATCCTTGGGTGAAGTGGTTACTTACCTTTACCATGACTATGCCTGGAAATCTTATACTTTGAATAAATTTGATTTCCACTTTTTCATACTTCTTCTTCTCTCCTCGAGCTTCTGACCTTTCTTCTCCACCTTAGTCTGAGTGGAGACCTCTAACACTTCATAAAAAAAAGGAAAACTAACACAACATTGTAAATCGACTAGACTTCAGTAAAAAAAAAAAACAAAAAGAAGAAAAAGAAAAGCCTATTTATAATGACTGTATGTGATACACTTAAAATCTGAGCCATAATCTCTTAATAATAATAATAAAAATAATAAATTAATAATAATAACTATTATTATTATTAACCATATGTCAGAGGATTAAAAGAGCAGTGACGTTTCCTGCAATATTCCAAAAGGGCCATTGGAGAACAGGAGCGAGATAGATCCTAGTTCCTGACCCTGAGCTACGTTTGGATCTGATGGTAAGTAGCACCCCTTTGAGAGGTTGACCAGTTAAGATACAAAACAGAGGGCACGTTAGTAAAGAGGTTGAAATACAGGGCTTGGTGTAATAGGGAATCAAGATTCCAAGGGATACAGTGGAAAGACTTGAAAGGGAGAGGAGAAGTGGGAGGAGGTGTAGGGGACAAAAGGGCACAGCACGATGCAAAGCCAGAACAGGACAGATGCCTGCATGGGCCGTTTATCTTAGAAGGTGAGCAAGTACATTAGCAATTTGTGTTCCCATGGTGACGACCTAGGCCTTCCTAGGGACAACAGCCACACCACTCTCCAGAGTGGACGGTGTGTGAGCCCAGAGGAGTTCTGCTCTCCTCCTCAAGGACACATGCTGAGGATTCCCTCCGTTTGCCTTTACTGCTCTTTATGTCTTTTTCTTCTCTGACAAATGGATTCATCCTCACGCTTCAAAGACTAGAAAAATAGTGCTCAGAATTAAAAGGGTTTCTAATTCTCTAGGCAGAGTTAGCAACTATATTGCAGTACTTAATACACTGTAATACAGTGAATTACTTACTGCCTTTTTCTTCAAGTAATTTTTTCAGAAATATGTATTGCCTTTTATCCCTACATATTCTCACTCTTAGCACAGTTCTTCAGCCATAGTAGGAATCCAAGACATATTTTCTGAATGAAGATTCCAACTGCATGTGTACGTATTGGTCTTCTCCACTAGAGTGTGCGCTCTTTGATATAAAGGATTTTTATTTTATTCATTCATTCACCGCAGCTTTAGAACATTTTCTGCCACATAGTAGGTGCTTATTAAAAGTTTGGAGAATAATAAATTTGGCTGTATTCTTCCCTCCTATCCACACCATGATTTCAATGGCAAAAATTACTTTGATGACTGCCGAGGAGAACTGATATTGGTATAAATGTTTCTCTGCCAAATTGTCCTCCAAATACATACAGCCCACAAAATGAGAAAGTAAATTTCATTTGTATTCAGCGATGCTGCAATCTTTCCAATCCGGTTTAGCCTAGACTCACACGACTGAGCTAGAATGAGGTTTAGGAATCCTGAAGCTCTGCTCACTCAATCTGCAGGTGTGTTCCCAGGAAGATACAACAGAAATGATAGAATTTCCATGCTTTCTGGTTCCTGTCACCTTTCCTGTTTTCAGTCTCGTAGAGATTCGTAATTGCTAGGGAGATTTCTCCTGGATGTACTTTTCTTTTCATTAAGATTAGAATTATCTGGGTAATGAAATGCTATCTTAACATTTCCAAGTATAAATCACAAATTCCTAAGAAGTAATTTCGTATTTCTTTACCTAAGAGCAATTTTAGTGTTAGAATCCTTTGAATCCAGTTCAGCAGAAACTCGTGGGTCCTTGACTCTGAGCCAAGTGTGTGTAAGGTTCTGTGGAGAGCATCATTGGACTGTATCCCACGTGACGCAGCAGCGTGGCTGTGGACGTGCCCCTACCCCCATCCCAGACAGATGCCCCTAAACCGATGTGAGACACACTCTGGCCAAGAGAACTTTATCAGATACGGTCCTCTCTGGACACAAGAATCATGACCTGAATCACCTGGTAAGACTCACTCAATTTAGGTATTTCCTAAAGAGTGTTCTTTAGAACTCCAGCGTTTTAAGATGCACAGGAGGGCGGTGGGGAAGCGGATGGGAAACTGGGTTCCTTGTGTTTGGAGATGCTGGATGCTGTAACTTCCTCCTAAAGAGATTTTAAAAATATCTCATGGAATTTTATTGTACACATTTTGAGGAGCAATACCTGAAAAGCTTCTTTTTACTCTGAAGGGGTGTTTTTTAAAATTGTTTACTTTAAATTATTGAATCTACATTCTGTAATGAATGTAACTACTGTATCTCCCAACAACTTTTCCCAAATGATTTTAGTGTCCATCAGTGATACATGCCTGAATCAATTATCATATTGGTGGTTGGAAAATAGTGATTTTTCTAACCATTATTATTTCTACGTTTATAAGCTGACCTTCTTTCCACTTCCCCCCTTTTTCTCCCTATCTTTTCTGTATAATATTTATGGGTATATGGATTTTTAAAAAAATCAGTGTGATCCATTTCCAAAATTAGTCTTTTTATGTTCAAATTATCACACATTTAGACAATAAGAGCCTCTAAAAGATGGCTTCGGTGTTCCACCTGAGTTTCCAATTTTAGTTTCAATTTCAAGTTTATTCAAGTCACTGCAAAATCTAGTTTTTCAGCTGTAGAACGAAGAAGCAGAATCAAGAAAACACACAAAGCATTTATGGTTTTTTTTTTTTTTTAAAGCATTTACAAAGGAAAGCATTATTTCCTTAAAAAGTTAAGTGGCAAAATTAAAATGTGGTAAAGGGATCCATGACCTGAATGCCCTGGTTGTTCAGTGTTTTGCTCTCTGCCTTGCCTACCACCAAGTGTCCTCTGCCTGCTGATACTCTGATCCTTCCTGGAAAGTCACAACAAGCAGAGCACAAGGGTTTTTCGATGAAAGTAGCTGGGAGAGGGGTGGGAGGAGGGTGGCAGTGCTGAGTTTTGTGCTAGTTAACGTAGGACCTGAAAGTTACCATATGCCTCACATTCTATTAGTTCCAAGTTACATCACTGAGTTACATCAGTTGGGTTAAGTCATTCAGGGTTACATCATTATTCCTGAATGTTCTCACGCTCACCACGTTTGTATCTTTCCTAAGCAAGGTGGCCATATGCCTATCGGAGTAGCTGAGTCTCATTTGGGGTGACATAACCAGGGATTACAAGCAAACAGGATGAAGCAAACTTTATTATATTTTGAAATACACACGCCAACCACACTCCTTTATGCATGGCCCCCTAGGCTTTGAGCACTTTTTTGCCTTATGGTCCATGATATTGAAGATTTATTGCAGCCTTTCCCTGTCTCAGATCTGGAATGAGCCATTTCTTAGGGACCCCTGACTCCCTGGAATTTAGAAACTAAGATATGGGTGCCACGTATGCTCATTGCTTCTGTGGCATCCCTGGTTCCAAGTCCTTTCAGTAGAAAAGCTAGGAAATATTTATATATTTAAATCACAAGTTCATACTGATATTTCCAATTCAAATTTTATATCACAGGGTTTCCTTTAATTTCTTTTATTTTATATTTTTATTTCACTTCTTCTACAGCAAAAACCTTGGATTCTCATAATATCAACAGCGTACTTATTTGCTTAGCTATAATATAAAGACATACTTCCAGATTTTTAGTATCAATTTAAATACTAACAATAAACCTACTAAGTAAAAATTTAATTTTCTTGATTCTTTTTGTCTGTAAATAATATTATGCTACAAATGCACCTTCAGAGTACCATGTTCCATTACTTGAATTAGTCTCTTTGATTATGTTAAAAATTGAAATCCAGTTAGAAGTTTACAATTTTTATATGTCTTTTTTAAATTGGATTTTCCAAAACTCCATAATGGTTTTGATCCTAAAGATGTTTGTTTCTTTAAAAGTAGAGGGTCGTACCTCTTAATTATTTTCCATATCTTGTTCTTTATTCTCTTTTATCTCTTCCATATGTTTCTTCCCACTAGCAGAGTAATAATAATGATAATTAACATGGATTGAGCACTTCATTTAATACTAACTTAAATATAAAGAGCAGTTGCCATATGACAGGCATGATTCTAAGTGGTTTATGCAAATACAGTTGATCCTTGAACAGCACAGGTTTGAACTGCACGGGTCCACCTACACGTGGATTTTTTTCAGTAGTGAATACTGCAGTACTTCACGATCAGCATTGGTTGATTCTGCGCATGTGGAACCAAGGATACAGGAGACCGCAGATACAGAGGAACCGCAGATATGGAGCAACAGAACGTATGGAGGGCCAACTGTAAGTTAAACGTGGATTTTGACTGGATGGAGGGTTGGAGCCTCTAACCGCTGTGTCACTCAAGGGTCAACTGTATACTAACTTGGTCCTGACAAAAGAAATAGAAAATAAAATTATTTTTTTTAAAAGAAATCAATTAATTCATTTATTTTATTTTTGGCTGCGTTGGGTCTTTGTTGCTTCGCTCGGGCTTTCTCTAGCTGCCGCGAGCGGGGGCTACTCTTCGTTGCGGTGCGCAAGCTTCTCATTGCAGTGGCTTCTCTTGTTGCGGAGCACAGGCTCTAGGCACGCGGGCTCAGTAGCTGTGGCTCGCGGGCTCTAGGCACGTGGGCTCAGTAGTTGTGGTGCACGGGCTTAGTTGCTCTGCGGCATGTGGGATCTTCCTGGACCAGGGATCGAACCTGTGTCCCCTGCATTGGCTGGTGGATTCTTAACCACTGCACCACCAGGGAAGCCCAAAAATAAAATACTTATTTTCATTTTGCAGATGAGAAAACCAAAGCATTATATACAGTAGTAACTTGCAAAGGATACACAGCTAGAAAATGACAAAGCTGGGCCATTTAATATAAAAGATTTAACATTAAACTATGTCCCTACTCTGTATACTACATCTTTCTAGAGATTGCACTTCTTGGTAAAAACCATAAGAATAGAAAAAACGAGGATAAAAACAAATGTAGGCTTGGATTGGATGAATAGAAGCAGAAGCAGAAGCTCTGAATTAAGGTGATTGCAATAGAACCCTGGGGAGACATAGTATATGCCTGGCATATAATGTCCCTTAGAACATTTATGAAATGACCACTGTGTGCTAGGTGCTTTCATATAATTATCTGACATAATTATCATCAAAGTCACTTTAAAATAGCTTTTATTAACCCCTGGTCCAACAACCAATAAGTTCAAAGATGAGATTGCATACAGGTCAGCTGGAGGTTCTTTTACTAGGATATTGCTTCTGTAGCTTAAAGGAAACCTGGTACTCATGGGCAGTGCATTTTGGTTTACCAAGACACAATAATGAGATTCTCTTTCCTGGGGAAGGATTTGTACCTCAGTAAATAAGAGAGCTACATTCACTACAAGCTCATTGGTCTTTCCTACATAGAAATGACCATATAATAAGCATCAAAACTTGGAAAACCAGATAATAGCTCTTATTTCTTCTGGGCTTGAACCTGCAATGTATACTGATTCTCTGCCAAGTTTTTGAGAATGATCAGGGAAGGCTGAAAGCAGATCAAATTAATTCATTTGAAGATCAAAAGGGTATGCATATGACATGATTTCATTAAGAATTAAATAATCCACATGATTTCAAGGTTAAAGGCAAAAAAACTACTCCACATAATGGCTTAACAGTCCCAGAAGGAGTCTGAATGAGGAATAATGGCCTTTAACTAAGAACAGGCCCTTCTAGGTTTAATAAGAAGTGATTTCTCTTAATTGCAATTGCCTTGAAGAAAGGTATTCAAGGTCTCAGGATCTGACAAATTGTAGCTAGAATTGACATAGGAGATTTAATTGGGGGGGAAAAAAGAATTTTTAAAAAATTCAACCAAATCTAGGATCTCCTGACAGAACTGAGCAATTTTACTCTGCTTAATGCAGACCCTCAGGAATATCAAATCAAACTGAAGAAAAATAATGTGTGGAAATTACTGAATTCGTTGAGTGCGATGGTTTTTCCCAATAGCAGAGCTGTAACTTAAGAGCCAGACTAATGCCTCTGCATGAGGAGGGGGCCTTATGGGAGGAGGAAGAGAAACTTGAGGAACTCAGATCACAGAGCCTGATGGTGAGAAGCTCTGAGAAGAGGATGCTGAGAGACCAGTAACCAGTCAAAGATAGGAGACATTTGGGCAAGACAGATGGACCCAAGAGCAGATGCAGTGAAGATATGGCATTTACTGTGAGCTGGATGGAGGTCCACAGTTTTGAGCCTAACTCCTTCTAGAAAGCAAACAACCAGATATATCATCGTCTGGAGTCTATGACTTGGTTTGCAGGGAGGGTTGTTTAGTTTTGTTTTTCAGGTAAGAAAATCATTTGATTCTTAACATGTTGGGCCCAACATCTCTCTGAAAATCTGGTGGAAGGCAATGACCTCTCTACAAAAAATATGCACATATTTATACTTTCACAACATTTTGCTTATAACATCAGGTGTTTGTGATCTAAAGACCGTGCTCTGTACTGGTTAAGAACCTCTGATGCATAGGACCAATAAAAGCAGGTAACTCCATTCTCGGGGACTTAGCGTATGATATTCCTTTACATTTATCTTCTAATCTAATCTCTACCACAACCACATAAAGTGGGTGTCTCTATCTCCATTTATCTACAGGTAGAAACAAAGTTCAAATAATTAGAGTAATGAATAAAGTTCATGTGACTAGTAGGATGTATAAGATAAAAACATTTACTAAGTATCTCTGTGCTCTCCCTTGCTTTTTCAAGCTCTATTGTAGGTGAGACCGCGAGACTAGTTCTAGCCAATAGATTGAAAGAAGAAGTGATATGCATCTTATCTGGGCTAAAGATAAATAGAGTCAGTCAATGACCGTCTAGCTTTTCTTCCCCTGCTTGCATATTGAGATGTTGGACAGGTTATGCTGCTGTAACATACAAACTCTAAGTGCTGCTCCCCCTGGGGATGGCAGCAGCTCTACTGACCGTAGTTACTCAGGTACCCAGGCTGAAGTGTGGTCCACCTCGGCGCATACTTCCATGACTATTGAGACACCTTTGGTCTGTCGTTCAGAGGTGACAAACGTTACTTCTTATTTCATTAGCAAGGAGTTTCACGTGGCCACTGTGATGGCTAGTTTTATGTGTTTGCTTGGCCAGGCTATGGTGCTTAGTTATTCAGTTAGACACTAGGCTGTGTGTTGCTGTGAAGGTGTTTTGTTAACCAAATCTGCAATCAGTTGACTTTAAGGTTATTCTTGATAATCTGTGTGGGCCTCACCTAATCAGGGAAAAGCCTTGAGAGCAACACTGAGGTTCCCCTGAGAAAGAAGAAATTCTGCCTCAAGACTGCAGAATCAATTCCTGCCTCAGTTTTTTCAGCCTACTGCTCTGCCTTACAAATTCCGGACTTACTAGCCCTCACGATAGTGTAAGTCAACCCCTTAAAATGCACACACACACACACACACACACACATCTGCTTTTCTGTTGCCTGGAGAACCCTGAGTGGTACAGCCACATTTAACTTCAAGAAGGCAGATCTACTTGCCTAGAACTAGCAAATCTATGATCAGCTCTAATGATTACCACAATCTCTGAGTCATTACGTTGCATGACTTACACCATGTACATTGGATTTTGTGTGAAAGAGAAATAAATTTACAAATAAGGCAATTTAAAGCTGATGTACTCTAATTTTTTGTCTAATTTTTAAAAACTTTCTATTGACTTTTCTGTAAAAGTACACAAAATGTGCTTTTTTTTTTAACTTGGTAACTTTTTATGAACTACATATATCCATGTAACCAGCCTACAAATTAAGAAAGTAAATATCAATATTCCAAGAAATCCACTTTTATTGTATTAAGCTGCTGAAATTTTAGGGTGAATTATTCTCCACACTTCTCTTAGCCTGTCTTACATAATGTGTAATCCAAGTTAAAATTAGCAATTTATTTGTCTCTAAAGCCAACAAGGTTTTTTGCCTTAAAAATGCATACATTCATATAAAATTTATGTTATTATAATCATCACAATTAGTGTTATCACTAACTAAACATTTATTAAATGATTAGAAACCAGACACTGTGCCAAGCATTTTACTTAATGAGAACATAAATAATAATGATAAAAATAATGACATTTTCCTATGTCCCAGTCACTGGGGACCAATCATCATAGTTTATCTTAATTTTTCTCAGAAAAAATCTCCTGTGTCAGCGCTGTGATTATAACTATTTTACAAATGGGGAAACTGATGAGGGCACCTTACTTGATGAAACGAGGTGTCAAAGAGAGGTTTAATTTTGAAGCCTTTGCTCTTATGCCACTATTTGGCACGGGGTCGAAGGAGAGTGGAAAGCCCACGGCAGTGGGGGTCAGAATTCAGGCTGACAGGTTCTTCTTAGCCTACTAATGATGTGGAGCCTTTAACAAGTTCTTTCCCTTCTGGCCTCTGATTCTTCTCTATCTAGATTTGGGTGGGCAGATTCACACCCACCAATAGTGCCAACTCAGGTCTCCAAACACTTAAGGTCAGTAAAGCTGGAAATTAGGGTTTTGTGAGCTGTTTCCCCACAGCCGTTACTAAAAAATTTCAAAATACAGAAAATTCGGAGTAATAGTATAATACACACCCGCATACCCTACACCTACATTTGTTTATATTTTGCTATATTTGCTTCCTTTTTCCCTCTCTCTCGCCCCCTCCTCATTCCCCCAGCATTTTTGTTAAACCATTTAAAGGAAATTGTACATATCATTCACTTAAACTTTACATATTTAAACATCCATCTCCTGTATATCAAGGACAATCTCCTTCATAACCACAAAATTATTAGCAGTCTTCAAAATGTTAATAATTTACAATACCATCTAATACGCCCTCCTTATTAAAATTTTACCAGTTGCATCCAAAATGTGTTCTATCACTTTTATTTATTTATAATTTTGGAGCCAGAATTCAATCAAAGTATGGTATTTCATTTGGTTCTTATGTCATTTCAATCTCTTTTAAGCAAGAACTATACTGTTCCATAGAGTTTCTGAGTAGCACTGACCATGTTTCAGGTACTCAATAGCCACAGATAGCTAATGGACACCATGTTGGAGCTTCATTATTGATGGAAGTTCTATTGGACGAGTCTGAAAACAATTCCTGAATATTTTCTTTTCATGATACCGACTTTTGGAAGAGTTTAAGAGTGCTGTCTTATAGATTTCCCATGTTCTGGGCTTGTCTGATTTTTTCTCCTTGGTGTTTTCCAACTGGAATTTAGATCTAAAGCTTGATGAAATTCAAGTTCAATATGTTTTGGTGTGAATAATATGCAGGCAATGTTATATTCCCTAAGGTATCTCATCATCAAAAGGGTAATAATATCAGGTTGTACAATGTTGCCAATACTGTATTTTATCACTTGGTTAAGGAGGTGATCATCAGATCTCTCCATTGTCAAGGTATGCTTTTCCCTTATAATTACTAAGTAATCCATGAGGTGATATTGTAACATCATGGGAAGATCCTGTTTCATACGTAGACATTGCCCAATAATTTCTTAAACCATTGATGATTCTTGCTTGAATCAATTATTATGTATTCAGGGTTGCAAAATTATTTTTTAAATACAATTCTGTATCCTTTCTATGTCTATTAACAGGCATTATTTTGTACAGGAAAGCTTCATTCTCTCTATTTTTCCTTTTCTTTTTTGGAATAAACCTATGAATGCAGGGATTTTTACTTATTCAACTTTAAAAAATCAGTCTTTAAAATCAATCTCTCTCAATTTTATTCTCACATATCCTAAACGTGGCCAGTGGGAGCTCCCTTGAGCTGGCTATGCAGTCATCTTGTCATGACCACATTAACCTTTAAGAACTTCCTTTTTTTTTTCTGGCTTACCAAGATTTCTCAAGCTCATCTTGTACTTTCTCTGGCCTAGACCTGGCAACAGCCACTTCTCTAAGAAGCCCTGGTTATTTCTTGATTGGGGAATGAGGTTTGGCATCCAACAGGTGTATGAGCACTGTGTCTGTGAGCTATTTTAATATCTAAAAAAATCTAACTGTTAATGATAACATCAAGTTTCTTTTCTTTCAAATGAAATGACATCAAATTTGTTTTTTATATACTAGGTGGATTACTCCATATGGATTAGAAACCCTCATGAGTATTGCCATTGACTGAGGTTAATTTATAAAGGAAAAACAAGTCTTTACCCCATCACCATTGCAGTAGGATAATCTCAGTCCCCTTTCTGTTCTACCTCTTTATTTGAAAGAGTAAAACTCAGCTTTTAACTATCTCTAATAACATTTTAAGCTGCCATTCATCTCAGGATTAAGAGTGTAGCAAGATTATGGTGAATAATCCTGAAGCTTCAGGCTAAGAAAATTTCTCAAAGGGACATGAGTTATTCCAAACTCTGGCTACCTAGTTCTTGCGTGGTAAATGGACCATAAATTATCACAGAAGGGAATTTGGTAAAACTAATTTGCCAGAACATTTAGGGTAGAGCCTCTTCTGGCGAATTATATTTTTTGACAGACTTTGATATAAAATGCTATTTTATATCTCCTTTCCCAAATGTTAAATGTTTACTTCTAAAACTTTAAACAACAAAACACCTGTTAAGTACTAGGTGTTTGATAGAACACTTTTACATATAACATCATTTCTTGATTTTAAGGTACCATCAATTATAATATAACCATAAATTTAAGAAAAAAATTAAAGACAAAATGTTTTAAAATCAATAGAATATATTGCAGTAACTGATGTGACTATGCATTTAGTTGTCCAATTAAAAACCATTTTTGTTTAACTTTTATAGTAAGATCTGATTTAAATCTCTTCATGAGAGGCTAAAGACTCATTTGAAAAACTGGTGGCCATTGGATGACATTCATAGATTACTGAACATGACGGTACACTTCTTTTCATAATCCATGCTCTGATTTAGACTTTTCAACAACTGACAGATCAATGTCAAAACATATTGAAGAACAACAGGACTTTGTATGCATTTCCTCTTTGATTCATCTTGGATTTCTTTAGATAATATTTTTAAATAATTTATTGAGGTATAATTTACATATTGTGTCCATTTAAGTAGGTATACTTTGAGCAGTTCTGAAAGATGTGTATACATATGGTATCATTTCAATAATTCAAACACAGAATATATCATCACCCCAAAAATTTCCTTGATATCCTTGTAGTTCCTGCAACTCCAGGAAGCCACTTTTTGCCCCTATAGATTAGCTTGTATTTTAAAGAATTATCTGTAATAGGATCATCCAGAATGTATATTTTGTTTCTACAATATTTTGAGATTCATCCACATTGGTACATTCGTTCCTTTTTATTGCTGAGTAGTATTCCATTGTCTGGAAATAATAATGTTTTGCTTATCTGATCACTTGTTGATGGGCATTTGGGTTGTTTCCAGTTTTTGTCTTTTGGTTTTTTTTTACAATTTTTAATGAGGTTAATATAAATATTTATGTACAAGTCCTTGTGTTTCCATGTTCTTGAGTAGATACCTAGCAGTGGAATGATAAGGTCATGTGGTCAGTGAATGTTATACTTCACAAGACACAGTATGTACTATGCAGCTTCTCTCTGGCTGTTTAAAGGTACTCTCTTCATCTTTAGTTTTCAAAAGTTTGATTATGATGTACCTAGCCATGCTTTTTATTCATATTGCTTCTCTTTGTGATTTTTTTTTTGAGCTTCTTAAATGTGAAAATGTATATCTTACACCAAATTTGGGAAGTTTTTGACCATTATTTTTTCAAATATTTTTCTGCCCATTCTGTCTCGTCTCACTTTCTGAGACTGGGGCGACGATCACACATAGGTTAAGCTTTCTGATATTGTGCTACGGATTCCTGAGGCTCAGTCTTCCTTCCTCCCTTCCTTCCTTCCTTCCTTCCTTCCTCCCTCCCTCCCTCTCTCCCTCCCTTCCCTCATTACTTCCTTCCCTCCATCTATCCCTTCCTGTGTTTATTCTCTTTATTAAATTGGATAATTCCTATTGATCTATCTTCAAGTTCATTAGCCATCTTCTGTGATCACAAGTCACAATTTTATTAAATCCATCCCACGTTTTGTTTTCTTTTTTTTTAAAATTCAGATATTGTATCTTTGAATTTTAAGATTCCTTTTGGTTCTATTTCATATCGTCTATTTCTCTGCTGAGATATCCTACATTTTTATTTAAAATGAGCTTATTTTCTTTAGCCTCACTAAACAAATTTAGAGATGCTGCTTTAAAATGCTTGCCTGCTAATTTCACCATTCATTTAATCTCAAGTTTTTGTCTCTGTGACTATTTCTTTCCTTGAGAATGATCTCATTTTCTTGGTTCTTCTTACATCAGGCAATATTAGATTGCATTGTGAGCACTGTGAAGGATTTGTTAATGAGACTGCAGATTTATTATTTTCCTTTTAAGATTGTGATGCCTTTGTTTGAGCTGATAATTCCTTTTGCCTAGACTCAAACTGAAATCTTGTCTCACCTGTGGTTCAAATCATAGTCACTTCTTTTATCTTTTAAGGAGGTTGCTTTGAGCTTGCCCCAGGAACTGGCCAGAAACTTGCAGAATTTGCACACAGAACCTGGGGCTTCCCATCTCTAACTCTCTCTCTTTTAGGAGTCTCCCCTCACCTCATGGTGGTTGCGGTTATCCTGGGTTCTGTTGTTCTATGCCTCAGAGCAGAAGGACAGTGGGATTTCTATGGGAACTTTAGCCATCCCATGCGGTCGCACAACATGATTACTGTCTGGCAAAATCTGCAAAAATGTGGAACTTAATTATATTATTCCCTTATTCAAAATTTCAATACCTTTCCAGAATCTTTCTGCTTTTGGTCTCTATTCAGAGACTTCTAGAAGTTGTTTTGTGTATCTTTTTTTCCCACATATGTTGATCTTTTAGAAGCTTACCCTGCTGTGTCAAAAGTGGAACCACCTTAGCTAAAAATTAAATTGCTGGCAATTATATAGTTGCTAGTGGAAGTCAAGGTGAGGACAACTTTTTCAAGTTTGCTGCCTACAGTAGTCAGAGTAAGGACAGAGTGGAGAATATTTTAATGAGAGGAGACCAAAGCTGGTAAGACAAATGAGGAGGTTTTTCAGGAGGTATGCCAGGAGAGGATAAGGGCTTGAGATTGTGAAGAGGGGGCAGAGTAGAAAGGTATTTAAGAAGTAAAATTGACAGAGCTTGATGTGCTAGGATTTGGTGAGTGAAAGAGGGTGATATTTGAGACCGGGTCTCAGTGCTTTTCTGGATGAGTGACTACTTGATTATAATGAAAGAAATAGAAGGAGTTTTTTGTTTTTTTTTTTCCATGGGAAGGAAGTGGGTATAAGGAATCTCGTTTTGGAAATTTTGAGTTGGAGAAGCTTGTGGACAACCAAAATGGATATGTTTATCATATGCAATTTGACGTGTGGGTTTGGACCTTTCACAAAGAAGTCAAGATTCAAGAGTCATCAGCGCATACGTGGCAGTGGAAGGAAGCCCTAGCAGTCAATAGGATTTGTTTCTGTGGGCAGTGGCAGCTGCCAGAGCCTTGTGGACAGGACATTGAAGGGACCCAGTGGAAAGCTTCATCTGGTTTAGTGGAGGGCAGCCTGGACTGGTTGAGTATGAGTTTGACAACAGGTAGGCCACGTAATAAACTTATTTCAGTAACCTAAACGTGACAGCGTCCAAGGTGATATGCCTCAAAATAAAGAGGCTGCAAGGAAGAATAGACAGAAGTAAGACTTTCTGGAACGTTAACATGAACAGAACTTTTGAAATACTTGTATGTTCTCTTAACGTGTTTTACTCTTTGGCCATGAATGAAAAAAAGCAAAAAACAAAAAGAAAGTTTCTCACAAGTACATCACCTGTAGCCAGTGCCCATACAACAGCACTGCTGATCTGGTGATGCGGAGGAAGCCCACGGTCCCATGACGCAGATCAGGCCAAACAGAGCAAGGACTACACTTGTGGAGGGACCATGGATTTCAAAGCAAAGGCCTAGGGAAACATAATAAAACTCCAATGATCACGTTCAACCCTAGAAAGTCTTAAATTATTCATTCTTTTTATCACTTGCAAGTTCTTTCCTCTGACATTCTACAGGGTTATTTCTCTCCTCTGAATCCTTCAGAGCCTTGCTTTTATCACTTGTAACATTAAAAATAATCCCTTAGACTTTGGACCTGTCAGTTATTTATAGACAAATGGCAGGGCTGCCATGCCAAGGCTGCGGATACAGAATGCTTGAAGACTCCTTTAACCTTTGCATTATTCATGTCATGACAAGCCTAGCTTTCCCTGAAGTCCTTTTTCTCCACATTCTTTTTACATTCTTGAAGTGCTCAAACTGAATTTTGGGGGTGAGAATAGTTCTCATCAGAAGGTGAGAGGAAAAACAATTTCCTTATCAGGAATAGAGCTATTTTTATTCACAGGCAGCTCCACATAATGCATTTAGATTTTGTTGATGAGATGCTATGATGCAGTGAACTGAAGCAGCCTCTGCAATTCAAGAAAAGTTGGGTGCATCCGTGCCTTAAAACAGGGACATAGACTGTACACCTGCTAAGTTGTCTTCTGATGGAAAATCAGACTTAGATTTCTCTTATGGAATGTATGTGTGTAGGTAGGTATTATCAAGCACTTATATAATGCATTCCATATGGCCAAGCGGTCTTTTAAGTGATTTACAAACATCTACTTGGGAAGTAATTAAGTTTAGATGTGGTCTTGAGGATGGGGCCTTCATGACGGGATTAGTGTCCTTATAGGAAGAAGAAGAGAGACCAGAGTTCATTCTCTCCACCTTGTGAGAACACAGGGTGAAAGCAGCCATCTATAAGCTGGGAAGAGAGTCCACATCAGGAACTGAACCAGCTGGCACCCTGCTCTTGGACTTCCCATCCTTCACAACTGTGAGAAACAAATATGTGCTGTTTGAGACACCCAAACTATGGTGTGTTTTTACAGCAACCCAAGTAGCCTGAGACAATGCCTCATCTAGATGAGAGGGAAAATGTCACAAGATATAGGTTACATAGTATGATTTTGTATTTCATAAAGGTAGGAAAGAGAGAGGGAGAGCAGGAGAGGGAGGGGGAGGAGGAGGTGGGGGAAAGGGAAGGGGAGGGAATATCCTATCTGACAAGAAGTCATTCTCATACAGTATTGTTAGGTGTATAATTTAGTACAAACTTAATGAAAGTCAGTAAGAAAATAGGTACCAAGTCTTACAAATATGGCTACACTTACAATGCACAATATTCAAATTAAAATTCTCAAGGAAAAGCTGGAGGTAGGATATGGTTATTATCTCAAGATCCATCTACCAACCATGACTGAGGTATGTATTTTATTTTAGTTTGCCTTAGTCTTCTAACCACAAGACTGGGTGGCTTAAATAAGAGAAATCTATTTTCTTACAATTCTGGAGACTGGAAGTTCAAGATCAAGATTCCGGACTATTTGGCTGCAGCTTTCTTGGTATTCATGCCCCTCCTTTCCATGGTAGTCAAACTTTATCTTGTATCTGGTTGATTTTAGTCTGGAATTTCCCATCTTTCCTTCGGTGGTGGGATATTTCTGCTAGACATTGGTATCAGATTCTGGGCTCAAGATGGTTTACTTTCTCTCTCATGGAGATAGAGGATCTTTTTCTCCTAGGTAGTTTCCTTTTTACTATCCTGTATGAGAGCCACTTATATCGCTTGTATTCTGTTACTGGTGAGAGAATTTGAGTTTCCCCTTGGGAAGGATTGGCCCTATTTAGAATTCAGGCTACATGGTTCTGCTCTCTGATGGGCTCAAGAAAACTAATGATTTAATGTGATCAAAGTGCCTACACTGTCAGAGTTACATTCTCTGCAGCATTCTTCATCTTAGGTGGAAGCAGAATCCCACCTTTTTAAGAGATTGACTATAACACAAGGCTCTGAACTGAGAGAAAGAACGTGGGGGAGGAAGGAAGGAATGAAGGGAGGAAGGTACGTAGCCTTTTTATAGCATTTTATCATTCATAAAGTACACTCCCGTATCTTATGTTACTAACAAAATTCTACTGAGCTGTTACTGAGCCAGGTGCTTCTTAAGCCAGATCCTGCCAGCATTAAGCATTTCATTTATCAAATCTCATTTGATCACTACATGAATTTTACAACATGCATGCTACCATTATATTCACTTTACATCTATTGAGACGTAGAAAGTTGATTTTGTTCAAGATTGTCCAACTAGGCTTTTTATCAGCATCATTAAACTCATTCCTTTTTATGTAAGCCACCCCAAAATATCTGTGCTATAAGAATCATTGCTTTATTTCACAGGAGAGGAGTCTGCAGTATAGAAACAAAAAGTGACTGCTACAAGATCGTAGAGGAAAAACATAAATGGTGGAAACAGTTGGAAAATAGGTGCTTGATTCTGAGTTATGAGTGCGCTCCATTCTACAAAATGTTGGAAATGGCTTGAAGCGGGGCTCATGGAATATCATCTTTAAATTGTCCACAGTCATTTGCACATTGCCCAGCATATAACAAGACAAATTCTTGTTAAATGAAAAAGAAGGAAGAACAATGGGAGAGACGCATAGGGAAGAGAGAGAGAAAAGGAGAGACATAGAAATAGAAGGAGGGTCATAAAGATAAAGGGGACAGGAGGAAAAAAAGTTTCCATTTATACAATAGTTTTGAATGAAACATAAAATTGCCTTTTCTGTGCTGTTAGGACATGATTTTTAATTTGCAGAAGTCATCAGCTGCAGATGTTGCCTTCCATGCGGCTTGTCTGATCACCATGACAAAGGCACTGCCTCATCTATAAATAGATGGTCAGATGGATTTCACATCCTGCCCTGGTTCTCCCAACTGCTTGATGATCGTGACAACAGGATTGAAGAGTGATTCTTTCCACCTCAACTGCAGAGGCCTCACTTGCACTCTCTTCTGGAAGATGACAATCAGACTCATTAAATTCAACATGAAGGAGCTTCAAAGACGTGTCCTTTCAGAGAAATTGAGCCAGAGCCCTTTTCCACTGCATCAAAGGGAACTGTGATATAATCAGCCATCCAGCCTGAATCTATTGTTAGGACAACAATCTGAATCTTTCTTTTGCCTGTTTGGATCAATATTAGCTGGAACGTACATGGCGGAGCTGATGTCAGTCAAGGCTCAGGTAAAAGAAAGCTATTCCACCGGACACTTGACGCTTACAGGTTTCCATTGTAAGTGCCGCTGTGATGTATTTGAGACACCTGGAACTCGGATCCCAAGAATGAACACTAGGTCCTCCCACAGTTCTTGACCTTGGGCAAGTCATTTAATTACCCCCGAGACTCTGTTTTTCCTTCCTAGTGTGCTTAACAACATAGCTTCTGCAATAAGACAGAACTGGTTAAAGCACCAGCTCGGCAACTCTGTAACTTTGGGCAAATTACTTAACCTCTCTGAACCTCAGTTTGTTCACCTGTCAATAGAGACGCTGGAAGTGTGTCCCTTAGAGGTTGTTGTGAGCGCTATGAAGACAGTGTCTGGTACATGGTTTCCATGGCATAAGATGATGGTGAGAATGATGGGTAATCTCACAGTGTTGTGAACATTAAATGACACTTTATACAAGGTGATTTTTAAAATATTAAGGTGTTTTGATTATGACTGAAATGGAGCAGGACCCTATGGTCCTTGTCCCCCATCCCCCAGGTCCTCAGCCTGCTTTTTGCCTGTGGAAACACTTTAGCCAAAGAATAAGTTTAATCAGAGAAGTGAGAAAATGCAAAAACAAAGGAAAACAGTCAAAGGAGACCAAATAATAATAGTTTAGTCATTAAGCAAAGTCAAGGACCTTTAGTTCCTCCTCAAGCGCTATAGATCATATTCTGAGCCATGTCCCGTGAGCTGTCTTATCGACACTGAAACCCTCACCAGGTGGAAGAAGTGAACTCCATGATGACCAGGCTGTAGCCATGACAGGAGCTGCCACGGTTCCAAGAACTGGCCTCAAAGAAATGGAAACAAACCGAACTTGGAACTGAAGATGAACTGTACCTAAACTAATCAAGATGACGCTGGTCAGACCAAAGATGACCAGTTTCACGATGACCGTCAGAGCTGACTGTATGATTTCTGCATGTAGCCCCCTGCCTCTGTCTATAAATGCTCTTGCCCCCTAATTGTCAGGGGAGGGAGGCGGCCTTTGGACAGGGGTCTCTCCCCCACCCCCGGTTGCCAGCATCCAAAATAATGCAAACTTTCCTTTCCACCACCCTGGCCTCTTCATTGGCTTTTGAGCGGCGAGCAGCGGGACCCCACTTTCGGTTACATGACTACAATTGAAAGTATTAAGGATGCTTACATATTAATACACATTCATTCATTTAATTAGTATTTATTATGGACATATGCAAGTGAGCTACCTACAAAACCAGAAAAGAGTTTTGTCCATTGTAACAAAGGTCAAGAATCACAGACCCCTTGGGAATTCCCTGGCAGTCCAATGGTTAGGACTCTGCACTTTCACTGCCAAGGGAACTAAGATCCCACAAGCTACGTGACGTGGCCAAAAAAAAAAAAAAAAAAAAAGAGAATCACAGACTCCTTAACCTACTAAGACTAATTTAATTTACTTTTTTCTCTTTTCTTCTTTTTTGCATAGATCAGTTTCATACATACCTGAGAGGCTTCACTCCCGCGTAGGTGGTTAGATCAGATGCCATTTCTCTTGCTAGTCTTCAAAGCAGGCATGTTCGTGAACAAGAAAGATCATGTCTGAAGGCCTCCAGACAACATGAAGAGTGCAGTACATATACAGGACTCCAAATCTCTTCCATTTAGCTGTGCCCTTCTTCCTATGTCGGAAGTCTCCACGTACTTGAAGATTTCTTTGATGCTCTGCCACTGTTTGGACACTGTGCTGGTTTGGCAACTCTGTAACAGAATATAAACTTTCACTGCTAAACCAACACATCTCAGTAAAAGTCGGGGAGGAAAGTTGAGTCGCATTTAGGGCCGGAGATTTGTCTCTAACCAGAAGCTCAGTGAATTGCTTGATGTAAGTGTCATCTCCCCAGATGGTGAAATCTGAGGTCCCAAATGGAGTGTGCTGAGGTGGGGGAAGTCATCTACGCCGTGCTAAGTCCTTCCTGATGGCAGTGCAGAACCAGGCAGAGGATGAAGGAAGGGAGGAACATGGCAAATACGAGCTTTAGAAGGATCACTCGGATAGCAGCATAACGATTTTTACCTTGCCAAGGTGCTGAGAGATTTTTCAGTAAGTATCTCAAAATGTTACCTGGAGCATGTATATCACACAAATCTGAGTGTTGGTTTGGTATAACTTGATGACTGGGTTGGGCTGTGAGATTTTTCACTTGTGGCTGGATTGACTTGGGTCTATAGTAGGTAACTCCCAAGTGAGGAGGAAGCCACTTTAGAATGGGTACCCATGTCCTTTTACTGGAAGTGAGAGTTTTATTCTTCAAAGGGATCAGATTTTCCAGTGACAAGGCTCCTGTCAGGAGAAACTGGTTTTGGATTGAGTGACAAGTCTCAGTTCCTTTCCTTTCCTTATTTTTTGGGAGGGTGGGTACAGATTGGGAGTGCATCTGCGGAGGAAATGCATAGCAGAAGAGGCAATAATGTCTACCCTAGTGGATTGTTGTGAATATTAAATTAGATAGTAGAAGTCAATAGAAGGATGTGTCTTCATAAATAAGAGATTCAACGACAAAGGTGAGTAGTAATTATTGTTATTATTTCACTGGAAAATAGGATTTTAAAAAAAAAGCATCATTCCTCTGTGGGTAGCGCAGAGGATATCTGGAGAGGTAGACAAGCAGACAGGTCATTTGGGTACAGGTCCACATAACAACCTGCCTCTTGAAAGTCCACGGCAGGAAGCCCAGGGATGCTGCCATGCCTCAAGCAGCAGGGAGGGGAGACAAGCCAAGGAAAGTTTTCTCAGAGAAGGTGACAGCTGAGCTAAGCTCTGGATGGACCGGGATACCGGGCTGTTACAGGATTTGGAAACGGAGAATAAAATCTATTTTGAGTTGGTTTTCCTTCTAAAGAATGAAATACAAGAAGTGAAATTTAGATTCTTGTGGAATTGGTTTCCTTTATTAATGGTGCCTAATGGCCTGTAATTAAGGCACAACTTGTTAGCTAAACCAACAATTACTGTTTGTTTGAAGTGCAAAGGGAGAATAATGAGTGACCTTATTCCACAGATTTCCTTTCTTTTAGTAGCTTTAGCAAGCTCTGGTTGAGCTTCAATGTCTCTCTCTCCCTCTCCCTCTCCCTCTCTCCCTCCCTCTCTCCCTCTCTCTCTCTCTCTCTCTCTCCCCTCTCCCTCTCTCTCCCTCCCTCTCTCTTTCTATCTCTCTCTCTCTCTCCCTCTCTCTCTGTTTCTCTCTCTGTCCTCCTCCCTTACTCTCTACACCCCTCACTTCCCCTGGACACAGGCACCCATGCTCACGTGCACGCACACAAATACACACACACACTGAGTTGAATCCCTTAATTTATACAGAAATTAGCTTGCTCTCTTTAAGCATTTGGGAAAAACTGCCCTTCATTTAAACATATTTCACAGCTTTCATGACCGGTCCACCTTTGCTCCAACTCCTGGTGTCTGTATCAAAATGAGTCTTAAACAGGAAGAAGGATGAGGGTGGGTGGGTAGGTTGAAGCAAAGTAACCATGGCTGGGTTAGATGGTGGAACACCTGAGAAACAGGACCACATTGACCGTTTTAATTCATTGTGAGATGGATTTCCTGTTGGAGATGGCCATTGCTGTTGTGACATGGGCAGAAATGTGTGTGTGTGTATATGTGTGTGTGTGAGAGAGAGACGGAGATACAGAGAGACAGAGAGAGAGAAGGAGATTATTTCCAGGGCATAGGAAAGCTGGGAGAGGAGCCTGGGAGGCACACCTAGGCCAGCAGCTGTCATCCTGAAAAGCAAGGGCAGGTGTGGGGAGGGGTGGGATTGAAGTTCCTTGTAGCCACATAGCTCAGCGTGGCAGGGAAGGAGACACCTTTCTTCGTCTCAGGCATCTTGTGGATGCTTGGAGTGGGGGTAGGGAAGCTGGTGGTGTCTTTCTAAAGTTTCTGCTATTTCGCACGTCTGTGCATTTAACAGAGAGGAAAAAATCAGAGGAACAGATGCAGATGTGCGATCGGTATGGATCTATAGGGAGGGTCTTTTGAGCACATATAGGCGGAACACTGATTCTTCTCTGCAGGTATCTCTTCCATGGAAAAGAAAGACATGGCTATTCTGACATCGTCCTGGACATGGGTTGCTGTTAGCCCAAGACGCGGATGACTAGCAAATGCATAGCTATTATGAAGTGAAAGAAGGAAGGGATCACATCACGTACAAAACTGTTTTTGTCATAATTTCTTCTTAAAGAGCTTGCAAGTGCTGCTCTACCGAAGATTAACTGTCACTTAGTAGCAGGACCTCCTTAGATGAAGCTTTAAATTCTCTGGAAGATAATTTTTATAACTATTGATGAATCCACATATAAACCCTCTAAGGTTTGTTTAGTCTTAATTCTTTGTTGTCTTGATAAAATTCCAAGTGGAAAGAATCCCTTTAAGGAGTGTGTGTGTGTGTGTGTGTGTGTGTGTGTGTGTGTGAGAGAGAGAGAGAGAGAGAGAGAGAGAGATTGAAATTAAGACATGGAGTAGTATCTCTGGAGACAAGCACATTTGAGTTCAAGTCCTGGATCTGTCATTTATTTATTATCAGTGCGGAGTTTTCAACCTCGCTTTCATTTTCCTTACCTTTAAAATGAGGCTATAAACTCATACTCATATATACTGGAGAGACTTTACAAGTATTGAATAAAATAATGTAAAAATCCATAGTGTGATGCCTGACATATAATCAGTGCCTCATATATAATAATAGCTATTCTTTATAGCTGTGAATTGAATTGTATTCCCTCAAGTACATATGTTGAAGCCCTAACCCTCAATGTGAGTGTCTCTGGAGATAGGGCCTTTAAGAAGGTAATTAAGGTTAAGTGAGGTTATAAGGGTGGAGTCCTACCCCTATAGGATTGGTGTATAAGAAGAAGAAGAGAGACTAAAGCTGTCTCCAAGAGGCCAGTAACAGACCTCTCACCAGAAACCAAATTTGTAGGCACCTTGATCATGGACTTCCAACCTCCTGAACTGGGAGATGTCTCTTAAGTTGCCCAGCAGGTTGTGTTCTGTTTGGGCAGCCTGAGCCCACTAAGCCACTTTAATTGCATATTATGTCACCTCTTTTGTCCCACTCCAGCCACCTCAGAGTTACTCCCACAAGGCCAAGAATAGAAAGCCTCACCATGAAAGGCAGTGGGGAAGGGGCTGATTCCTCAGGGATGGAGGATGGGGCTGTCACTCCCCAGAACATGGACCATGAGGTCTCTCTCAGCCCTGATGATCCCCAGAGACCCTTGTCTAACCCTCTCCAGTTCTTGGGTAAAGTACAAAAACATGCACACAGAAGAGGTGAACCTCTCCTCTCTAACGTTACATGAAGACCATTTTCTTCCCGACGAGGTCAACTCCAAATTACCTAAAGAATTTCAAAGAACGTTCATGGTTTCCCAAGGCAGAAGTATACACATTTTCATATAGAGTTTCAATGAGTCAACAGTAATAGAAAAGATGGGTGAAATGTCCAACACAATTCCTTTAAAGTTAAACCCATTAATAGTAGGGGAGCCAGCAGTGGCTGCACATAAAGAAGACAGAACGGAGCAAGGTTGGTAATCAAACATGATCAAATCCTGCCGCTGCAGACTACTGTTCCCCAGAGTTAGAAAACCCAGCTAAAAATATGACTTCTTCCTAGCTCTCTGTGCTCCAGGGCACACATTTCACAGATAGTCTCTAGCTACAGAGAAAATTCTATCATAGCAAACTCACAGCTGGTGGGCAGGACACCCATGACATTCAATACTATGTAACTGCGGTTTAAGATTTAGAATAAATCCGAATAAAAATGCGCTACTTACAGATTCTTTTGACACATAGCTCCTTCTTTGCCCCTCCCTTGTATGGATTGCAAAGGATGATGGAAACAGCATGGATTTTCGGGGTCACTCCTCTGAGTCTGGTTCTCAAAATCTGCTGATGTTGAGTTGTATAACCTGGCCTATTACCCCTCAGGACTCAGCTGCTTTTTCTGTCAAACCAGACGAATAATGCATATCTCTCACAGTGTCTGAATTAAATTACAAATATTACCTAAGAAGCCAGTAGAAACATTCCTGGCACACAAGAGCTTCTCAGGAAGGGTCTGCTTTCTTCCTCTTGTCATGATATTATTGCATTTTTAAACATTAAGAGAGAAAGCAGGATGTATGTATGGGTCTTGAAGTCAGAAGACCTGGGTTTGAGACCTGGCTCTGCTATTGACTGACAAGATGGCTAAACAAAAGGCACCAAGCTTTCTGGGTTTCAGTTTCCTCATCTGTACAATAGAAATGATATTACTCATACTTCTTTCCCCTTATATGATTGTTGTTCAAGTAGTTTAAATGACAAGTAGTTTAAATGACAGAGCAGGAAAGTGTTTATAGTGTACTACACTATAAACCAATGTTCAGTAGTACAGGGCTTAGAGGTAGGAGAATTCTCCATCTCAGAATGATCTCTACATTAATAGCATGAAGCTCAAATTCCCTGCCATGAAGGATAAGAAATTCCAGGAGAAAATTGTGCATATAGTAACAGGATTGTATTTTCACTGAAAATATTTACCTCTTAGGAAATTCTGACATGTCTTTCCTGGTGAAAACTATCTCAGTATACAAAGATGTGATATTATGATGACAAGTAGGAAGAGGTAATTAATAGTGCTCTCATTAACTTCTAGTCCTCTGATATGTTATCTGGTTTAAAAATTACAACTAAATTGTAAAGTAGGAATTACTGTCCTTATATTAAAGATTAAAAAACAAATAAAAAGCTATGCAATTATGTTAACAGAAGATAAATTAAAATAGTGGAGCTTGAATTCAGACCCAGGCCTGTCTCATTCACTGCCTCCATCCTAACTCTGCTCTTAGAGGGTCTCATGCTTCATCAACTGGTCTTGAAGGACAAAGGCTCAGGATGGAGACTCATCATCACTGTATGGGTGCTATTTAGTGAGTGACAAGTTTTACACATCAGTTTCCTAGTCTAGCAGATGAATATAATGATGAATGAGTGAATATTGTAGGACATTTCTGTATAATAATGTTTTAACTCCCAGCAGTTAGCTAGAAGACAAAACCTTATCAGTCTGAATTTTGAGTTTTTCTCAGTAGACAACATGGATCTATTTCTTGGATCATAACATTATGGATAAGAGAATGAAGATGGAATATTAGAGGAAAATTAAGGAGATCAAGACATACTTTGGAACTTACAACTTCCAAGTCTGAAAATCCCCCTACAAACTCATCAGAAGTGTTCTGTGGGGTATACGTGGAGGGCACATCCTACTGTCCCCTCCCATCCTCACTGCTAGTAATTTTACCCACACCTACTATGTCATAATACCCTTTCTGGGTCTCGAAGAAATAAAATTTTTATAACTGAAGGAATTAAAGGACTTGCAGTTATTCATACAAATCATGAAAAATAACTTTAAGTTAATTATTTAATAATTTCAATATCATACTTCATTATCTATAGAAAACCTGTAATCAAAGGTAAACTACAAGCATCAGTTCATGGAGAGACCCACAAATTCATACCCTGAATAGTCACCAAAGATAGTCATCAACAATTTCTCCCCCTGCAACCCCGCAGTAAGTTCCTCCTCTCAAAAGTGGAATCAGTTTCCTTTTCTCTTGAATCTTGACTGGCTGATAACTTGCTTATATAATAGGTCATGGAAATATTTCTGTGGACTTCCGGGCCTAGCCCTTAAGAGGCATGGAAGGTTGACCTTTTGCTTGATTGACACCCAGCTGCCATGCAAAAAAAGTCCAAGCTACCCTGCTGGAGAGAAATGCCATGGGGGGAGACTTCGGAGGATGAGACACCATATGGGGAGTGGGGTCATGTGGAGGAGAATTGTGATGCCCTATCTGACAGTCAGCTCTAAGGCCACAGACATGTGAGTGAGGCTTTCATGGACCTTGTAGGTCAACTCAGTCATCAACTGATGCAAAACCACTAAGTGACCATAGCAGAGACCATGGGAAACAGAAGAACCACCTAATCAACCTACAACATCGTGAGAAAAACACAGCTTATTGTTGCTTAAACCATGGGTTTTTGGGGGTGGTTTGTTATGAGATAAAAAGGGACTAAAATTAAATCTCCCATCACAACGGTGCCTCCATTGTGCAGTGAAGTGGGATGGGACAGAGTGGGTGTGCAGGGTGTGCGTATGGTGGGAAGCAGGGATCTTTGTACTTTCCCTGATACCACCCTGCAGTGTTTCTGGGTACCACTGATGAATACACGAGTGATCTGTTCATCTAAACAGCTGTAACTTATTTAGAATGTGTCTTGAGAATGTACTGAATAGCCTTGTCTCTCATGAGTTTGCAAAAGTTGCAGATGAAAGTTTGCAAAAGTTGCAGAGGAAAGTCTACTGGAGTTCACTGCATAGGGCTCTTGTTTATAGTTATACATCAATCAGTCCATCCAGCAGTTTTTTGGATTCTGTTGAGCTCTATGCTTATCACCTTGATCAAAAGTGCTATGTAAACACTTGGAGAAATGCCATCCTTATCTTCTGACAAAACTCACTGTGAGTAACCAATGTTACGGAGGGACATGTAGAGCATGTAACGTGAGAAGATTCAATTATATATGAAATCTTGGGTTCAGAAATAAATGGAACTCCAAAACCAGGCCTGATGCTCTATCAGTATCACCTGTGTGGAGAAGAAAAGCCACCAAGAAAACCTCTAGCTTATGAATTAGCTTTCCCTACCTCAGCCTTCTCAAGTAGATGAGTTGTGTGTACTTGTTTCCTATTGTGACGTAACAAATCATCACACACTTAGTGGCTTAAAACAATATAAATTTGTATCTCACGGTTTCCATGTGGCTGGAGTCTGGGTAAAGCTTAGCTGGATTCTCTGCTCATGGTCTCACCGGGCAGAAGTCAAAGCATGATTTGGCCTGCCTTCCTTTCTAGGGGTTGGAATCTTGTTCTGAGTTTACATAGTTGTTAGCAGGATTCAGTTCCTTTCGGTTTTAGGACTGAGGTTCTTGCTTTCTTGATGAAGGTCAGTTGGGGCTACTCTCAGCACCCAGAGCCCACCCAGAGTTTCTCTTATAACCTGGCAGCTCACTTCTTGCAGGTCAGCAGGAGAAAGAACCTCCCACTGTGGTCCCCTATGGTAGAGTCATATAATATATCGTAATCATGGGAGTGATTATCCAATTACCTTTGTCATATCTTATTGGCTAGAAGTAAGTCACATTTTCCACCTGCATTCAAGAGCAGGAGATTATGCAAGGGCATGTTCACTGGGGCTCATCTTAGAATTCTGCCCACCACATTGCCTTAGGAGAGGTTGCTCCCCAAACATCTTCAGATAAAGATTGCAATTGTAACACCACAGCGTGTGGAATAGCTCCCAGATTATCGCTGATCCTTCTGTGAAGAGGTACCCACAAAGCCACTGTACAAGTAAGGGAGGACCACTGAGTTCAGAGGGGGAGGAGTGAGGTGCAAGAGAAAGATTCTGCTGGAAACATGCATATTCAAAATACCAGGGGTGCTAGAATGAAAACTGCTAGATGGAAATCCAAAAGCCTTGAGTGTGGCTGAAAGGAAAGTGTCATCCTCAGTATTTTCCTTAAATGCCAAGGCACTTCATCAGAAGGTTTCCAGTGATGATTTTTTCCCGGGTCTTACCAAATTAGTTTGAGTAAGTGTATGACAATAAATCTAATCTCTGGAAAACTAATTGTACGTGGTGATGATGACTTCTGTGAACAGTGTTCCAGGGAAGAACTTGTTTACTTTTGTGGAGGCAGATTTTAATGGGGCAGCCACATTATGCTAGGCAATTTCATGTAGGAACTGTATTTATTCTTCCCAAGGAGATAATGCTATTTCCACTTTCTATTGTAGAAAACAAGGCCCAGAGAAATAAATAATTCACTCCATCTAGGCCGTGGTTGCCTTAAGAGCAGGGACTATGCGTTGGTCACGTCTGTATACCCAGTGCCTTCAGATCATAGAAATCAATCCTATCCATCAGTGGATCGGTGGGTATCACACAGCTGCTAAATGGCATTGTCAGGATTCAAACCCCAGTTCCTCTAACTTCAAGGTCCAAGCCATTCTACTACCATGGCACCCTTTTCATCAAAGTTAGGGATTCTCCCTTTTTTCCTGGGTTTCTATCAAATGATCCTAGGTGTTCATTTTTTGTGTTATTCATCAGTAGGAATGTTTTTAGTGTTTCAGATGGGGAGTCATGCATCAGAAAATGATTACAGAGTACCCCAAAGTGAACTTTCTGGGGCATATAGTAGGGAAGGAAGAGTAGGAGGGCAGGGATGGGACAAGGGTGTTATGAGTAAGACATTAGCCTTGGGTGCAAGATATAAGGAGGCTCCAAAAAACTCAGTAATCCTGATAAATAATATTTTAATGCAATATTTTTAAAAAATCAAAATTAATGCAGAAATATTTGTGATGAATAAAATACCTAAATTTTAAATAAAGGCAGGATCTGACCCTACATTTACCTGACTTGTCTCACTTGCTTCACCTTCATTGCTGTCCTGACGGAGGAGAAGGAAGGGGAGAGAGAAGTAGCAAAAATAGGGTCAGACAGAAGGAGAACAGAGAAAGGAAACTGTCATTCTCCCATCTCCCCAGCCTTCTAAGAACTGGAATGGGGGAGAAGAAAATGACCTCTGGTCCACAGAGATCATATTCCAGAGAAGTGACTGCAATCTCTACAAAAAGTGCTAAAGCAGAAAACTTACCCAGTAGGCTACCATATCCATGGTTTCACATGTCAGGAGACTGTGCCCTAGTCTGGACTTCAGCACTGACTTACTGTGATTTGGGTCCAGTGCCTTTCTCTCCTCTGGGTCTCAGTTAACCCATTAGTAAGGTGGGAGTCTGGAGACAGATGCTTTCTAAGGTCCCTTCCAGCTCAGACATTCTGGAAGGCTAGACTGTGGATTAACAGTACCTTGGGAGGATACTCTGCCTCTTGTTCTATGTGGAAGGGCGGAATTACAGAGAAAGCCTTCCAATGGGTCAAATATGAACATCTGCTGTCTATTGACCTTCCTTGGCTCTTTCCTCTTTTGTTTGGCAGTCAGTGGGTCACAAGAAGAGGCCAGCAATCATTTCCACTGGTCCCCAAATGTCAGGCCACAAGGAGGGTTGATTGAAGTATTTATCTTCCTGTGACTCTAGACCATCAGAGCTGATAATATAATATTTTCAGCTCCCTCATAACTGGGTTTATGTTTAAGATAATGACTGCTGCGTAAGGATCCTTACACATGAAGAATAGTTGTGAGGCAGCATGCAGAGAGGTTGTCTCCAGCACACAGCTGGCTGGTTTTAAGTTCTGTCTCTGTCCCTTACAGATGCACCGGTCAGGGCACAGCCAGGATGCAGAGCACACAATTTACTTTGACTAATGGAGAGAATTTGCAAATGATTGTTAACAGGGAATAAAGTTGTTGACTAGGTGACTGAAAGGGTAAGAAGCGAACTCTAAGGTATCACAGAAGTAGCAACTGCCGGATGTATCTACGGCCCCTAGGTCTGAGGGGATGAAGGTTTTAGGTGATTAAATCACTGAACCATAACGTAGGGCCCCTTAGAGCTAAAACACAGACTTCTGAGAAGAAGGCCGGCAGGCTGGTGAGCTTTGGGGGGTGCACAGCAGAGCTTGTCCTACAAGTGGTAGAAACACTGCAAAGTGGATTTAGCTGCAGCAATAGGAAAACATGGCTTCTGCCAGGGGAACAGGTGTTCTAGGGGACTCACAGTGTACAGGAAGGGATACAAGTGGCAAACAGGAAGCAGCAAGCCCCTTGGCCTTGCAGAGGCTTATGGGAATCTGGGTGGCATAGTAGACACGTGCTTTGCAGAGCCCCAGCCTCAGCATCACAAGGCGGAGAATAGAAGGGAGGTTTGGAGCTGAGAGTCAGCAACTTCACAACTGGCACACTAGCTATTTAACCTTAGGCAAATCAGCTGACCTTTCTGTGCATCTGTTTGCTCATCTGTAAAATAGGAATAATAATGGCATCCGCTGCATAGCCTTGCTATAAAAATTAAATTAGGTAATCCCACAAAAGCGCTTACAACAGTCCCTGCAACAAAATATGTGCTCAATAAAAATTTATCCGGTGTTATTATACAAAGGGAAGAGGTGAGGACAAATATGTCTGTCCTGCCCCAGGCACTAGATTGGGATTTTCCATATATTTTGTGGCTTAATATCCAGTGACTGAGACATGAGTGCCACTTTCCTGATGTTTCCACATGAGGAGATTTGACAAGTTTACTGAAGGCACGCAGGTAGAAGGATTTTGTCGAGCGGGACTTCATGTCGAGATGTGTTCCACTCCAAAGACTATACTGTTCTCATGGCAACGTGCTGCTTCCTCTGGAACAGGAGACACAAGGCAATTCTTATTCTTATTTCACCTCCCACTTATGAAAAGCTAAGCTAGGCCTTACTCTTTCTAAACCCCAGATCAGCCACCTGTAAAATGAGAATAAAACACTTATTTGGAACACCTGATCAAACTTTATAAAAAATAGCAAAATTGATCTCAATAGACACCAGGTCCAGCAAGATAAAATATTTAGGGGAGAACACAAAGTCCTATAGGGTAACCCTACAAATGACAGCGCTGTGCAAAGTATGTAAAAACCACAGGACTCAGGGCAAAAGGGGGGAGGTCACAACATTCAAAAAATTCATCAACGACACGCGCTCACAAAGATAAGCACCTAATAAAAATGGTACAGAGTCGTGCACACTTTCAGTGGTGAAGATACACATGCACGCCGCAATAAACATGACGTTTTTCCTTGGAGAAGACTTGAAGTTTGCTGGCTGGCAGTGGTTGTCAGAGGGGGCAGCTGATGAGCTATAGTGAAGTAGAGGAAGGAGGGCGATCAGAAATTGGAGAGCAGATTCTCATACCAGACGTGGCTGGGTGTGGTCATCACATATTTGGCCTCCCTCAGTAGCTGGGAGAGGTGTGAAGCCTGTGTATTTTGCATATTCCTATGAAGCTTGGTCGGCTGAATGCTATTTCCTACAGATGAAATCATGCATACACAAACACAGATACACATGATGCTCAAGTTATTCCCTAACGTATCAATCATGCTGGAATGAATTCACATTTTCAAAACAAGTGTTTTGAAACTGACCGTTTTTAACTCCAAGCACTTAGCCAGAACTAAGATGGAAGGGCCCCGGGTGAGCAGCCATGTGGGTGAGGACGTCTCTTGAGTGGGCGATCAGCGCCCTGTGAAAGCAGCGTGCTGGGTAAATGACAACCCAGCTTGCATTAAGAAATGGTAGAGTAGGACCACAGTAGCAATAATAATAAAGTAGCTATTCAATGTTTAATCTGTGCTATGATGCTGGGTGCCCTGCTTATATCATCTCATGGTATCTTGTTGATTCCCCAGAGCAGTGCTGTGAGGTAGGGTTTTGCAGAAGAAGAAATTGTAGTGCATAGGTTTTAAGTCACTTGTCCTTAGTGTGGGCAGTCTGGGGTTTGAATTTAGTCCCCTGACTCTGAAGATGCTTCAGGAGACACTGGACAGCCACGTTTTATAGAGGAGATACAGGTATTTAGAGAATGTCTGCTTATATGTGCTCAAGTGGTTAAAAATAATAACAATTATCACATGTAAAAGCATCTCGGAAAATTTAGAACATTCTTCACAAACGATGCAATGCTTTTATTTTTAAATGGGTTATTATAACACTTTATATTTCTTTTTACAATGCTGTCTTATATAGCATCTTAGTTGAATCTCATAGCAACTTGGTGAAAATCAAGCAGACATTCTATCCCCATTTCACAGACAGGGATCTGGGTGGGCAAGATTATGTTAATTTATTCAGCACACAATTAGAATCTCTTCTGTGCCAGGCAGAGCCAGCACCATCCCCAGAGAAGATGCTGGTCTGCTGAGATGACAGACCGTGGAACACATTTACTGTAAGCACATGGATGTCATTATCGCCATTAATCCTGAGACCAGGATTTAAGGCAGTTGATTCCTGGTCCAAAGTAATTTCCACTGAATGATGCCGCTGCCTGTATTGTCTGGTGAGAGAACCTGTATCTTTCCTGCTGTACTGAGTGTAAGTTCATCTCAAACGCTAAGTCTTCTCTAAATTGCTAACCAGGCCAGACTCTCTTGAGCAGAATGACATCACTTGGACTTGGGCACAGCATGGTCTCTATCTAGACACTCTGTTCTAGAATAAGAAGCAATGCCATTTGAACTATGCATTTATTCTGCAGGAGTTCTCCATGCCCTCCACCCCCAGCCTCTCAGATGCACCCCCATCTTCTCTGTAGATGCAGAGCCTCCTCTTCACCCCACCCTGTGCTATAGTTGTTGGACCACCTGCCTATCTCCCTCACTAACCCAGAGCTTCCAGCTTTCTGTTTCCTCCCCAGAAACAGACTATGTTCATCTTAGGACCATAGGCTCCAGCCCCGGGCTTACACACAAAACGTGTCCACTGTCAGCTCCCTGAGGACAGGGACCTTGTCCCAAGGCCTGTGGCGTCTAGGCCAGTCCCTGGCAGCATGGAGGCACACATTAATATTTGTTAACTGACTGTATGTTCCTTTTCATTAAATCAAATAATTAAATAAATATCTGTACAAAATTCTGTGATCAATGAAAAAAAATCCAGGAACTTTTTAATGACATGAGGAGATGTTCAGAGTATAATGCTGAGTGAAAAAAAAAAAAATCTAGCTATAAATATGCAAATTCGATATGACTCCCATTATGTTTAAGAAATGAGCTCTGGTTTACAATGACTGTTGCTGGGTTCTGAGACTCGGGTGACTTTTATTCTCAGCATTATACCTTTAGGTCATTTTTTCCCAAATTATCTAAAATAAATCTGCCTTATTTGAAAAGTTAAATCACTTTAAGAACAAATAATTCCATGGAATGCTTTAGCTGGTGTGTTTATTCATTTGGGCGCTTTTAGGGATAGGATGACTGCTGATAAGGGAAAATAGAACAAAATTGTTTTCCTTTCTTGGCTTTAAGAAGCCCAAACTTTCTTTCAGTTCAATGACTCTGGGAATTCTCACAATTAACTGGTGGCCACCACAGCGGGCAGTGCCCTCAGAGGGAACATCTTTATTTCTGGTTTCTATGACAGAGGTGAGAAAGAATCTGCAAACACTAGGGCCTTACAGCCTTGTTTTATTTTGCTTTGTTTATTCTAATTGTGTGGGTTTGTTTCAGTGCCTGGAGGTGGTACAAAATTAAAACACATTAGCATTGACTAAATCAACGATGATTTCCAGTATTTTTTTTTAAGGTCTCTGAGTGTTCTATGGAAAAATTATTGAAAACATTAGTCCCCTACATTTATTTTTATTTCATCACAGTATATGCCACTTCAAAAAGAAAAAGAAAATTACTGTCATGAATATAGTCCTTTTCACAATGACGTAATCATTCCATATTAAAAAAACCAGGGGTCAACATAATATCCCACATAGGCCAAATCTGGCCCACAGCTTGTTTTTTATATGGCCTGTGAGTTAAGAATGTCTTTTACATTTTTAAATGATTTGAAAACAAATCGAAAGAAGAATAATGTTTCATGACGTGGGAAATCTATGAAATTCAAATTTCAGTGTTCATAAATACAATTTTATTGGAATGCAACCACTCCCATCCGTCAGTATATTGTCTATTGTGGCTCTTTCTCAACAAAGTAGAGTAGGGTGGTTGTGATAGAGACCAAATGGCCTGCAGGCCTGAAATATCGGCTCAGGCAGCCCTTTACAGAAACCTTTTGCTGACTCCGGTATCAGACCTATGTCAGTACTGAAAGGAAACTTGGAATGACTTCAACCCCTATAAAGATGAAAGGAGATCAGATTCAAAAAGAGACTCAGAATTTTGGTGTGTTTTTTTTTTTTTGCAGTTCTATACGTTAACTCACACCAAAATTTTATTTTCTTTTTAATTGAAGTATAGTTGATTTACAAGGTTGTGTTAGTTTCAGGTGTGCAGCAAAGTGATTCAGATATAGATAGATAGATAGATAGATAGATAGATAGATAGATAGATAGATAGATAGATATTCTTTTTCAGATTCTTTTCCCTGACAGGTTATTACAAAATATTAAGTATAGTTCCCTGTGCTATACAGTAGGTCCTTGTTGGTTATTTTATACACAGTAGTGTGTATCTGTTAATCCCAAACTATTAATTTATCTCCTCCCACTCCCAACCGCCCCATTATCCACTTTGGTAACCATAAGTTTGTTTTCTATGTCTGTGAGTCTATGTCTATTGTGTAAATAAGTTCATTTGTATCATTTTTTAAGATTCCACATATAAGTGATTTCATATGACGTTTGTCTTTTTCTGAGAAAAAGACTCAGAATTTTGAGCTGGAAGAAATCAGGAAAACATACAGAATCCCATGGAGACGTGGTTCAGGCCTTCCCCCTCTCTCGTCTGAAGGCTCCAGCAGCCTCTGAACCCACCCCTGCCTCTCACCTTGACTCCCACGCTGCACACCGCCATCTAACCCACCCTCCCACCCCCCTCCATAACTGTGCCGCATTTACCTTCACAAAGGGAAAATGTGATCACACCACTCTCCTGCTTAAAGCCCTCCCAGGGCTCCCAATAACCCATGATAGGTCTTCAGTCTGCCTTGAGGAGTCCTGGATTCCCTGGAGGATCGTGTAAGGTACAGAAATGGTGCAAGAGGGTCTGTTGAGTGGGCAGACATAAGGATCCTCCTCTCTGTGTCTTCACTTCAACCAGAAAAGCTCTACTTTTGCCTTATTTATATATTGTATTTTATTGGAAGAAAGGATTCTGTTTTTAAAAAATAGCTTGCAAACCACTAATAGATAAAGTTGAAGCTCGTGGCCACGTCCTCTGTGATGCGGTGTGGTAGACAGTTGGTGCTCACCAAATGCATTGTGTGCTCTTCCGTTTCCCAGTCTCCCCTGCAGGGAATGGGGTTATGTGACAAGTTCTTGCCAATGACCTGTGAGTAGAAGTGACTCCTGTCATTCCTGGGCTGAGATAGCTAGAATCATCTCCTCCATCTCTTTTTGCTCTCCCTTGGTGACCTGGCAGGCAGGCCACTGGTTCAGGATGTTGTAGCTAAAAGATGGCAGATGGTGCATCAACCTTGGTCCCTGAATGACCACCTGGAAGATTATCCTTCACTCTGACCTACTTTAGACATGTAAATTGAATGAAAAGTGAACTTTTACAGTGGAAAACCTCTGGAATTTTGAGCTCTACTTATTAGTAGAGAATAACATTCCTATCCTGACAAATGCATCTGGCCTTTGTACATACATCATTTGCAGTTGGTTTGTTGATGTATTGGTTGGTTGATTAATTGATTCACTCATTCATTCAACAACAGATATACCTGAGTAGCCTAATACATATTATGTCAAGTGCTAAGGATATAAATATGTATCAGCTATAGCTCAAGGTTTCACGACCCAAGCCCCAACCCCTTATAGACCCTGAATCTCAGTCATTCTGAACCATTTGTATATGCTTGAACTCACCAAAACGTTACCTATGTCTGTGCCCTTTCCTGCAATACTTCTCTGGCTTACGGATTGAAAACTCCCAGGATCTGAACAACAGATACCATAACCTGGCTAAAACATACTATAATATTTCCTGTTGTTCACCAATCTGTTAAATCATTATGGAAGAAAGTAAGCATAACGTCTAGCTGAGTCTACTTGGCCTAAGTCAATTGGGCCAGTGGGTCACGTGATCTAAGGAAGAGCGAAAACTTCTGCTGTTTGTTGCGATGCCTTCGTTTCATGATGCTCAACATCAGACATTGAGAAACACACATGGAGTCCTTCTGCCTACGATGATGGGCGCGCTCTGCGCTGACTCTGTCCGGTCTGGCAGCCAGCAGCCACACGTGGCTATTGAGCAATGAAGATGGGGCTGATGTGACTAAGGAACTGAATTTTTAACTTTAATCACTTTTAAACAGCTACACATGGCTACTTGCCACTTTTTAAACCTATTTCACTCTAGAAAATATTTAGATCTGCTTCTCCAAATTTTTTTGTCACTATAGCCTATCTATAATATTAAAAAACAAACAAACTGTAAACACATTTGGAAATAACCAAAGTTCAATGCTAGGTTCAATTGCCAGTTCAATGCTAAGGCTTAATTGTCTTCACCAATGCTTCCTTCAGGCTTCTTTTGGTCCTTCTCTCAGTTAGATATAGCTCTGGCCTCTAACCCAGGCCACTAGACCAAAATACAAGGTTGCCAGAGTCCAGAGGTCCCCTCAGTCGCTGAGACCTCACTCTGAGGCCATCTTCCAGAACAGCAAAGGAATAAATTCAGTAGTAACATTAAAAACATTCAAATAAAGATATTTTAAAAATATTTATGCATTCTATCAACAATAACAAAAAAAAATATTAGAAACCCAGTATATGGCAGGCAGTACTATTCTAGGCATTCGGGATAACGCAGTGGACGAATCAGAAAAAGATCCCTGACTTTCTCAAACTTACATTTTAGTAGAGAGACCCAGTCAATAAAGAGAAATAAATAGAATACATAGGTAGCATTAGAAGTACTATTTGGAGAGAAATGGAGCAGGATAAGGAAGGGAGAGACAGTGGTATTTGAGCAAAGATTGAAAAAAGGTGAAAGAGACATCTGAGTGTCTAGGGGAGGAGCATTCTAGGTATAACTTCTAATTCTCTGAAAAGCAGTATAGCGTGCTTGGGACCCAGGAGAAGGGTAGGCACAGGGCCCAGGAAACGTCTGGGAAGGTCTGAACTAGAGACAGGGGTGTTGGCCCCTGGAGGACTTGGACGGGCGTAGGGTGCCTCCGTGAACTGAGCAGGAAGTTTGGATCTTTCTAGGTTGAGGGCACTTTTATACTGAATGACTTTAACCTTTCCCCATTTATCTCCTAGAAAAGAGTACAGTGGGGTAAAACAAACGCATACCACCCTCCTGGTTACCAGGAGTCGAGGCTTCTAGTCAACCCCTCCCCTCTAAGTATGGGGGGAGCATTCTAGATATTATTTCCTCATGGATTCTGAGGTGATAGCACTGAATGATTTCTAAGTGTGCCTTCCACCTCTAACAATCTCTAACTCCCAGGAATGTTAGACACATACAAAGTATATTAGTTTTCGAGGGTAACAAAGTGCCACAGGTTGGGTGGCTTAAACAACAGAGATTTATTGTCTCAGTTGTGGGCCTGGAAGTCCCAGATGAAGATGTCGGTGGGGCAGGTCCCTTCCGAGGGCTCTGAGGGACAATCTGTTCCATGCCTCTCCCCTACCTTCTGGTGGTTTGCTGACAGTCTCCGGTGTTCCCCAGCTTGTTAGAAACATCACCCCAACCTCTGCCTTCATTGTCACATGGTGTTCTCCTTGTGGACGTGTCTGTGTCAACATTTCCTTTTTTATTAGGACACAGTCGTGGCAGATGCAGGCCCACTACTTCAGTATGACCGCATCCTAACGCATACACCTGCAAAGACCCTATTTCCAAATAAGTCCACATTCTGTGGTACTAGGGGTTGGTACTTCAACATATGAATTTGGGGGCGAGTGCAAATCGACCTATAACACAAGGTTAAGACTGTGAAACTGAAAGGCTGTTCCGGGCTAGACCTGATCCGTATTCTTTGCGCAGATGTGAGCAACTCGACAGGTCTTTCCCCAAAAGACACTTCTCTCTGTACCAATGGGTGGTCATGACAAGAATGACTTATGGAACAGCTTCAGAAATCATGCCGACATGAAAGACACTGATATTATAATGATTTTTAATGTAAAAGAGAAAAAAAAATCTTATTTGGATCTCTTTTCTTCTAGAAATGGATGTCTATTTTCAAAATATTGCACAGACAGCTTCAGCAGAAGCAATCTATCGCCCGCAAAGGGGGAGCGGAGCCAACAAACGCATGCAGATATCAATACAAGCCTGGAGTTATACATAAGCAGAGGGAGAGCTGACGGGATGCTGGGCAGCCTGCCACCCGGGCGCTCTCTTATAAAAGGCAGTGTTCCGTTTCCCTTACAAAATACGAAGGGGTTGTGTTTGATATTCATAGAAGCTGGGGCAAAAGAAATCTCTAGTCTATTCTGAGAGTAACTTGCCGTCGACGTGGATCCAACTAGAGAAATCACAATTCTCTGGTTTTCAGAACCAATCAAGGTAATGTGTTCCTACCCTAAAGTAGGTAATATTGAATTTTTACTTCTATTTTATAGATCATTAAACAGAAGCCCTAAGTGACTTATCCAAGGTCATGCAGCTTTTCAATGGCAGAGCTGGGATTAGAAATCATTACTTTAGAGGGTTGCAAAATTCATATTCTTTCCATTACCTGCACTGGTTCCAGTCATGAAAACTGGGTTTGAAATCTAAAAGCCAAGAGGGGGAAAAAAAAGACACTCTAAGATCAATGCATTTCTAATTAAGAAAGGCACAAAAAAAAACTCAAAAACTTCTTAAAGACATAAAGATTAAAAAATATATATCCACCTGTGTGAAAGTTTGATTATAGGATTAAGAATGCCAAAGGGCATTTGACAGTTTACTAAGTGTTTTCACACTTAAGATCTTATTTAATCCTCAGAAGTTTACGGAATGTTTACTTGGTTTTACAACGAGGAAATCGAGGCCCAGGATAGTAAAGGACGAATTTAACATGTCCCTGTCAGGATGTAGCTTAGCAGAACTCAAACCTGTATTTAAAGCAAAAACAAATATTAATTCACCTAATCTATTTTTATCCCTTACCATTTGTTTGTTTTGATCTTGGCCCTTTAATGAAGCAGGCAGGCCAATGAAAGAAGTTTATAAGGATCTATCATGGCCCCTCTCTGTGCTGTCGACCCTCTAGCGACCCCTCCTCACCATTGTTTTAGGATTCTGCAGCTGGTGCCACTGCAGCCCCTTCTGGGATTTGCCTCGCGGGGAGAGGCGTGCAGGGTGCAGGACAGGGGGTGGGAGGTCGAGCGCCCTCTTCCCTGGCTTAGCTGCCTTGCTGCATTTTTGTCCAACCCCTTAGCTTTGGTTAAGAGTCAATCTCTCTCCCCGTCTACCCCTGAGCAGCTCTCACCAGCTGGCCTGGCTGCCTTCACTGTCCCTCAACTCTCAGCCTCCCCGCTGAGTGAGAACAGGGGCGTGGCTGCGTGGCCAGGAGGCCCAATGCTCACACTTTTCTCTCCCTCGTCAGGCTCAACAATGTCTTCCGTCAGGGCTCAGATTCACCCTGCAAAATGCCCGTAGACACTACTCAAACCAAGGAGGGAGAAGGAGGAGGAGGGACACTTTGTGCGTCCTGGTCCTTCAGGGGGTCCCGTCTAGGGCTGGCCTTGATTTATATCTCTACACAGTACCTGTGTGTCCGTGCTTCTGTTTCTTCCTTGAGCTTGTGGACACTTGGAGGGCAGGACCGTGCACCCCTTTCATGTTTGGGTGTTCAGCATCTGACACTAACAGACATTTGGGGATTCGTTTCAGAGTAAATGAGTGAATGGATCTTCAACTGGGTGGATTCTGTGATACGGCCTGTTGCGCATCTGCTATTAGAAATGTTTTGAATTGGAAAGCAAGGTGAAATGGAGAGAGCTGGTGAAGTGCACAGAGAAATATACTAGAAGTCGGGAGATGGGGGTTGTCGTTTGAGGTCTGGAGGACCTGTGGGGCAAATCCATCTTAGAATTTACTAGCAGGGGAAAAAATCTCTCTCTCCCAAGAACCAGTTATTTATTTATTTTTTTAAGATAATAAAAATCATTACATCCATCCTATTTCTTTTGTAGTTTGGCCTTATAAAGTATGGTGTTAAAATTAACGTAGCAAGTTAGTCCATTTTAGGGCATAGGAGTGAGAAGAGAATTTATCTTCCCAGTCTCCCTAAGGGTTTTTGTGACCATATATACATTATAAGGATCCTTAAAAAGAAATATATAGAGAGAGAGATCCTTATATACATTATATGCCTTATATACATAAGTATCCTTTTTATATATATATGTGTATATATGTATATATAGATATACTTCCAAAAAAACTTATACTTCTATATATATATAAAGGCTACACTGTTTTTGGAAGTAGAGCTAATAATTTCTAATAACCTTCTGCCTATGAAAGCTAATTCAAATTCTAAGTAGGGAAATAATTTTAAATCAACCATTTGAGTTTTAATCACACCTGAATGCCTTCTGGATGATTTTGGAATAATTCATAGACTATTTGGTGGGTATTTCATTGATCTGAGCTCTTTCCCACCAGGGTTTTAGACTCACAAGCTCAGGGCTGGAAGGCCTGTCTCTAGCAGCCATAACGTCTCACACCCTGGTTTGCACCTCCCGATGCCAGGACATGCCCTGCTTCCTGGAACTTCCTGTCTATAAGTATTGGGAAGCTTATACCTTAGACTGAGCCATTCTTCATATTTCTTCAGATTACTCGTCTGCATTTGGTGTTGACTCATGCATCATACAGAATATTCTTTTATGTCTCCTGCGTGGGTGCCCTTATGGGTCTATCTGGGTCTATTACAGTGCGATTTAACCTATGCAGAATTCTCACCCTTATATGAGATGATTTTGAGTTCTTTCTACACTTTTTTACACTCCTCAAATGTATTTCGGTTTGTCTGTATGTTTGGGCACTGCAATTACTGTTTATTTTTATTCCATGTTTTTCCAAGTTAGCTAATTATAGACTCACAGTGTTTTTGAGTGAGACTGGTAGTGGGAAAAACTTATGATAGCATCCATAAATTATATGGATGGAAGAGGAGACTGAGGCCCAGGGAAAGAAGGTGACAGGTGAGAGGTCACCGAGCAAGGTAGAGGTAGTGCTGGTCAAAGAACTGAGAGCTCTGCCTTCTCTGTTCCATGCTGTTCCAGGCACAGTCTGCTCCCTGCAGGGCCTCTGTGAAGCTTCCTCTCTCATGCTCCAAAGATCCAGGACTGTGTCTAATCAAATAGGCCACCTATTCATTCTCTTTTTTTTTTTTAAATAAATTTATTTATTTATTTATTTATTTTTGGCTGCGTTGGGTCTTCGTTTCTGTGCGAGGGCTTTCTCTAGTTGCGGCGAGCGGGGGCCACTCTTCATCGCGGTGCGCGGGCCTCCCACTATCGCGGCCTCTCTTGTTGCGGAGCACAGGCTCCAGACGCGCAGGCTCAATAGTTGCGGCTCACGGGCCTAGTTGCTCCGCGGCATGTGGGATCTTCCCAGACCAGGGCTCAAACCCGTGCCCCCCGCATTGGCAGGCGGACTCCATTCTCATTTTTATTCACACATATTCCACCCCCCGCCCCAACCCATGCTTAATGAGCACCAGCTGCTGAGTGAGCATCTATTTAGATATCATCTCACTTAGCTTGACTACAGCATCACTGATTCAATATCTCTTCCCACTTTACTAACAAGGAAACTGGAGATTCGGGAGAAAAAGTAGCAGTCCTCAAATCACGCGCTTAGTAAATAGCACATCTGTGATGCAAAGCCAGGTCTGCTTTCTGCTCAAGACGCTGCAGGTTCAACGCCAGGGGTCATGGCCTCTTCCCACATGAAGTACAGCTCCTGGTTTTACACCTTGGGTTTTTGATACTTAAATGCTGAAGTAATACATTAGAATTAGGTGAGAAATTTGGATCTATGATGCAAGAAGTCAGACAGTGGTCCTCCTTAGAGGATGATGGGGACTGGCAGGGGGCACAAGGGGGCTTCTGGCTGCTGCTAATGTTTGTTTTTGATCTGGGTGTTAAGCACATGGCTGTGTTCACCTTGTGAAAATTCATTGAGCTGCTAGGATTTGCATATTTTTCTGCATTTATTTACATTTTAATTTTTTAAATTAAAGTAAGAATTTTAAAGATGTATCTGCCTGGATTCTAAGCATTTGGTCCCCTGTTTTACTCTTTCTACCTCTATGGACAATGGGTACATTCAAAGGTGTCCCTCACTGTACAGCTCCCAAGTGGGATTTACTAACCACCCCTTTCCCATCCAATCACGCCATCTTCCTGGCCTGATGGAAGCAACTGTGCCCCTTCTCCAGTAACTCCCCACCCTCCCACCCGGCCCATCCCAGGTCCCCTCATGTCCACATTCCTTCCTCTCCAGGCCTCTCCTGCTTCCTTTCCTGTGCCGCGTCTCCCATCCCTTCAGCCTCACAGATGGACAGGCTCCTTTCTGCCACATGATACCCTGAGCTTCCTTTAGAGGCTTGTCCCACATAGTCGTTTCGAGTCAAGCGCACGCTGGGGACAGGGCTTACCGCAGAGAGCTAGCTCAAACCCAAGCCTGGTCTTCCTGCCCTGCTGCAGGCCCCGGTTGCTTGGACCCGCAGGTACCAATGCTCCCCAATTTCTGCCCAGTCCCACCCTCATGACTGAGCCAGTCCTGGCCTGGTCAGGGAACGTCAGGACCATGGAAGCATTCGATTCTAACATTCCATCAAATCACTAGACTTCTCTGTGTCTGCTTCCTTATGTCCAAAGTGTCAGTTTCAATACTTGCTTTACATACACCTTCAGGAATGCAGTGAGTATCAAACTAGATTTTAAAGACAGCAGTGACAACAATGGCAACAAAACTTTAGGCACAGGTCCACTGTTTTAAGTGACTGAGCTCCAGACTTGTCACGTCCATCCTGCCTCGGTGGTAGAAAGCTGGGGCCTAACTTGTCTCTATCCTCAGGGAATTCACAGTTTCAGGAAAAAAGAAAACCAAAAAACAGACATGTAAGCAATCAGCTCTGCAAAATGCCTATGTTTGAATAACACTTTGCAGCTAAACCCATTTCATTGCCTAGGCTCTATTGCATTTAGTTTTATAACAACCCTGCTGGGTGTATGTTAATACTTCTCTTTGAGCAGAGAAAACTGAGTCCCAGCAGAAGGAAATCTTTCACCTGGAGTCAGGATTTGAATCCAGGATTTTTTTGTCATTGTTGCTTTTTGTTTGTTTGTTTTTGTTTTCATTTCTAAAGCCTATTTTTTAATCCCTTTTTGACCCAGCACCATAAATGGCTGTTTTTCCATCCGGGGAACTCAAATCGACTATAACACAACATTTCTAAGAGTACGTCACCATTGTCTGTGACATTTCCTTCCAAGCTGTGACACTGTTCTGTAAGCTTTGATGCTGGTGGGTCGTTCTCCAATGAAGACTATTTGCTTCACTAATATCAAAATAGTGCCTTACTTCTCGAGTTCTCTGCCTTTTTGTGCACTCAAATGGCTTTTTGCTTTAATGCTGAATCATAACATAATCTCCTTGAAGATTTTTTTTTTTTAAAGAAATCTGCTTTTTTCCCAGTTAGCCTGTGAGGTCGTTTCAAAAACTGGGTCTCACCTATGCATACTTGGCATCTAGGAGCTGAAAGAAAAGAATAGGCAGCTAGTATTTATTAGGGGTTACCCATTATCACATACGTTGTTTAGTTGGAGCATCACAACAGCCCAAGTGTGAACAGCTCTTTGTCCATCTTACAGAGTAATTTTATTTTATTTTTTTATTTTTTATTTTTTTTAAATCAGTCATCAATTTTATACACATCAGTGTATACATGTCAATCCCAATTGCCCAATTCAGCACACCACCATCCCCACCCCACCGTGGTTTTCCCCCCTTGGTGTCCATACATTTCTTCTCTACATCTGTGTCTCAACCTCTGCCCTGCAAACCTGTTCATCTGTACCATTTTTCTAGGTTCCACATACATGCGTTAATATACGATATTTGTTTTTCTCTTTCTGACTTACTTCACTCTGTATGACAGTCTCTAGATCCATCCACGTCTCAACAAATGACTCAGTTTCGTTCCTTTTTATGGCTGAGTAATATTCCATTGTATATATGTACCACAACTTCTTTATGCATTCGTCTGTCGATGGGCATTTAGGTTGCTTCCATGACCTGGCTATTGTAAATAGTGCTGCAATGAACATTGGGGTGCATGTGTCTTTTTGCATTACGGTTTTCTCTGGGTATATGCCCAGTAGTGGGATTGCTGGATCATATGGTAATTCTATTTTTAGTTTTTTAAGGAACCTCCATATTGTTCTCCATAGTGGCTGTATCAATTTACATTCCCACCAACAGTGCAAGAGGGTTCCCTTTTCTCCACACCCTCTCCAGCATTTGTTGTTTGTAGATTTTCTGATGATGCCCATTCTAACTGGTGTGAGGTGATACCTCATTGTAGTTTTGATTTGCATTTCTCTAATAATTAGTGATGTTGAGCATCTTTTCATGTGCTTCTTGGCCGTCTGTATGTCTTCTTTGGAGAAATGTCTATTTGGGTCTTCTGCCCATTTTTGGATTGCGTTGTTTGTTTCTTTAATATTGAGCTGAATGAGCTGTTTATATATTTTGGAGATTAATCCTTTGTCCGTTGATTCATTTGCAAATATTTTCTCCCATTCTGAGGGTTGTCTTTTCGTCTTGTTTATGGTTTCCTTTGCTGTGCAAAAGCTTTGAAGTTTCATTAGGTCCCATTTGTTTATTTTTGTTTTTATTTCCATTACTCTAGGAGGTGGATCAAAAAAGGTCTTGCTGTGATTTATGTCAAAGAGTGTTCTTCCTATGTTTTCCTCTAAGAGTTTTATAGTGCTTACAGAGTAATTTTAAAAGCCATAGTGGCACACCTAGCATACTTTAAGGCACTCTATAAGATGCTGGCAATAAATGCCTGCTTGTGAAATGAATGAATATGTAGAGATTAAATAACTTGGTCAGTCAGCTAGTTGATATTGAACCAAAAACTGATCCTTGGCTCACCTGACTCAAAGCCCATGATTTTGGCAACATGCTGGTCTGGCAATCAATCGGTCTGGCAACCAATGGGAGCCAAAAATGTTTACTGAGTTGGAAAGTTGAAGGAAAAAGGAGAGAGGGAAAGAGGAAAGGAAGGAAGGACAGGGAGAAAAAAATAGGGAGAGAAGAAAAAAACAGAAAAAGAGGATGAAAACAAGGCAGGAATCTGTCAGCAATGGCTAAACATTAAGTAACTGGGTTAGAAAGATACTGTTTTTACAAAGCCAGTGCTGGCTTTCTTCCAGATTTTACTAGTTTTACAGTGATCCCAGAAAGTTCTCTAAACATCAGGTTTTGAAAACACAAAACAGCTCTACAACTGCCACTTGTTTTCAGGGTCTTGACCAACAGAGGATTAATGAGTAATACAGCTGCTCACGGTGAGCTGAGGAAATCAATACCCAAGAATGCATCACACTGGTTCGCTATGTGAGAGAGTAAACCCCTCCCCCAGGATTTTATATAGGGCATGCATACGCTTAAATTGATAACTTATTAAGAAATTAAGTGATGAGACTCCAGGGCATAATTCAGCCAACACACTAAATACTTAGACTCAAGCATTAACCCCACAGAACAGGTGGGAATGCTCCATTCAAGAGGAAGACTAGCTTTGAGCGTTTTAACCAAGATCCAGTATAATGGGGGAAGGGAGAAGGGAGACTATTATCAGAGGCAAACATTTTTTTCTTTCTCATTAATCTCCTTATTCAATAATTCTTCTTGTCCTTTCAGTTCTGGTTGAAGTTCTCATTCGGGTCAGAAAGTTCTTGTTATGCAAAAATTGTGATAGTGAGAATATTGGAATACAGATCAGGAGAGCCGGGTTCTAGGATGGGTCTTGCTACTGACAAAGACTCTCTCCTTGACCAAACTCCAGCCAGGCTCCTCCAAGCCCTCTGCTGGGCTCAACCTCTAGATCTCAGCCTTGGCCTGTACAGACTTGAACAAACACTGACATAGTTTCTGAAGGCTCAAGGCTGCATCTGTAGGTAGACCCCAGCTCCCCTTAAAGTGCTTGCCTGAGAAATCTCAAGACTGCTAAAAGAATTGACTGTGTGTTCCAGCCGCTACCTGAGGGTAGGACCCCTGACCCTCAGCCTCTTAGAGCCTAACTTCTATGAGCACCAGTTAGCAAACCCAGATGTGTTTCACATGGAACAATGTGCCTCTTCCTTTTTTGGAATTTTTCCCTTTCCTGACTCTACTGAGCCCCTCTCAACTCCACTTGCTCGCCCCTCATTCTGCCTTTAAAACTCCCAGACCCCTCTGTACAAATGGAGGTCACGTTCAGTTCACACTGGAGTCTTTTCGCTATTGCAGTAATATACTACTGGTTACAACCTGTCCTTGTGACTTTATGTAGAATCTGGCTTTGTTTATCTTTGACACTACACACTTGCGACATGACCTTGGACGAAAGGCTTCATTCCTCTGGGTCCCCTCAAGATGGAGGATGTTAAACACGGAAAGATTCAGGAACACTGCTAAATAGATAATGCCCTTCTGCAGCCTCAGTGTCTGTGGGTGGTAATGCATCGCCAAGGAGAACTTTCTATACTCCCAGTAATAACATTTTCTTTTTAAATAACAGGTTTTAATTGAACCATACCGTAATACAGATTCCTCATAGAAACTTTGGAAAATATGGAAAAAACAAGTGGAAGAGAAGGAAAGATAATCCCATCATGCAGAGGTAACTGTTATTAATATTTGGATGTATTGTGTCCAGTATTTTTTATGCACACAGAGTTATAAACATATTACGGAGATGTATATATTTAACTCTTTTTTTACTTCTTACTTTGAACAAGCTCCCACGTCATTAGTCTTTGAAAAACCTGATTTTTAGTAAGTGATTAGGAAGAACTCCATCAAATGGATTGACCGTAACTAATGTGAATATTTTTCCATTGTTGGTCTTTTCAGTTTTTTTGATTACTTTCTTTTTAAAAAAGGCTGCTCTGAGCAACTGCAAACATGGATATATGCATATATTTATGCATTTGCACATAATACATTAGAAGGATTAAATGACTAGTTTAAAGGACTAGGACCAATTTTAACTTGTCCTGCAGAAAGATTGCAGCAATTTCCCACGCCAGGATATTATAAGATGGTTCATGCTCACTAACATCAGATCACATGTAATAACAACAACAAAACTCCACAGCACTTTCTCTTTATCCCCGAGGAGCAAATTTTTGTTACCAATGTGTTCATAATCATTTCTTTGACTGCTAGTAAGATTAACATTTTTATTTCATATTTACTTCTGATAAATGGAATATTGCCTGCCATATCAGTAAACGAAGGATGTCACAGCCATCGGTGATTGCAGCCCTCCAGCGTGAGCTAGTGAGCCCTGAGGAAACTCAGGGAGGAAAGGATACCTGCCATCTAGCAGCCATCAGACTGCAACCACTACCTACGGTGAGCCCTGAGGCAACTCAGGATATGAAAACACAGGATACCGGCCCCAGATAGCTGAGGTACTTATCAAAGGAATGATTTCAGTGAGCCCGACTCTTGCATCTTCTCATACATAGAAAAGCGGTAAATTCCTTAACTTGGGATATCTGGTTTTCTTTAATTAACAATAATCTTTTGACGTTCAGACTACCTGCCCTTTGTTGCAAAATTTCTGTATAACCTAGCTCCCCCCTCACCTCCTCAACTTTAGGTTGTGAATAATTTTTTAGTCTACGCTTTCCACATGCAAATCTTCTCTTGTAAGCTGCCTTTTGTACTCTACTCACACTTTTTTGGGGGCGGGGGAAGGGTGTTCATTTTTCCATATAGATCTAAAGTCTTTAAATGATAAGGATATAAAACAATGCTATGTTTGCTATGGATTTTTTGGACCATATTTTATTTTTATTGTTAAGGTGTTTTGTTTATAATATCTAAGGAAATCTATTTTTAGGACAGAAGTCAAGCTCCCTGAAACCATGGAAATATATCACTTCCCACCAGAAATACATTCTTTCGGTATTAGCACAGAGCTTTTAAAACAATAAACATGGGATTCACATCCCAACTGTCCCTCTTAATTTTTTTCAACGAAGCCCACAAGAACAGCAAAACCTAAAATTTCCATTATTTTAATGCTGTAGTTATTTTTTTAAACCATGAGAAGTATCCAAAAGAGAATGCAAAAATCACTTTAAAAATGATTTTTCCAGTTCTTCCATCTTATAGCAGTCACCGTGAAGTCAAAATATTTCTTTCGTGAGGGAATATCACTATTCCAGAAGAGTCTAACAGGATGTAACTGCAGGAATGGAATCTTTCCCAAAATTGGCAAAAATGAGGGATGAAAGCCTTTGGCTGAAACACACGAAGCAAGTACATTCAAAATTGTGATCTCAGAACTTCAACCTTTTAGCATCACTGGTTTTCTTTATTAGCCCTGTCTCGTTGCAAGGTTTTAGGAATATAAGTCTATTTATGGATTTCCCCCTTCTTGTCGGTATCCTGAATAACCTTGCGTCTTCCTCCCCTTATGCAGGCCATCGAGCTGCTTCTGTGCCTTTCAGCTTGGACCTCCTTAAGCACCCGCCCTCATGTTCTTTACTGTTCATAGTTTTAAACTTGAATTACAACCTAACCATCTCCTGCACACAACATACCTGGCCCTGATCCTTCCTATAGCTGATCTAGTGTCTTTTCTTCCTGTAAAAGAGAAAATAAAAGTCACATGCTAACATCCCACTAAGATAAAACTACTGCTAACTTTCTTGCGTCTTCCCCTCCAGCATTTTGTCTGTGCTTACGTATAAATATTACATACACTACTGCTTCTCACTTTTTTACATAAAATTATGTTGTCGTCATTTCCCCAAACCGTAATTCTTAGTGGCTATAGGGTAGTCAATTCAACGACTCCTCAATAGATAGAAATTTAAGATGATTTTCAGTTTTCCCTACTTTCGGTAATGTTTGTTGAACAATGGAGTTTTGACTACACTCCAGTTACTTTCTTAGGGCAAATTCCTAGAAGGAGGGAAATTGTGTGAAAAAAATATGTGAATATATAAGCCTCTTGTCATACATATTAGAAACAGTGCCAAAGAAAGCTAAACATTATATATATATATATATATATACACATATATATATAATGTTTATATAATATATATAGAAATATTATATATATATATATATATATATATATATATATATATATATATATATATATATACGCAGGCAGGCAGCATTTTTTTTTCACTGACACCTTCCAAAGGCTCCACCTCCAAATACCATCACATTGGTCACATATATGTTATATTTTATGTATATATATATATAGAGAGAGAGAGAGAGAGTGTTTTGGTATGTAGACACATTATGGCTTGTGTTCTTTAGGGTATCAGTATTCCCAATTTTTAAAAGGAATCATCATTACCTAATTTCATACAATAGGAATTAAAAGAGCAAACACAAAGGGAAAGCTTGAACGTGGTTTCTCATACGATGTCAAGAGACTCCAAATTGAGAATTACTCTCACCAGAGTTTCTACCCCTGATTTCCAGGCCCTTGTGCTCTTAGAAGTATCAGGATTACCCCCAGTCTGAAAACCAAGGAAGAGAAACATCTCTCTTTAGCTGATGGGCAAGGAGAGTCTGGATGGGTGGGCTGATAGGGGAGCTGATAGACGTCTGAGCGATAAGATGCAGTGTGTGTAGAGAGATTACGGGAGGTGCTATCTGCTTGTTAACAAAGGTCAAGGGCTGGCAGGCCCTGTAGGGGGCGAGGATAATCAGGATAAAAACTGTTTTCGCTGTTGACTGGAAGAACTCTTAATCTCAGATCTTCTTAGGTTTCCAAATAGAGCTTTCCTGCCAGCACTGACTATGACCTTCATGTAGAAGGTACAAGGAATTGGTGAATTTCCTTCTGTAAAATATGCAACTCTTGTCAAACTAGTCCCAACCTATCATTTCAATTTTTTTTTTTAATTAGGGTACAGTTGCTTTACAATGTTGTGTTAGTTTCTGCTGTACAATGAAGTGAATCAGCTATATTTATACATATATCCCCCTCTTCTTGAGGCTCCCTCCTCCCACTCCCATCCCACCCATCTAGGTCATCACAGAGCTCGGAGCTGAGCTCCCTGTGCCATACAGCAGGTTCCCACTAGCTGTTTTACACGTGGTAGTGTATATATGTCACTCCTAACCTCCCAATTTATCCCGCCCCCCCCTTCCCCCAGTGTGTCCACACATCTGTTCTCTATGTCTGTGTCTCTATTCCTGCCCTGCAAATAGGTTCATCTGTTCCATTTTTCTAGATTCCACATATATGCGTTAATATATGGTATTTGTTTTTCTCTTCCTGATTTACTTCACTCTGTATGACAGTCTCTAGGTCCAACCACATCTCTACAAATAACCCAATTTCATTCCTTTTTATGGCTGAGTAATATTCCATTGTATATATGTACTACATCTTCTTTACCCATTCATCTGTTGATGCACATTTAGGTTGCTTCCACGTCCTGGCTATTGTAAATAGAGCTGCAATGAACATTGGGGTGCAGGTGTCTTTTTAAATTATGATTTTCTCAGGGTAAATGCCCAGGAGTAGGATTGCTGGCCTTGCTTCTGTCTCCCTTCAAAGACCTCTAGTCTGCTCTGCATTTGCTGGAAGTGTCAATCATTCAAGTTCATGTGTCTATGCTTTTGTTTAATGCTATGTTTTCTGCCTAGAAAGTCTTTCTTCTATTGACTGTCTAGAATCCCTACCTTTACTTCTAAACTCCCAAATCACTTTCCTTCTTACTAACTCCATAGAAATAATTGCTCTCTTTAATGTCTTCTGATGGTGCCAGGTATTTACTTCAGCCAGAGCAGCTCTCATTGCATCACTGTTTGTCCTTTGTACTAGTCTGGGTACTCTTTGAGGAAAGGTTCTCTGTGTATCTTAAAATGATCCTTACAATTCCAGGGCCAAGATTAAGACCCCAACAGCATGAAAAGAAATACATATTTATTGAAGGAAGGAAGGAGAATAAATGAAATGACGATGTTATGGGTTGAATGTCTAGGTCCCCCTCAAATTTATATGTTGAAGCCCTAATCTCCAATGTGATGGTATTTGGAGGTGGAGCCTTTGGAAAATGTCAATGAAAAAAATGCTACCTGCCATATCAGTAAACAAAGGATGTTACAGCCATCAAGCCATCACATTTCAGCCTCCCAGAAGGTGAACTTTGAGGGAACTCAGGATAGAAACAGGATGCCTGTCATCAAACCATCAGACACTGCAGCCACCCCTCAACAGTGCACCCTGAAGAGTCTCAGGATGAGAAAGCACAGAATACTGGCCCCAGATAGCTGAGGTGCACATCAAAGGAATGATTTCAATGAGCCCGGAATTTTGCATCTTCCCATACATAGAAAAGCGCTAAATTCATTAACTTGAGATGTCTGGTTTTCTTTAATTAACAGTAATCTTTTGATGTTCCTACTACCTGGTCTTTGTGGCCAAAACTCCTCTCTATATATCCTGGTTCCTCTCTTACTTCTTCGGAGCAGTCCCTCAGAGCTACCTGAGAGGCTGCGTCCTGGGCTTAAGTCCTCAGTTTTGTCTGCCAATAATATGTAATTCTCAACTTTTAGGTTGTGCTTTTTTTTTTTTTTTTTCAGTTGACAAAGGTAATTAGGTTCAGATATGGTCATGAAGGTAGGACCCCCATGATGGGCTTACTTTCCTTATGAGAAAAGGAAAAGAGACCAGAGTTCTCTCTCTCTCTTTCTCCCCACCCCCCTGCCCAATGTGAAAACACAGAAAGAAAGAAGATGTCTGCAAGCAGGAAGAGGGCTCTCAACAGGCACTGAATCTGTCAGCACCTTGATCTAGGGCTTCCTATCCTCCAGAACTGTGAGAAATCAATGTCTGTTGTTTAAGCCACCCACTCTCTGGTATCTTGTTATAGCAGCCTGAGCAGACAAACGAACACAGAAGGAAAGAAGTGAGGCAGAGAGAAAGGAAATAAAAGAAATATAATAAAATGTTTACTGCGTTGAATTTAAGCTGCTGTCTGTGTTAAAAGTGTAAGTATAAGCATGGTGAATACGGTGTCTAAGACCTGGAGCTGTACAAATGTGTGAAAAATCTCTTAACTGGAGATCAATTTAACTCTCTGGAACCTGGCCAAGAATCTGAAGGAAGCGGAAAAGACCTATGAATAGCATGCAAGCATGTATGAAAGCTGTGCACAAAAGCCCATGCATGGGAGTGGTTCCCATGCTGCTCAGCACCTCATTAGGAGTGGCTCTTTCTGCTTTATTTATTTCCTTGTTTACTGCCCTGACAAGTCAAGATACAGTGTGTTTCCAGGAGCATATATATTTCTTTTTTTAAACATGAAATGTTATTTGAATCATTTACATCAAGAGGGGATACCATTTCATTTAGGAAATGGCACTCTAATTCCCAGAAGTGTTAGTAGATGAAGCTAGATTAAAATTCAAATTTAGTGCTTTTCAATAACACACCATTTCAGGGGTGTCAGTCTTTCAAATGCCATCTGCAAGACTCTAGAACAATGGGATGTTTATGACGCTCCCATCCCCAAATGATTGTGAAGTGGCCATTTATCTTCATGAACAGTTGATGGAAAATGTCAGATTTGTAGATGATGCAAAGGAACTTCATTCAACAAAGCCACTTTGGGTGGAAACTAGGTATCTAGTCAGAGGTCCATACAGATGCCTGGGGACCACACAGCTCAGGAGTTGTACTGAGGGCTATCTCACCCATGGGATCATCCCTCCATCTTTCAAGAGTGCAATTGTTTTAATCATCCACTTAGCAAAAGTGACTATAAAGCAAAATTTCTATCAAGGAGATGAAATTACTGGGAAATAAGTGGAGAGTTCTAGGAGTTCAAAAGTTGGCCTGTTCAAAGTTATTTTTCTTTAACTTTAATTTTATTCATTTATATTTTGAATATAATGGCAACAGAGTGCAAAACTCCTTCCCATCTGTCTTCCCCAGTCTCTCAGTTTTTAGTCCTCTACTGTTATCTATGGCTTATGTGTCTTTTTCAGAGGTGTTTTACTCTAATACAAGGAATGCACATATATATATGTATGTATAAGTGTGTGTGTTTGCTTGTGTGTGTGCATAATGTGATATCTGTTATATTTGCATAATATATTTATCTACGTAGTATATTTGCCATGCACACATGCACACAAAGCTATGATTATTTTCTCTTTTCCTATATAAATGGTAGATGTCACACACACTTTTCTTCAACTTGCCTTTTCACTTAATTGTATACTTCTGGAACAGTCCATATCAGTGTATAATAAGCTTATTCTTTGCTATGAATGCAGAGCATTTCAGTGTATACGATATTCATTTTACTAGTCCAATACTGAGGTACATTTGGGTCATTTCTAATCTCTTGTTATTATAAGCAGTGCTTCAGTGAATAATCTTAAATATGCTTCACTGTGTACGTAGGCTGATTTAGCTTAGCTGTAAAGTAAATTTCCAGAGTAGATATTGCTGAATCAAAGCCTAGATGCATTTGTAATTTTCTTTTCTGAGATTCTTTTTATTTTATTTATTTTTTGACTAGGTAACACATGTGTGTACACATAATTCTAAAGGAACAAAAGCATAAATAGTGAAGATAAATCTTCCTCGTATATTTTTTCCTTAGAAACCAGTTCTTCTTCCTTTAAAATAAATATTTGCATCTGGTATATGTTTGTTTCCAGTGATAGTCAATGCATGTTTAAGTAAGTGTGAGTATGCACACATACATATATACTTACATGTACATACATGGGTATACCTGCATATATATGTGCGTGTATATATGTATATATATGTATGTATGTATTCCTCTGTGTGTGTGATTTCAATGTTTTAATATATGAGGTCTGCAAGCTCTTAACAAGATACTGGTTAATAGATTGGCACCAAGCATCAGTTTAACCACTCACCTTTGGAACTCACTTCCTTATTGTCTCATCTTTTAGTCTCAGTCATATTTGGTGATACGTAGGCTGGTGATAGTCTGAAATATGGGCAGTCTCACTTGTGTTTGGTGGAATAGTGACTTGATAACATATATCGAAGTTTAAAATGCACTTAACTTTTGGTTAAGCAATACCACTATTAGGAAATTTACCTAACATCAATACTTGCAGATGTTCACCAAGATCTGTGCAGAAGAATATTCATTGCAACATTATTTTCAAAAGTAAACAGCAAACAAACAAACAGAACCTGGAAAATTGAGGTGTTTATCAATATCGGACTGCTTAAATAAATTATGGTTCAGCCTGGAATACTTTGAATTTTTTTTTAATGAACTGTTAATGTAGTCATTCCAAAATCTCTCCCAAGAAAGGCAAGTCAAAGAACAGCGTGTCTAGCAGGAACACATGTAACTTTCAAGGGTAGTGACCTTTGAGGAGAGGAAATGGGTAGGAAAAGGCTTTTGCTTTTCCTTTGGAACTTTCTGTACCATAAATATATATTCTTATATCTGCACATATCTATAATTTTTTAAATATGTCAACAGACAGCAAAGATAATATAACTTAGAGGGGACCTAATGAGCCATTTTTTATTTTGTTTTTGTTTTTGCTTTAACGTCCCCGTATTAGGATGTACATTTATTTAAAAAGCAAACTTATGGTTACCAAAGGGGAAAGGGGGGAATAAATTAGGAGTTTAGGACTAGCAGATACAAACTACTGTATGTAAAATAGATGAACAACAGGTCTTATTGTATAGCACAGGGACTATATTCAATATCCTGTAATAAACCATAACGGAAAAGAATATGAGAAAGAATATATATACATATATATGCATAACTGCATCTGTACACCAGAAACTAACACAACATTGTAAATCAACTATACTTCAGTTTTGAAAAGATGTACATTTAAAATGAAAATGAAAAAATCATAAATGTGGAGAACATAAGAACTCCTGGATCTTAGAGATGCAGTATGGTTTTTAACCAAACAGTGGCTTTCTGTGGGTTTCCTCGGAAAGACTGCATCAGAACCACATTGGAAACTACATAAAAATACAGACTTCAGGACTCAGTCCCTGGAGATTCTGATCCAGTAGGGCTAAGGTGGAACTCAGACTATGAGAAAGAAACAAACAACAGTAACAACATCTGTGATGTACAGCTTCCTGTGGGAACCACTTCCCTCCTCAAATGCTGTGGCCCCATTCACTCACCGAGTCACATTCAGATCTGGAGTTGGGATCCCAGGTGACCATATTTTATCCTATTTATCCAATTTGTTTTTATTACCTTGGTATATCTGAGGGATAGTGCAGTATACTAGAAAAGATGTGGGCTTTGAAGCCAGAATAAACTGTGTTTGAATTTTGGCTCTAAGAGGCACTCATTGAATAACACTAAGAAGTGATCTCGCCTCTCTGAGCTGTTATACTCACCCAACAAGGCGAGTGTGAGAACTGGAGCTACTGCATGTGAAACAGGAACAAAGTCCATGGGTTACAGGAGAGCTCAGGAAGTGATAGCTGTTGTTATTTACAGAGGTAGACACAACACCACTTATTCATCTTTTCATTATTTTAAGTGTTAGCATGTAAGGGGTGTAGACAGTGAAATCAGCTGTGTTTCAAACACACTAAGTGGGAGAACACTGGAGAAATGGTACTTTAGGGACAGAGCAGGGACCCTTAGGCAGTTCTGCTCTTTTATAATGGCTTCAGAAAGCTACCTGTCGGGACATTGAGAAGACTCGTAATTACATTCACCTCTAACGCAGTGTGACTTCATCCTAGATTCCAGCAGCAAACACAGTCCCGGGGAGTGGGGATTGGTGATCAAACACAGCATCTAGAAATCAGAGAGGAAAAGTTATATTGAACATCATTTTGCTTACCTCCTGCCCAGATAACTGGGTTCCATGGAGCACATTTTAGAAACCTCATTTTTAACTACTCCCAGGAGTACATCACAATAGTGAATAGAGCATATTAGACTGAGAGGGCCCGCAGGGATCACCCACTTAGTACTCATTCATTAATTTATGCGCCCAGCATATGTAACTCAGGCTCCCAATGACTTAGCATCTACCAGGAGCCGGTATGGTACTAGTCACCTCACATCTGTAATCTCTGATCCTTCAGCCACCCATCAAGAGAGGTGTCGTTGCTTCCATTTTACATTCAAAGAACTACAGTTCAGAGAGTCTGAGCCGCCTGCCTGGGATGATGTCATTCACAAGTGTTGGGGAGCTGGTGTTGGAAGCCAGGCACATCTGGGTGCCAAACACATGAACTCTCGCCGCACCCCATCAAGGGCTCTATATGCCAAAGGGATGTGCACTTTCTGTGCCCACTGACTGGCACAGTGACTTGGCAAGGGACCCCGGCTTGGGAAGAATGAGTGACAGCTCAGGAGAGGTCGTCCTTCCAGACCTGCCACTTGAGAGCTGTGTGACTTGGGGCAGCCCCTCAGTTGAGCCACCTTGGCCTTTAGAGTTTCAAAGGAAAGCGAACACACGCCATTTCCTACGCAGTGGAAGCCAAAAGGTTCTTGGGAGCCTGGGGGAGGGGCTTGCATTCTTCCTGGTCCCTTTTTGCTCTGATGCATTCCCCTCAAGTAAAGTTAAGGGTAATTTTACTATCTCATGTTGCTGTTCCTTCCATGGCACGTTGTCTCCGATGAAAAATACACCTGTTTTTCCTTCTAAATGATTCCCCTCGAAAGAGCATGTGCATCAGATCTTATTTGAATGCGGCATAGAGTTGACAGAATATTTTCTGTCCCCCCGCTTCCTTATTAGAATGATTTGCCTTCCCACCCCCTGTCCTCAGCTCCTGGTTCCTGGCCTACATCTGAATCTACACATACCTGGTCCCTAATACACTCTCCTTCAGCACCATGAAGTCCCCTAAATGGGAAGATTCAGGGAGACCCCATCCTCTTCCTTGCAGCAGGAAAGATGGAGTGGTGAAGGCTGAGAGGGAGGCATGGACCAGCTCTCAGAGGGCCTTGAACTCTAAGCCAAGGCATCCAAGCTTTACCTAAAAAAGCACAGAGCTTCTGGAAGGTTCTCACGAAGTAGACAGGCTTCAGCAGCTTTAGAAAGTTCACTGCAGCTGTTAGACCCTGGTTAGAGGCTGTCTTACAACAATGCTGAAATGACATTATAACTGATATCTTATCCCTTTGAAACTGTCTAGGACCCTGTGGAGCCTTCCTGGGTACAAAAGCCTTTCTGTGTCCCCTGTTTCTTGTTTGTAGGAAAAAGGCTTTCAGCCTCCTGAACCTGCCCTGAGTTCCAAAGAGCATATTCAGGTAGTTCCTGATTAGAGTGAAGGAATGCAGAAATGAAGGAAAGGCATCAAGACACAGTAGCGCAGGGATGGGACAGGGTTCTGGCTCCTCCTGGGGGGATGCGCAGAACAATCTGATATAGATCTCAGAGTTCTTCTACAGGAACAAAGACCCCCACTGGGTGGAGGATGGTAACTTCAGGCTAAGCCCAAGCACATGAACCCCAGACTGGATGGAACCAGAAAGCTGGTGTTTGAGATTCCCAGACCACCACCCTGTTACCTCCCCACTGACCAATCAGAAGAAAGTCAGAAACCCTGCAGCCCTCCCCCCAAATTTTGCCTATTAAAAAAAAAACCTCTTCCCCCCAAACTACTGGGGATTTTGGGCTTTTTGAACATGAGCTGCCCATTCTCCTTGCTTGGCCCTTGCAATTCATCTTTCTCTGCTCCAAACCCTAGGGTTTCGGTTTGTTTACCTTCACTGTGTGGTGGACACAGGAACTTAGGATCAACCACACCTTCATATCTCTGCAAACTAGGAGCACATGGTGCCTTGCAGTTACTATTAAACTGCAAGAAGACGCTTCAAGTATTGCATAGACCATTAACCAAATGATAGTGTCAAATGCACAGCTGGGCTTGGGTTCAAGTTCCAGGTGGGATGGAGCTGTCTGCTTGAGCTTTCCTAAGCACTCTGCTTAGGAAATGGACTGTGGACTCTCATGAAGTGGGCTCGTGTTGTAGTTGGAAATCAGAATTCTTTTATTTATTTATTTATTTATTTATTTATTTATTTATGGCTGTGTTGGGTCTTCGTTTCTGTGCAAGGGCTTTCTCTAGTTGAGGCAAGTGGGAGCCACCCTTCATCGCGGTGCGTGGGCCTTTCACTGTCGCGGCCTCTCTTGTTGTGGAGCACAGGCTCCAGATGCGCAGGCTCAGTAGTTGTGGCTCACGGGCTTAGTTGCTCCACGGCATGTGGGATCTTCCCCGACGAGGGCTTGAACCTGTGTCCCCTGCATTAGCAGGCAGATTCTCAACCACTGCGCCACCAGGGAAGCCCGGAAATCAGAATTCTGATCTGCACATCTCTGCCTTCATTGCAACCCCAGTTCCTTTCCTCAGCAGCCTCCACTGTGCCCCACCACACTCACTTCTCTCTCAGTCCTGGGCCCTTAAGTCCGTCTCGCCTAGGCCTCTGTAGACCCAAGAGCAGGCTCCTGTCTCCAGGTTTAACGAGGAAACCCAAGTCAGGAAGGCTGGGGCCAAAGTTTTATGGAGGCTCTGGGCCAAATGGCTTAGCCAGGAATTCAACCAGCACGGCCCTCTATCCCCTGGGAGCTGCAAAATGCAAACAGCTCTGGTAAACGGGGGAGAGCAATTTCCCAAGCAGGAGACAGGAGTCTTTAACGAGCTGAAGTGAGCCTGCCCTGGTCCTCCATGGTCCTCCAGTCTGGCTAATTAGCTTGCCGGCTGTAAGGAACTTTTTGATGGTCCAGAGACAGAAGAAGGGTGGAGGCTCAGAGGGCAGCAGCGGGATGGATGTGACAGTAATGAATAAGCCACAGGCTGGGATCTCAAGCATTTGGGATGTTTTCTCTTCCTTTTCACCTTCTTACTCTTCTTTCTTCCTCCAAGTCATGCCTCAAAGCCTACTACTGGCACAGTTTGAGATTTTTCAAAGAAGGAAGTAACAGTAAAATGAAACATGCAAATTTCCCTGGAGGAGGATGGGATAAACTCTCTCAATTATGTCATTCATTCATGCATTCTTTTTTTTTCATTGACCCATGCTATAGTTTGGGATATAGAGATATGACTTTAACAATTAAGAAAGAGAAGAAATTCAAGTATGTAAAGAATTACCAAATAGTTAGCAAAGTGACCCCAAGGAATTTGCAGATGAGTGAAATAGGCAATGAGAGTAATAGGAGAAGGTAAACGGAAGAGAGGAACATTTGACTGGGTTTTAAACAATAGATTATTTTTTTACATTAAAACACAAGCGAAAATAGCGAGATAAGTGATAACTATAAAGGATAGAAAGGACATTTCAGAAAACCAGAATGATGTAAGCAAAGGTTAGATGTTTGGAAAAATACTGCAAACAAGGAATTACTAGTGGTTCGTAATGCTGGAGATGTGAGTGCTGACCTGAAGGCCACATGAAGCTGAGACCAGGGGCTGTCTCCATGTTCTCAGTGTTGTCAATGGGGCATGGGAGGTAGGGCCCATTTACTCCTCCACCATCTAAGGCTGGAGCTACTGGTGTGATTTTCAGAGAGGAGATCTGTTATGGACTAAATGTTTATATTCATCCCTTAAACTCATATTTCTGCAGTCTTAACCCCCAGTGTGGCTGTATGTGGAGATGGGGTCTTTAAGGAAGTGAATAAGGTTGGCTGAGGTCATAAGAATGGGACCCTGATCCAATAGGACTAGTGCCCTATATGTCCTATAAGAAGAGACACCAGATAGCTGGCTCTCACCCTATCTCCATGTGCAACACCAAGGAAAGGCCACTTGAGGACCTGGCAAGAACATGGTTGTCTTCAAGCCGGAAAGATGTTCCTCACCAGAAGCCCAGCAGTTTGGAACCTGGATATGGGACTTCCAGCCACCTTGAGAACGGTGAGATAATAAATTCCTGTTGTTTAAGCCACCCAGGCTATGGGATTTCATTATAGCAACCCAATCAGGCTAAAATAGAGTCCCAGGAGCCTAGGAGATTGCCTCTGGTTTTGTCCCAACCTTTGTTCATGGGAGCATCCTTCAAGGGAAAATCATCTCCTTCTGTCTAAGATGGACCAGATCTGAATACTGTGTTATTGTTCCCTGGCACTTCCTGCCTTTCTTTTAAGATGACTGCACATCTCCATCCTTTGCCACGAGATTCCTGTTGGAAGAGAATTCCTGTCTTGCTTTATGTCAGCCCCGGTCAGGTGACACAGTCTGGTTAACGGATTATGAGAGGAAACAATGTTCCCTTTGTGTCTGAGCAGAAGCTTGAGGAGTCATGCATGGTTCTAACATCCCTCATCACCCTCTGCCATGAGAAGAGCATGTTCGACACAGGAGCTGCTTCATTAGCCCAGATCTTCAAATAAAGAAGATACACAGACCCAAGTCACAGCTGCTGCGGCCAACACGGTGACCGCTGCCAATATAAAATGTGGGAGACACATGAACCTTTGTCGTTGTTGAAGTTCGTATTACAGTGTAGCAGAGAGAACACTGAGAACCATCCCACCTCCTACTATTAGCACCAAACTGTCCATGGTCCCAATGATACACATCACACAGTTTCCTGTTACTTTCTTTGTCTTCACGTTTATTCTCCCACTCCCCCTCCTTCTCCCCTCTTTCACCAGAAAGGGCTTTTTCTTAACTTTCAATACTCAGCTCAGGCGTCAGTTCCACGAGTCGATCTTCTCCAAGGCTGTAGATGGAGCACATTGCTGACGGCTCTCATCTCCTGTGCACGGCTCCATCCCTGCAGCCACCAAGGGAAACTGGAAGGCTCTGCCTCTGCATTTCTCTCCCCAACTAGACTTTAGAGGGCAGGGATCTTGTCTAATTCATGACCCTCCACAATATCCGGCTAAGGGCTGGCACATAGAGTGGTTTAAAGATTAGCTATCTCCATGCCTCAGATGTTTCCATCCCTGAAATCTTTGCCCTGGTGGATCCAGCCTGTTCAGAAACTTATCGGACTCAAGCATTCAGCTCTACATGGATGGAGAAAGAATGGCTGTGCCCAACATCATCACAGGAAGATCAGGGAGCAGATCCATAAACAGAAAGGAGGAAATCACAATCTCAAGGCTATGTATCAAAGTCATGAACAACTGTCTCATTGACAAGAACATGGGCAGGTCCTCAAGTGCACAGACATTGCCATGTCCTCAGCTCAGCAGGGCTGACTGACACACTTTCTAGGTGCTTGTATGGTGGCCAAGAGGAATAAGGGAGGAAAATGAGAACCAATGTGGCAAGTATGTGGTTCCTCCAGCCCATAGACCTCCTCGCTTCCATATTGGGAGCATGCACACACACCACACACATGCATACTTGTGTGCACACACCATACCCTCCCCCACACATGCATGCACACATACACATATGTACACATGCGTGCACATGTATATGCACACACGTGTACATTTGCCACAAATCAGAAGGTTAACATTGACCGGGGAGAGAGGAAATAATCAAAAATTGCGATATTAAAACCAGCAGAGGTTGAGAAAATGTTGTGCCGACACACAATAGAGACTCAGCAAAGAGCGTTGTATATTTGGGATCTGATTTTAATTCATAATAATAATGAGACCCACAAAACAAGGCTGTTTTAAAATAAATTGGATTGAAAGTTATGTTTTAAAAATACTTGTGTGTTTTCCCTGTGTTGGTTGCTATGCTGGAGAATGAGAACGCAGAGATTAAATGACATAGTTACTGTCTTCAAGTGCCTCTGAGCCTAGTGAGAGAGACAATCCTCAAAACAAATAATTCCAACATTTGTTAGAACTGCTGTCATCGATGTTTCTGAAGGAAACAAAAGAGGTACAAAGGGAGCCATCAATTTGAACTTGATAGACCAGGAAAGTTGGGGAAGAGATAATAAGAGGTGTGAGCTTTGAAAGATGAGTTAGTGTTCAATGGAGGATGTCAACACACACACACACCCCTACACACACACACAGGCTGATTTGTGACATAATATGCAGAGATTGTATTTGTAATGAATAAAAGTATCTCTAAATAAATGAATTTCTCTGGGGATGCAGAGAGATTATGCCAGAGAACATATCTGATATGTAACACTTGATTCAATATAATTGATTCATTAAACAAACAATATTCACTGACATTTTCTGATTTCACACTCCTTATCCAATTTAGTTTTCTCCTACACATGGTATCAGTGGACAAGAAGAGCTTCACTGTAACCCCATAGAACATGAATCTTCTATTTGTCTTTCAGCTTAATGATTCAACTTAGGAGACATTGTAGTTTAATGGAAAAAGAAATGGACTTGATATTTGAAACACTTGGGTCTCTGTCCTTTCCTGATTGTGTTTCACTGGGCAGTTACCTCAGTTGCCCATTTGTAAGTTGGGAAGAAAGGTAATATTATAAAATAAGATACCGTCCACATAATAGGCAGTCGATACGATGGAATGAGTGACTTCGACCTTCCATATTAATAAAGCCTGCTAGGAATTGAATGACTTTTACTATTTCCAGAAATCAAATCCACAAATTATTTGAAAGTTATGAAGAGTTACTGTTCTTTAAGAACATTCAGAACAGTCTGTGTAGACTTTGACAGCAAATTAATAATCAAATTTGAAGTATTGTATCCCATTTGGGTCTTAACAGCTTAGGATAATGGGTAAGAGCATTGACTTTTAAATACATTTTTGGCTGAATCTTGGATCTAGGGTTTTATAGCTGTATATTCTTGGTAAGTCATTTCACTTTTCTAGGGCTATTGGATCACATATCAAATTAAATATATAATAATAGATGAATAGGTTTATGGGAAGAACAAATTAGTGATTAGCTATTAGTGATTAAGCAGTTACTACATCAGTGTAGTCACCATAATTATATCAATTTTCCCCATCTGTCAGTAAAATGAGGCCCATATGTAAAACTCACACCTTCATATAAGCAGTTCTGAACTCCATCCTGGACAAGAGAGTCCTTGTCTAGGGCTCCAACCAATTTACCCACAACCTTCCCCAGTGAGCGAGGAGTCTTTATTCCACCATCCACCCATTCTCAAAGGGCCAAAGATCATGCAATTCCTTCCCCAAGTTGTCCAGAACCCCCTTCTAGAACTAGCATAGACTTCTTCTTTGGGTCCACGTGGCTGCAGGTTGATTGTGCCACTGGTGTGCACATCCTTTGACATGAGGGATGGTCAAGAGTTGACTTGGAGGAGAGTATATTCATGTCATGTGGGCTAGGGGGATACATGGTGGGGGGAGAGAAGGAGGCTGGGCTCTGGTGTTGATGGTTCTCCTTAGCCTTCCAGGCCATGGTGAGCTTTTGTCAAGGCAGGAAGTTTGATGTCAAAGAAATGTTATTTTTACTGAACAAATTTTTAGCTTGGTTTATAACTTTTAAATCTAGGTAGAGGGTATGTAGGCTCTCATTTTTAGATATTTCCAAAGCCTAACAATATTAGGGGACGTTGCTCTTTCCAATGAACTTGGAATATCTGCTGTGTGTCTTTCAATCCTGAGCCCCTTAACCTTTATACCCTTATATTTCCCGACAGGGGGAGAGGAGAAGGGAGTTCAAGGAAATTATTGGCAGACAAGTGGAAGTATTCCTCAGATATTTTTAAATTACTTAAGTTTCTCCAAGAATTGCTAAGATTTTGGTTACCTAAATGTCAAAATGGACCCTGCTGGAATGTCATCTTATCTTCATCATTGTGACTTCTTTATTACATATAGAAACACAATGGATTTAAAACACTTAGAAATGAAATAAATTTTCTTTTGTGCTATGTAACCTCAAACAAAAATATTTTTTAAGAAGAGCCAAAAATTGTATAACATATCTCCTACTTTGATTATCAGATTTAACCTCCAGAACCTATGTGTGACATTGTCACTTTCCTGTTCAAAAAATGTTTTGAAGACTTTCCATGTCAAAAAGGTAAAGTCAAAATTATTGAACCTTCATATAAGACTTCATAACCTGGATTAATGTTCATTCATTTGTTTGCACACAAAGCTTTAATCAGACCAAACTCTCATCCCCTCCTTAGTCCTGCCATTTTGCTTCATGCTGCCTTATATTGTATTTGCACATACAAGTCAGTCTTTCTAGCACAAGGATTTTTGATCTGGTGTACATGGATTTCCATTGGATCTATAGACAGAGAGCTTGTGAACTTGGATAAGAAATTTTTCACTCACACCACTGAAATTTATCATTTCCTTGTATTAGGAATTTAGCCTAATAAATTAGCGCAGCAATAGTGTTAGCAATAACTTGTGATTTTGTCACTAACAGAGAGCATAGGTTTATTTCCCTATCACATTACAAGTATTGTGGATATCCTGAAATATTGTTTATGCTAACCACTATTTTGAAAGTATGGTAGTTATTATACCACTGCTAGAGTATTGTGTTTAAAAAGATCTAGTAATTCATTAAGAAAGAGGCAATACCTTACAATTTTTAAAATATTTTAAAATTCTATTTCAATATAACATTTTAAAACTATAATTGGTTCTCTTTATAAGTGTATGTATTTGGTTTTATGCATTTAAATATCATATCCAAGGGTGGGGGGAAGAGATAGTTCGGGAGTTTGGGATTGACATGTGCACACTGCTATATTTAAAATGGATAACCAACAAGGACCTGCTGTATAGCACAGGGAACTCTGTTCACTATTATGTAACAACCTAAATGGGAAAAGAATTTGAAAAAGGATAGATACTTGTACATGTATAACGGGATCACTTTGCTGTACACATGAAACTATCACCACATTGTTAATCAACTATACTCCAATATAAAATAAAAAGTTAAAAAAATAAAATAAAATATGACACAAATGAACCTATCTACCAAACAGAAACAGACTCAGACATAGAGAACAGATTTGTGATTGCCAAAGGGGAGGGGGTTGGGGGAGGGAAGGACTGCGAGGGTGGGATTAGCAGATGTAAACTATTCTATACAGGATGGATAAACAGCAAGGTTGTACTGTATAGCACAGGAAACTATATTCAATATCCTGTGATAAACCATAATAGAAAAGAATATAAAAAAAGAATGTCTGTATGTGTACAACTGAGTCACTTTGCTGTACAGCAGAGATGGGCACAACATTGTAAACCAACTATATATACTTCAATAAAAAATTTTTTAAAATATCATATCATATTTTAATGCTTAAAAATCACTAATCTGTGATGGAATTTATAGATTTTTCTAGCCTGTTGAAGAGGTCCATGTCATAAAAAGATTAAGGAAAGCCTGAGCTAGATTTCCCCCTTGTTTGCTCTTAGCCTATTCTTTCTCATCCTTTAAAGACCCATTCAAATATGAGCCTTTCTCTGAGTCTTCCTGAACTTTCCTTGGCAGACAAAAATCACTCTATTACAATCCACAGTATCATGGACTTACCTCTACTGTAGACATTTACAATGGGTTTAATGATCTAGTTCCCTGTCTGTCTCCTCAGCTGGTCTGTGGCTTTTTCATCTCAATATTCTCAGTGACTAATATAGCTCCTGGTTATGGAGAATGTGCTCAACTTAATATTCCGTGACTCATCAAAATGAATGAATGGAAAGTGTTTGACCATTTGGAAGAAATGATCTGGATCAGTTAACTTTCTGGAGTCAGAAGTGAGGATCAGGTAATTTTGTCAGCCTTTCTGTAATTGTGACTCAGTGAAAGTGACATTTATTTGAGTATTCCAAAAGTCCTTGATCCTCATGATCTGACACATAGCTGAAATGTTACACAAGATGAAGGACTCAGCCATGTATATTTTTTGAAGAGCTAGAGGACTGTCCTGTAGAAAAGGGATCCCCTCCATTATGTGGCTTAGGTTAACACCCACAGCATGTCATAGGGTCTTACCTACATTGGTGTGCATGTGGGTTGTTTGGTGTGTGAGTGTGTGAGATCCATATCTATATCTATTTTTAGAGAAACATACATACATTATCCAGTAGTTTACATACTAATGTGTATGTGCATGTGAAAGGAGCAATTTATATTTAAAGAACAAAATTACAAAACATTTAAGACATATTAGGTTACACTGAGTTGCAGCACGGTTGAACAACACATGGTATGTGTCTTTAAGTTACACTGTTTTATTTTGATAAGTCATATGTGATGGAGAAACATTTTGTTATATTATTGAATATTATGGGGTTATTTTAGGAATATGTCTTATTAACCTATTTTAGCTCCCTTATTCAGGCAGCCAGTTATGTCACAGCAGAATGCAGAGAAGAGAGGTGACAGATCTAGGTGACCAAATGATAATAGAAAAGATTCAGAATAATCTCTGATTTGATCAGATATAACTTGTCGTTCCCAGCCGATAAGTAGATAGAAGCTGCCTGACCTGGAGAGAAGGGAAGGAACGTAACAAGAATGAGGTCAGAGGACTTGGTGGTTACCAAGGAGAGGGTAGACGAAGAATCTTCTAGAAAATAGGACTGAGAACTGACAGTAGAAGAGCAGTGCCTGAGGCCAGGAAGAGGGCAAGGCTGTGGTTTTTCCTGGGGAGGAGATGGTGTGAGAAAGAATATCAGACCAAGATAATGAGGCAGAAAGTACTAGGTTAGTTTTACAGAATCCACTTACCCAGAGTATCCTGGGAAAATACAAAACCTTTCCCATGGGCCTGAAGGTATTTCAGACAGGATCCAAGAACCGGCGGACTTCAGGGCCCTCACCAGGTGAGGACAAGGGCATGGCCATGTACGTCAGTGTGGAGAGAAGGCAATGACCAGTGACAAGGAAGATGGGACCCACCATCCATCCCTGTCCCCAGCACTATCAATGGCTTAGGACGGCTGCCTTATGTGCCCTAGGACTTAGAAAGAGGCCCAGGAAAAGGGTAGGGGAGCCACTAAATAGACCTAGATTATTTCCTTTTCCTGGTAGAATGGGGGTTTACTATGCTTAATAAGTTCAGGTGTAGAAAGACTAAGTAATGACATTTGTTTTACTCTTGAGTTTTTGAACTTGCTACTTGACAATGTATCTAGAGAGGATATGTTTTTATTCTAAACGTCCTCTTATTTTGCTTCTGGGCATACCTTCCAAAACCAACTCTTTTAGTGTTATAATGTAATTCTCTGTTTGAGTCTGTTTTTAAAAAAAGATCCTTTATCATCTCATTTTTTTCCATTTACATAGTTTGAATTAAATGATACATGAGATTCCTTTCAATTATAGCTTTCTAGGATCTTGATTCCATAAATCAGGATTTCATAACCTAAATGTATTACATCTTACATAGAAGCCAGGATATTCTAAAGATTCTTATAAGCCTCATTCTTTAATTAAATTACTCCTAATTTCAACCAAAAAAATAGACACACAGCATGTACATACCATTTAAAATAAAATCTTGGCGCAAAATGCAAACTCCATAGCATGGCTTGTATAATTAGTTCACCTTTATCTCTCCATCTCCTCTATTCCTCTCTCCTCACTCACTGGCCTTTCTGTTTTGTAAGCCCTGTGTTGGAGCTCTTGTTAGTCCCACTGCCTGGAATGGTCATCTCTGAGATCTCAGGACAGATATCACCAGTTCACTGAGCCCACCAGATCATGCTAATGTATCCACCTGCCACCACTGTCTCTTTTTGACATGTTTCCTCCACGTCCAGGGCTGCCTTGGAGCTGTGTGGTCTGGGCATTGCCAATGGCTCCGGCCATGTGGGCAGGAAGGAGGGAGCTGAATCCACAGATTCTTCCTGAGTGCTAGAGGACCGGCATCTTCCTATTAGTAAAAGGAGCTACTGAGTAGACAAGCCCCTCATCACAGAGGGAGGGGTACTTTTCTTCTTGATTTTGTCGACCCAGAGGGGGCAGTTTTTCTGATACAATGATATCATGAGAGTGGGTACATATTATCAAACATTTTCTTATTTGGTTTGCTTATTTGTCTGCTCATTTTTTACTTATTTATCGCCTACTTTCATCCACTAGAATGTAAATTCCACAAGGATAATGACCTGACCGTGTCTCTTTCATGTCTAGAATCCCAGATTTTAGAATATTGCATGGCACATATTAATGGTTCAACAGATATTTATTGGCTTTGTTAATAGGAAACCATCTCTATTCATAATTTAAAACAACATTAAATGGTGTTACATGCTGTGATTTTCTGAAAATTATCCACCGTTCTTATGCCCTCCATGCCTCCCTCAAAATGGACCTAATTCCTATTCCCCCAAATGTCCTGCATGTTTTGAACAACAATCCTTTATTCTTTGATTTGCTCTGACTATAATGTTCTTTCCGCCCCTAGCTATGCTTGAAGAAGTGCTGTCTTTCCTGAATAAATCTTGCATTTTCCAAATAAACTTTTTAGTTTTTGCCCTGAGAAGTCTCCCTCCTTCTCCCATCATTACCAGGAAGGTTGTTCAGTGCATGGGAAATTAGCAAAAAATCTAGCCTATGATAGGTTCTTGACAAGGGTCTTCTTTTATATCTTGGAATCTTTGATCTAGTGCTTTGACTTTTACCAGAGTTATTTATTTTATTTTGTCTGCTTTTAGCAGAGTGTTTATTTTATTAAAGTATTTTAATCACACATCCTCCTCCCCCCCAACTCTAGAGTCAATTCATAGAGGAAAAGGATGACGTTTTACATCTTGGCATTATCCACAACGCATGTGTTAGAAAATACTGACTCATTTGTTTTTAAGTAAACAATGCCAGCATCCGAGACGCTTTAGCAGTCTACCTCACAAAGCCACTCACATGTGGTGGAAGGGTGTTGGCGATCACCAGTGGGTCCATCGTTAGGTTGGCGAGTAGGTGGAGAAGAATGGTTAGGCAGCAGTTAGACGTAGCAGACACATGTCAGGAAGGAGGGATATGAACAGTAGGGTGCATGGTGAGAGAAGTTAGAATAGAATGAGATATGAAAAATAACGTCACTTGCAGAAATTAAAATGCATGCCTACAAAACAACAATGCACGCAGCGTATAAAGACATACAGAGACAGACAGAAACCCGACTAGAATTGTTGCTGATACTGGGGGGTAGGAGAAATGGGAGTGAGGAATGGTGAGAAAAGAAAATAAATAAGTAAATAGAAAAATAAATACACAAATGAAAATAAGAATAGATCTTCACATATATGCACATGTTGATCTTAAGCCAGGAACTGAGAAGCCTGGTTAATTCACGGCTCTGCCTTTGTAATCCCCAAACACAAAGGGCTAGCCAAAACAGAGAAACAAACAAAGGCAGCCTCTCCAGGAAGCATCCTTGCTATTTTTTTCTCCCCCACTCAAGCTGGGGGTGGGTAGCGGGGGAGGCGGAGGTCAGGGGGTGCCTATTCTCTGAGCATTTAGTGTTCTGCTATTCCCTCTCACCATGGAGCCTGTCTCATGAAATGTCAATCTCCTCTGTACCCGTTTGTACAAACTTGGGCAGAAGGTGCCTGTTTTATTTTTCTAGCAACTTGCCAAGCACTAGATATGTATAGTAAGTTGTTCAATAAATGTTTGTTAACTGTGTTAATTACTGATGGAGAAAAACTAGGTGTACTGGATATAAGTTGATATAACTCATCAATCATAGTCACTTCTGCTTGTTTTGCTTTCCAGATACATAGATAGATAGATAGATAGATAGATTTTATGTATTCTAAACATTTTCTCCATTATCTTCAAAACAGCCATTGGAAAACTCCCTTCACTCTGACTTCTTCAAATAAATCATACTTATGTGTCCTCCTTAAGTTTCATTTCAAGGAACTACACTATATCAAGTTCCTTTCCAGATTAACAATGGAATCTAAACGCGATTGTCTAAAGGCAGGTTGAACCTGATATTACAAGCATCAGAAGGATGAACAATGGAAACATTTCACATACATATGCACACCCCAAACGTCCACATGAACTTGGAGTCCCTTATTTATCTTTTATTTCTCTAACTCGACACTGTACCAGGCGGGACCACTTGAAAATATTTTTATCCCAAGGCTATTTCTGCAGATGTCAGGGCAGCCTCGCAACTTTAGCTGGATGCCCTGGCTGTAGAAGATAAGTTATCAAACAATTCAAAGGCAGTTAGGTCTCCTCCTATGTGCTTTTGTCTGCGGTAAATGTATTTGTCTCCACTGTTTAATCTGAAACCACTTATCAGTGAAACAGCAGCCATCAAGTTGGGGCAATGGCTGATGAGCAATGGTTTTATAAAAGGGCATGTTGACATTTCTGTTCTGTCCTAACTACACCCCTTAACTACAAGAAACACCTTCTCATATCCCAAAGACCTCTTGATCATGTCTTTCTAAAGCTGCATGTCCTTAGACGAATCAAATATTTCGTTTTACTGCACTCACCAAGACCGAGGATATTGTGAAAAAATCAAATAGAGACAGTGCTACCTCTGAACATGATGTTTATTTCAAATGTGCAGGTCCACTGACTGTCCTTCTATATTTAAAGAAGGATGTCTAGCAATTATAATAACTTGACTCAAGAATCAAATATTTAGGGCAGCAAAACCATGTCTATTTCAGGCTGTGCAGCTGACGTACATTCTTAGGCTATACAGGATAAACACAGTATTTCATTTCAAGTTCCTAAAAAGGGAAATGACCATGAGCAAAATGAAAAGGCTTTGTTTCTGCACATCACACACATTTGCAGCGAGCTGGAGTTTGGGCAGCTGAAGCAGGCCATTAATAAAGGTCTGACACAGCCTGTGACGGAGGGCATTTAAAAGGTTAACATATTTCAGTCTTTCACAGGGACATGAAGAAGTGTACATCGACAGAATTATTAATACATGAGTCGAGTCTGTCATTATTATCCTAATGGTTCTTATCAAAAACAGCAAGAGGTAGGCAAGAAATGGATAATTACAGGATGAGCATAGGGAGATGGTTTTTTTTTTTTTTTTTTTTTCCTGTTCAAAAAGCTTTCCATCAGCATAATGACCAAAGTATCTGGGAAGCATTCTGAAGTGCATTAACCAGATGATGTGATTACTAAGTCACTTATTTAATTAGCTTTTTTCACCAAAGATTTGTACAATCCAGACTCCCCCATCTCTCTGCCCGACCTACCCCCCAAGTGGAAACTGTCCTCCTTCACTCCCAACAAACAGACACTCATCTTCTTCTGTCCAGTTTGGCTGTGCCATTGCTTCAGTGACATTTCCCATCACTCCCTCAAAGGAAAATCTGTCTCACCATCCATCCGTCCATCCGCACTTCCATCAACCCAATTTCCTATATCTTTCCAAAATGCGTTTGAGTTGGCTGACAACAAAACAATAAATACCGTAAGATTTTTAAAAATCTACTGAAGGAAAAATGGCAGTAGGAGGAGAGAAAGAGAGAAAGAGAGAGAGAGAAAGAAAGAATGTTGGAGTATAGTCAGTATGCAAAATGGAGGTGGCATGGTCCTGAAGGATTGCCAGAGGTGGTCCCCAACTTTTGATTTTTCCTCCTTCGTAGCCAAAGCAAAGAAAAACTGCATACATAATCAGGTATAGAATTAACTGTGTTCTTAAGGTAAAAGCTAACCCGTTGCTAAGGGGAAGCACAACTATTTTATTTTCTGAGCTCAAGATGCTTCTCGGCCTAGGTCTCCATAAAGGGGGTACCACAGGATGCTGCAGATGTCATCTTGTACAGCATCCTCCACTCCATCAACACGGTGGCACAGTTCTTCTGGCTGTTTCTTCTCATATCCCTTGGTGCAGCCAGTGGCGTAACACCAGTGTGAAAATTGATGGAAGACCAAAATAATAGGGTCCCTTAGCACTCTTGATTATTGCAGTTTTAGTAATTATTGGAGTGTTTAACAACTTAGTTACCCATAAAACTCAATTCCTTGGGACAAAGAACGGTGTTTTATTCACCCATGAATCTGCGGAGACTAACACAGTGCCTGGAACAATAAATATTTCTAAATGAATTAATTCATATGTTGTAAATATAGGTTGTTTTTCACTTTTCAGAAAGGACCCTCTCTCAGAGCAACCATAAAAAGTTGAGAACATGGCTTAAACTAACCAGAAGAGAAGCACTGAAGAAGTATTCTTCTTTTTGCTGCATGTATTTATAGTGCGTGCTCATGCGAAGAGTATTGTGACAGTTAATTTTGTGTCACCTTGCCTGTCACAGTGCCCAGATATGTGGTCAAACATTACTCTGGATATTTCTGTGAAGATGTATTTGGATGAGATTTATGTTTATATCAGTGGGCTTTAAGTAAAGCAGATTGCCCTCCATAATGTGGGTGGGTCACATTCAATCAGTGGAGGGTCTGATAGAACAAAAGTATGGCCTCCTGGAGCAAGAGAGAATTCTCCAGCAGACTGCCTTAGTGTTTCATCTGCAACATTGGTATTTTCTGATCCTATAGTAGACTGCCTTTGGATTTGGATTGCAACTCTTTTCCTGCTTCCAGCCTGCTGGCCTCTCCCATCAGATATTGAACTCTCCAAACCTCCATAATCTAGTGAGCCAATTACTTAAAATCTCTCTCTCTCCCCATATATTCAATATGTATGTGTGTGTGTGTGTGTGTGTGCGCATGTGTGTGTGTGTGCGCATGTGTGTGCGTGTGTGTGCGTGTGTGTGTCTGTCTGTGTGTCTGTCTCCTATTTGTTCTGCTCCTTTGTAGAACCATGACTAATGCAAATGTCATCCACTCACTGGTCACCTGTGAGATGGCTGCACTTCCAGTGTCCTCTCTTGCCCTGACACATCCCAAGATTCATCCCAGTATGTACAAGTGCCTGCTACTGACTTCATAGCCTGTGGCCTACCTGAGAGCCTCGTTTGGAAATACAGCAAATCCATTGTAAAGAGGATCCTAGCTGGGGAGGAAGCAAGGCCATGGGAAGCCAGAGCCGTGAAGGTATTGATAATCAATTCATTCCGTTAAAGAGCAGCTGAATCAAGCCAGACCTGAAGAGGCTTTGCAGCTGGGTAAATAAGGATGCAGGAGTGACCTTTAAGGGAAGAAACTAGGAACTGAATGGGAATCAGGGTGTCCCAGGGGATGTTACAGAGGACAGAGAGTAAAATCTAAGGGCTACACGGGTTTAGTTAAGAACATGAACACAAACAACACTCAGGAATTTGCCACAGTTCAGGTATGGAAGTCCCTCAGTGATGAGATTTAGTTCTTACTACCTAGCAAAATGGGGGCTTGAAATGGAAATCAAGCCTGTTTCTAGAAAATAAAGCTATGTTTCTCAAAACAAATTTTTTGTAACCTGAGATTTGTACCTGCTATAAAACTTAATGTTCTAAAGTAAATGATCATATATCTATTGATATTTAGATTACATATATTAAAATATTAATTTAGACATGGATAGTAAAATAACTTGCTTAGATATAATGATAAATGAGAAAGATATAAGGTTGCTTGACAATGATGTAGAATAAACCATTAGCTTTGTAGTCATACAGAACTGGAGTTGAATCCCAGATTCATGGTTTGCTCAGGGAACTTTATTCAGGTACAAAAATCTCCTTAGTTTATATTTGTATCTGTAAAATGGGAGAAAATCTTTTGACAGACCTTGGAGGATTTTTGTCAGACAAAATTTGATTATAAATATACATCATTGAGTCCAGTTTCTAACCCAATAATTCTCCGTAGGTGGTACACTTCCTTTATTCTGTCCCACGGTGTCAAATATGAATGAAAACACTTCTATTGGGGTCATAAAATGAGACATGATTAATTTTTCTTTTTTCAAAATTTTCTGTAATGTCGCATCATTTGGAAAAGAATGTGTTAGACAATTTTCAACCTCTGCGGCAGACCCTGCAGTCCACTGTGTAAACACTGAAGTGTGTCCGTGCATTTGGCTTTTGTCTCTGTCACTGCCGTGTCCACAGGAAGGAGAAGGGCTCAGTGGAGCCAGAGCACTTCCCTCACTTTCCTCCAGGTTAATCTCAGCCAGGCCGACTGATTGCAACACTTCGAAGCCTCTTGCTTTTCCGAGCCTTTGAGGCTCTTGCTGAACTGCTGTCCAAGGGCAAATTTTTTCTGTCAAACAGACCTGCAAGGTTGCTAGGCGCATACAAGGATAAAGAGAAATTCGAGTTACTCAACACTTGTTTTGCACAGTCTGTTTAAAAAAAAATTGCATCATATCCCATTTGACGATTGTGCAACACAGGGTGGATACCTAAGCTGAAAGTTAAGTAAGTCTGAGCTCTGGGCACCTTTGCAATTTAGACATCCATTTATACCCAAATGGAAAATAGCCAGCTGTTCTCAGTTTGAAAAAAAATGTGTAGAAAGCCAATGAAAATAGACCCCAATGTTCCTTGAATGTATAAAATACACGTAGAAAATTTCCCATCCTCATTTTTTTTCAGGTACTAGTTGTATTACATTCATGTGATACGTATAAATGAGATTAGTTCTTGATCTTAAGGAACTAAATTCCTCCTAACACTACTGGTTCACTCAGGGCTATCTTTTAGTACAAAGAGTACCATGGAATTGCCTACTCTAAGTTCAAATCTTGGTGCTGCCCCTTACTAGTTAGATGACCTTGGAGAAATGGCCTAATCTCTCTGAGTGTGATTTGTGTCATCTTGAAGGTGTGGGTGATAATATTTAAGTCAGAAATTAATGGAGAATGGCTGTAAAGTGCTGGGACTACATCCTGGCAAACAATGGGGATCAATACATATTCATTTCCCTTCCAACTCTCAATCTTTTCCATCCTTAAATTTCTCACTATAATCAGTGCCTTTCCACACCCACTAGTGGACATCACTCCAGCCCAGAATAGACACTAGTACTGGTATGTGGGCCAAAGGTGCAGAGAAGAGTCAGGCTTGGGCACTGCCTTCATGGTGCTCACAGCTTGCAAGGGAACCAGGTGCATCTTCAAAGTGATTCCTATAAAGGCAGATGGCAATGCACACTGAGGCAGGTCTCCATGAGAGTGGGAAATATCCAGAGAGAGGGGAAAAGGAGAGATTCTTCTAAACTGAGAGATCCTAGAAATCCCTGTGCAAGAGCTGGGCTTGCATCTGATGGTATACTATGAGCAAGGCACGGTCTGAGGGAAACTGAGTCGTGTTTCTAAAAGCAAAATACTCAGCCCACAATCTATTTTGCACAAGTGTTGCTCTACTAGGTGTTTCTATAAACCTGGCGTGCCATTTACCTCATTTACCCTCTGTAAGCTTCCATTTCCTCAGTCCCTAAAAAAAGGCAGAGACTCCATGCTTCTTGATGATGTGTTCTGGGGGGAGATTGGGCAGTGGAAGGGGATGGAACAGGCAGGAGGAGGTTAAGGCTGAATGACATAACTGGTGTGCGGGTTTGTCCAACTTGAAATCTTACGTGAATGTGAGAGATTGTTATGGTGCATAATTATGCACATGATGCAAAGAAAGTGGGTTTTCAATTAGATGAAGGACCCAGTGTTTCTTACAGCTTCGACATGGGCACTTCAAATAAAAAGGGTGCTTTTTTACTGAGATCAGGGGAGAAACTGAGGCAGTCCCCAGCCTGGAAGTTTCCACAAGCAATGGAAGAGCCTCACTCAGCCACCAGCTCGTTGCCTCACACAGAACAGCCTCTATTACACTCTCAAATGTCTTTGGCACGAGAAACACACACACATACTCTCAAAGGGCAAATGCCATGCAAATGACACATTTTCCCACAAGATGTGGGATTTATTGTGGCTGGGATAGGCCTGAAGGCTCGGGCTATCACCAAACTGGAACATTTCAGCAGAGTGGAGTCTTTCATTCCTGAAGTGAGTTCAGAGATAGGAACACAGTTTTTTAAAAAATTGTTGTACAACAAATAAACCTGAGATGAAGCCTCCATTAAAATAAACCTGGCACCACCTAGAAACAGAATCCTTGGTACGGTTCCAACAATGGTAGTACTTTGAGGACTGGATGAAACTTTAAACCCAAAGTTAGTTTAGTAATTGTATTTCCCGAAACAGTAGAAGAAGGCTGTTATTGGACTTTGAAAGTTGAACCTGAGAATTTCAGGTGCAATTGTTATAGAAAGAATAATTCTGATGAAAGTAAGATAATTATTTGGGGGTACTTATTCGTTTATTCCTTTGACCCAGTAATTTCATTCTGGGGCTTTCTTGAGAATGTTCTCAAAATTGTGAAAGTTGTAAGAATGCCCTCATAACTGAAATGGTGCAGCATATTTTCATGCAGCACTTGAAAAAATAGATACAAATCATATCTGTGATAAATATGTTGTTGTATAATGAGAAAATTTTAAAACTTTCTATTTTGGACTAGTTTGAGTCTTACAGAGAAGCTGCAAAGAGAGTGCAGAGAGCTACCACATACCTGCCAACCAGCGTCCCAAATATTAACGTATTATGTAATGATGGTACAATTAACAAATTGTGATCAAATCCAGGAAGTTAATGTTTCCAAACTAGAGTTTAATTGAATTCCACTTGTTTTTCCAAGAATGAATGTATTCTGTTCCAGGAGCCTATCCAGAATCCCACTTTGCATAAAGCTGTTATTTTTCCTTAGTCTCTTCCAAGTAGAAGTTTCTCAGTCTTTCCTTGTCTTTTATGATAAGGAAAAACATTCATGGTGTAAGCTGGCTGAGGAAAGCAGGGCACTGAAGGCTATACACACACACACACACACACACACACACACAGATATACACACAGGCACACATTGGCACACACACATACACACACAGAGACACAAACACATAGACACACATGCAGACACACACACACACACACAGACACCGACACACTACGATCTCACCTACACAGAGAGAGATAAGAGCGAAAATATATCAGGAAGAAATACTCAAAATATTAACAGTCCTTAGCTTATCTCTGAGTGAGGGTTTATAGGTAATTATTTCCCTGCTGCTTTTGCTTCCTCTATTTTTAAAAATATAGTTTCAAAAATGATATTTAAAACCAGAAGGGAAGAAACTCACAGAACATAAAACAAGAAGGCTAAGGCGAAGAATTTTACGATGTCAAAGGGTTTGTTCTCCCATTTAATGTGACTGAATGATAAGTCATTGTGTTTATAGGTATGAACAAAGTACCCAGACAGGAGTGGTTCAGAGGTACGAGGTAGTGAGTCCCCTCATCTAGACTATCAGAAATACAAAAGCTCTCTGGAGAAGATGAACACGGAGAGACTCCATCTGAACTGATCTTGATGGAAGGAGGAGCCATTGTCAAGGAATGGACCTCCCCTGCCCTGTCTGAAGCCTCCCTGGGAAATTTTGATGGGAATGCCACATGGACCTGGCAGAATAAAGACTGCAAGAAGCATATTCACTGCAGTCACCTTCTGTTCAAAGGTTCTAGGAACAGAAGACAGATGTGCCTGATAACAGCTCACAAGGGCCACATAGGATACTGCACACTTGGCTGACTCTTCATCTTGGCTATTTTTGTCACCACTAGCTTGTCATCAAAGTGAATGACAGCAGAGTCCTGAAAAAGAAGAGTCCCTAGTCTTTGCAGGTAGAAAGGAAGAGGAGCTCCGATGAGAGGGGCCCACTCAATTCACAGCTTGGGAGAAGGGACCTTAGGAAAAGAGGCTGGGAAAGCAGTCTCTGGTGCCTGTGGCCATAGAATAAAGGACAGCGGAGGAGGTCTGCCTGGCTGGACCCCAGAGGAGACTGCATGGTGAACAGAAAGCACCTGCTCTTTTGAGTCTGTAGAACTTGGATTTGGTTTTTTTTTACCCACATGTAATAACATTTGTCATTTATTGAGCACCTACTATGTTCTTGACTTCAATGTTAAATCTGTAACTACATTGGGAAATAGGTAATACAAATCCTTTTTACCCACAAGGAATTTGAGACTCTTACAGGGTCTGTAGCCTTGAATTTTGTAATCTGAGATTCCATTTCCTCCTCTGTATGATGAGAATAACAATCCCTGTCCCCCAAAGCTGTTGGGATTAAATGAACCACATAGAAAAAATAGTGAACACATTTCCAAAAACCCAGTAGGTTCTTTGCTGCCCAGATCCTTTGGTGATGCTGTGTCTGGGACATTTAGCCTGGAGTGTGATCTGGTTTAGATTTTTAAATTTAAGCCCAGAAACCCAAGAACCTGCCAGGGACAGAAACTCCTTTTGGAATCTTCCTGAAATGCAAACAGTTTAAAGGTCACTGAAAACTTCATCCAGTATATATTTATATTTGTCTCGTAAACTCTTGAGGAGAATTTTCCAGCAGACGGTGGTGTCTCAGGAGACTTCTTGCCGAGGCTCCTGTAACTCATTTTTTGTTTTTTTTGGCTTCTGCTTCTTGAAAGGAAAAGGGAACTCAGTGAAAAATGTTAAACAAGGCCAAAGATATAAATGCATACAAAAATCACTAAATAAAATGTTTGAAAGCATTGCTGCAGGGGGATTTCTCAGTCATTGGTGCCAAGCAGAAGACTAGCTTTAGTACCCATGAATGTTCTCCCTCCAGACTTCTGAGAGCTCCAGGCATCTAGAATGTTTCCCTACAGACATGTGGTTGGGGGGTAAGAAGTGGGTTAATCATGTGATCTCCATGAAAATGCTTTAGCAGGTTAATGTGGGGTGTCTACAGACTTCTGTACCACTTCATCCTTCTGTAGAGATAATATAAAAATGCACAGGTCGAAGCTCAGAGAGTGATGGAGATTCATCTCTTACCAGTTGTATGCTTCCTTATTTATTTATTTTTACTTAGAGTAAAATTAAATTAAAAAAATTTTTTTGGCTCAGTATTCTATGAGTTTAACACTAAGATTTTGATTCATGTAACCATCACCACGATCAGAACATAGAACATTTCCATCACTCCAACCTATTTCTTCATGTTATTCCTTTGAGGTCACACCCTCCCCTCCCCTTAAACCCTGGCAACTACTGATCTGCTCTCCATCATTTCAGATTTGTCTTTTTGAGAAAGTCATATAAATGGAATCATACAATATATGACCTTTAGAGATTAATTTCTTTCATGCAGCATAATGCCTTCGAGATTCATCCAAGTTGTCCATATCAATAGTGTATTCCTTCTTAATTGCTCTAATCCCCCTGTTATGGACTGAATATTTGTGTCCCTCCCCAAAATCATGTGTAGAAGTCCCAACCCCCAGTGTGAATCTACTTGGAGATAGAGCCAGTAAGGAGGCAATAAAAGTTAAATGAGGTTATCAGGATGGGATCTTCAGGGCCGGTGACGTTATAAGATGAGGACACATGGATTGCCCGTGCTCCAAATAATGGCCTTGTGAAGACACATCCAGAAGGCAACGATCTGCAATCCAGGAAGAGAGCTCTCACCCAGAACTGCATTGGTCACCACCTTGATCTTGGACTTCCCAGCCTCTAGAACTGCGAGAAATATATATCTTTTCTGTCACCCCATCTGTGCTATTTTATTATGGTAGCTGGAATAAACTAATGCATCCTTCACTTCATTCTTTTTCAAAACGGTTTTGATTAATTTCTTTGCATTGCCATATGAATTTAGAATTTTGTTGGGATTTTGATTCTAATTGGTATTGCATTCCGTCTAGATTATTCGTTTTAGGAAAATCGACATTTTTACTATGTTGAGAATTGCTATCTGTGAACATTGTATGTCTCTCCAATTGTTTAGGTTTTCTTTGATTTTTTTATCGGCATTTTGAGGTATGTAGAAGAATACAGATCCTTACAAATTTTGCTAAATTTATATGTAGGTATTTTATTTGTTAATGCTGTGATAAATGGTGTCGATGTTTTAATTTTGATTTCCCTATGTTTATTGCTAGTGTGGAGAAATATTTTTTCCCTGTGTGACAATCATGCATTCTGTGAACTTATCTAACCTACTTATTAGTTGTAGGAGTTTTCCTATAAATTTTCTGCAGATTCTATGAAATTTTCTATGTAGACAGTTGTGTATTCTGAGAATAGGAACAGTTTTATTTCTTCCTTTCTAATCTCTGTCTTTTACTTCTTTTTTTGGCCTTAGGGTACTGAATATGTCCTTCAGGATAACTGAATATGAATGGTGAGAGTGGATTCTTCTCTATCATAGGGATAAAGCATTTAGATTTTCACCATTAAGTATGATGTTAGCTGTAGGTTATTTTAGATGCCTTTTTATCAGATTTAGGAAGTTTCCTTCTAGTTTGCTAAGAGTTTTTACATGAATGGGCGCTGAATTTTCTCCAATTATTTTTCTGCATCAAATAATATGATCGTGTGATTTTCTTCCTTATGTTGATAATTTTCAAAAGTGACCCAGCCTTAAATTCCAAGGATAAACCTTAATTTGTTGTGGCATATGATATATATATATACATGTATATATACATATATATATATATATATAGTTGAATTTGTTTTACTAAGTTTTTTAATGATTTTTCTGCATTCATATTCTTGAGGAATATTGGTTTGTAGTTTTCTAGTATTACCATTTATATTTTTGATATCAAGGCAATGTTGGTCTCATTAATTGAGAAGTGTTCCTTTTCTATTTACTTAAAGAGACTGTACAATTGCTGTTATTTTTTCTTTATTTTATTATTATTAGCCTTTTTTTACATCTCATGCTAACATTTATTTTCTGTTATTTATTTTTCAGCCTTATTGAAGTATGACTGACAAAATTTTATAAATTTAGGTTGTACAAGATGATTTTAACTATACAATGTGATAATTTAATATACATATACATTGGAGATTATTATTTATTTATTTATTTTTAATAAAAGCTGTATATGTTCAAGGTGTACTACTTAATGTTTTGATATACATGTATTACTAAAATGACTACTGCAGTTAAGCTAATCACCATAGCCATCTTCTTTCATAGTTACCATGTATGTGTGTGTGTGTGTGTGTGTGTGTGTGTGTGTGTGTCTGGTGAGAGCACCTGAAATCTGTTCTCTTAGCAAGTTTCCAGTATATAATACAATATTATTAACTATAGTCATTATGCTGAATTTTGTCTTTAAATGTTTGGTAGAATTCAGGTGTTATGGATTAATTCACAATTGTTAATAGCATTGTGTAACTAACATTATCTCTCACAGGACAGCAAAGGGCACTTCACATATCAAGACTCATTATGTTGACTGAATAAATGAATGAACAAATATGTCAATAGCTCAAATCTGCTCCCAGCAATTGCCAAATGCCATTTCCTTCTGATCTGTTGAGAGCCTGTCAGACTTGTTAGTATTAAGATAATACCCACCTTAGGTCTGAATCTCTACAATAGGCCTCATGGTTTAAGGACCACTTACAGGTAATGTAACCATTATTATTGGGTTGTAGTCTACCATCTTGTCATTTGCTTTCTGTTTTTTCCTTTGGCTTATTTCCTTCCTGTCTTCTTTTGGCTTTGTCCAGTATTTCTTAGTGTTACACTTTGGCTTTTCAGTATGTATTTTTTTTTTATTATTTTGTTATTTGTTTCCCAGTAGTTGTTCTGAGTCCAGCAATATGTATCCTTAAACTTACTGTAATTACAGTCAATACTGTACTTCTATGTACCCTAAACTTTGTACCTGACTCTTCCAACTCCCAAGGTTTTGATGCACACTTTACATTTCCCAAAAGTATAACATTGAAAAGTATGGCACCACTTAGCACCCTCCCTTGATTATTGTCATATCACTGGTTTTCAGAGGCTGACTAAAATGTGCATAAGTTTAGTTCTTTTTTTAACATTTATTCTGCTTGAGTTTTATTGAAATTATTGAATCTCTGTAGCAGTGTTGTTTGTTTTATTTTGTTTTGTTTTTATTTTCATCAAATTTAGGAATTTTCTGTCTTTATTTCTTTATATATGTTTTCTTCCCCAATCTCTCACTTTGTCCTTTGGGTACTCCAATTATACATATGTTAGGTGTTATTATATTAACCCATGGGCCCTTGAGGATCTTCTAATTTCATTCATTTTCACCCTCTCTCTGTCCTTCAAATTTCATGATTTCTTTTGATCAGTCTTCAAATTATCTGGCCCTTACTTCTGCTCACCCATGTGCTGTTAGACCTATAACTGAATTATTTGTTTCAATTTTTGTATTTTTCACTTTTAGTATTTCCATTTTGTTCTTTTATAATAGTTTCCATATGTCTTCCAAGTTTTCTTATCTGCTATTCATTAAGGTCCTTTGCTTCATTCTTTGAATATATTTTTATTTAGTTCATTAAACATATTTATAATTGTTGCTTATACATGTTAAGTTCAACATCTGAGACATCTTGGATTTGGTTTATATAGACTGCTTTTTATTTCTTAACTGTGAATTACATTTTTTGTTTCTTTGTATGCCTAGTGATTTTTGATTGACTAGTGGAAATGATGAATAACAGCTTGTAAAAACTGTAGATTCAATTATCCATGCCTGAAATGTTGATTCTTATTTTAGAATGAAGTTAAATTGCTGGATAATCATCTCAAATATGTGTACTCCTGTTTTTACACTTTATTAGTGAATATCTGTGCTAAGAACAAGGTATATCCAAGCCCATTTAGCTTGGCAGGACTTAACCTCTTAATTCTGTCTTACCTAGATATCCTTTTGGGACATTGTTTTGGGCTTTTTTAGGGTGAGTCTTGAGTAAATCTTACTCCAGGTCATGATCCTTCCTTCCTCTTAAGACCCTTTATATGTTCAGTAACTTTTTATTTATTAGGTGATTCAACTAATGCCTTTAGTTGGATTCTCAATTGTATGTGTTCTCCACTTTATGAAGCAAAGGATTCTTTCTCAAATAAAGGCTTTCTATTTGCTTTCCAAAGGATGTCTCCCTTCTCCCCTTCTCCTAGTCTGGCATTTTAAACCCAGATGCCAGCTTTTCCATAAGTTGGAAAGGGAATATTTGCAAAAATATTAATAGGCTTCTGAAACGTTTCTTTGCAAAGCAATATCTGGGAAAAATTTTTTAAATGTTTTTATATGTTTATATTTAATTGGAATTTGGGTGACTATTTTTAGAATTCAATCTTTTTTGGTCTTTTAAAAATAAGATATATCATACATGCAAAATAATATATCTTGCATGCATGTTCAGTTAAAAATGATAAAATGAGCACTCGTTCTCACCATTGGGCATTAAAAATACTGTCATAATCCTTAAGTCCTCTATTTATCCCTCTGCAACTGCATCTCATTCCCTTCCACTAAGAGTTAAACACTAAACTGATCATTTTGTAAAATCATTCCATTTTTAAAAATAGTTATACCATATAATATTTTATTTCTAAGTAATATATTGTTTGGTTTTGCATATACTTGACCTTCACATAATGGAACTTATTGTATATATCCTTCTTTTTGTCCCTGAACTCTTAACTTATGAGATTCGTCTATTTTTTTTCTTTTTTTTTTTTTTCAATTTTTATTGGAGTAGAGTAGATTTACAATGTTGTGTTAGTCTCTGGTGTACAGCAAAGTGAATCAGTTATACATATATATACGTATATATGCACTCTATTTTAGATTCTTTTCCCATATAGACCATTACAGAGTATTGAGTAGAGTTCCCTGTGCTATGCAGTAGGTCCTTATTAGTTATCTATTTCATATATAGTAGTGTGTATATGTCAATCCCAATCTCCCAATTTATTCCTCCCCCCTCTTACCCCCTGATAGCCATAAACTTGTTTTCTACATCTGTAACTCCATTTCTGTTTTGTAGATAAGTTCATTTGTACCTTTCATTTAGACTCCACATGTAAGAGATATCATGATATTTGTCTTTCTCTGTCTGACTTACTTCACTCAGCAATCTCCATGTTGCTGCACATGGCATTATTTTATTCTTTTTTATGGCTGAGTAATATTCTGTTGTATATATGTATCACATCTTCTTTATCCATTTCTCTATTGATGGACATGTAGGTTGTATCCATGTCCTGACTATTGTAAATTTATCTATTTTAATGTATATAGTTATGCACTCACCTATTTTCACTGATGTACAATATTTGATCATATAAATATACTATTCTTTATTCATTCTACTATTGATGGAAATCTGTGTCTTTTTGAGATTTTCTGCTCTTATGTAAAATGCATTTTCTGAATTGATAATATTTTATTTCTATTTTAATATGAAATATTGTTGATTATATTAATGGATTTTTTAAATGTTAAAACACTTTTACATTCTTGGGATATAACCAAATTGTTTATTGTAAATTACTTATTATTTAAGCATTTCTGAATTCAGTGACAATGTAAATTTTAGAATTTCTGCCTCTTGGTCCATGAGTACAATTGCCTTGCAATGTTTCTTTTTTGAAGTATTCTCTGATTTTGATATTATGGTAGACAAAATTCTAAAAATGTCCCTAAAATACCATTTCCTAATCCCTGGAACCTGTGAGTATGAGATATCACTGCTATGATTATTTCATGTTTTATGTCATACTGATTTTAAAATAAGATCATCCAGGTGGTTCTAATCTAATTGTATGAACCCTTTTAAAAGCAGAGAGTTTTCTCTAGCTGGATGAAGAAGAATAAGTCAGAGAGATTGAAAGCACGAAGGGCATTTGACTCATCATTTTTGCTCGAAGATGGAAGGGAACATGTGAAAAAGAATACAGGTAGACTCAAGGACATGAGAGAAAGACACTCTCAGACAACCACCAGCAAGGGAAATTGGGACCTCATTCTACAACCTGTAGAAATTGAATTCTGTCAACCACCTGAATGATCTTAAAAGTGGATTTTTCTTAGAGCCTCCAGATGAGGACGCATACCAGCCAACATCTTGATTTCAGCATTGTGATATGCTGAACATAAAACACAGCAGAGTCTGTGTGGACTAAGACTTACACAACGGTGAACTAATAAATTGATTGTTTTAAGCAATTAAGTTTGTGATAATTTGTTATGTAGCAATAGAAAACAAATACAAGTATCAAGGATACAGTAATCTCATTAAATGAGTTGTGAGGTCTTTGATTTTCAATTCTCCAGAAGACTTTGGAATTTGCTGTCACTTCAATGTTTAGTAAAATTTGCCAGAGTCCATGCCTTTTAACTAGAGACTATAGCCCATTTATTATATATCTATCAAATTAATTTAAACAAAATAAGTTTGATTTTGTTTCTACCATTTTATATTGTGACTTCTATTTGTCTCTCTTTAACTCAATATCTTTTTTCTCTCTTTTTTTTTAACTCCTTTTCAATTGATTGAGGTTTTAAAATATTCCCTTCATTTTATCTGTTTCCTTTGACTAACTTTGAAGTTACATACTGTATCCCTTCTTTTGCCATTATCCTAGAAATTTGAGCTTTTATATTTAATTTTAAAATATCCAAATGTAACCAATATTCACTATTCCTAAAATACAAGGATTTTAGACCATGGGGCAGAAACAGTACTCACCAAACATTCTAATTCTCACCCTTATATTCCCAAGCCTCCTTTGCAGATATTTGGAGGCAAAGTGACTACTTTTGGCCAATAGGCAAAGGACAGAAGAGATATATGTCACCTCAGTGGTTAGACAGTTAAAAACCCTCTTCTTCTGACCCAGGACCTTGGCTTGGAAGCTACTTGGAGGCTTTCCAGGTCTTTACAGACCACACAGCTGGTGTGAATTTTGTGCAGACTGACTGATTCTAAGCCCTTGTGAGTCTTAGCTAGTAGTTTAGGAAATGCATGGGGATATTTTTTCCACCCAGGGCTGAGGAGGGACCTGGTGATTATTCCTAAGTTTCTCTCTATTGGGGTGGGAGTGGTTACTATTTCATCCCTTAAGAGTATTAGCTTTTGGGGGGTTCTGTTTTTGTCCAGGCTCAGGATTTGTTCTCTTGTCTTTGTGCACATTTGTGGCCATTGAAACCCAAGCACTAACCCACCAGGGCTTGGGAAATACTGCCAGGGTAAATACCAGCTCTAAAGAGTTCCAGAAAGTAACCAGAAAGGTTACTTTCTGGTTTTGAGCTTCTCCTAATCTCTGGACTTTGAGCATTTCTCCTTTTTCTTACCAGCTCAGCCATCTATTTGAGAAATTTTTTCGTAATATTTTCACCTGAGATTTATTTATTTTATACAAAAAGGAGTCTTCTAGAGATATTGACTACCCTATTGCCCAATATGAGGCAGGTATCAAGAATCTCTATTTTTTTTTTGCCTAATTACAAACAACAGAAGGTAATTAATGTCTTCTAAAACATATTTTTAAAAGCAAAAGAAGTACCAAGAATGGTCATTTACTGGAAGAGAAGTGGTGAAGTTTATGGTGTTGGGTGTGTGAATGCCTATGTTTGTAATATGCATAGTGAGATATATTTATAAAAAAATTAACTCAATCCAAAAACCATTTAAGGCCATTGCTATGCTCATGATATTGGGTTGAAAGGTAACAAATTACTTGCAATTCCCCACTGCTTTTTGGCCTCATGTTTCCGTACATCTATTCCTTTGGCTTATAATCTCTTCCTTTGCTATTATCTCTTTAATTATGCAATGAATATCTAGTGTGTACCACCCAGTGGCTGATAGTTTGCACCACCAGGGATAACTGCTGAATAAGCAAGAGATTACTGGGGTCATCACAATTAAAATAATAGTATGTGACATGTGCCAGGCATGGTAATCATGATTTTCAGTTATTTTCTTTAATTCTTCTCAAAACGAAATCCATTAGGTAGATGTAGGTACTATTGCTTTAACTAGAGGAAACGAAGTTTTCAAGAGGTTAAACAACTTGCCCAATGCCACAAAGTTAGTAAGTACCAATGATGGGATTTGAGGTTGTGTGTCTTGAAACCAATGCCTATAACTCTCAACTGTGGGGCTGCCTCTCTCAGCCCCATTCCGGAGGTTGGAGAGCATCACTCTACTATGACCCAAGCAAGCCTGTCCCACCAGAAGCTGAGGCTTTCAGGATAATGCCAGAGGATAAAACCATGACGACACGCTATTGGGAATATTTTTTATAGAATATTAGAAAATACATTTTTCTTTTCTTGAAGCTCTTAGCTTCCCAAAATTTACTGTCAATTAACATTTATTGGCTCCCAAATGGGAACAGAAGCAGATAACCATGATATGGTTGGAGCTTATCTTGTAGGCTCCAACCTTTGTGACTTTGGGCTAGTCACAGTGACAGAAGCTATTCCTAGGCAGACAACCTGAGTTAAAAATCCAGCCCTCACAGTTGTTTGCGGGATCCAGGGCAAATCCTACTATCTTTCTTTATTCATGTCTATGAAATAAAAGGCTGATCTTTATGTATGGGGCAGTTAAGGCAATAAAGGAGAATTGTACAACACTTAGGGGAATGCCTGGCACATAGGAGATCTTCTTAATTGGTTGCTTTTTTATTATTAGTTCCTGATTTTTGTATTTATCAAGCCTTTAGTGGAGGAATGGGATAGTATTTGTGTTTAAAATCAAATTAAAAAAAAGGTAAAAGTGATTATTTGCTTATTCAATATTCATTTATCCAATTTTCATCAAGAACTTACTACATACAAGTATAGAATTATTTGAGTTATGACACTGGCTTTTAAGTAAAGAAAACATGAGATAAAGAAGCTTAACTTTGGATATTTACTCTGAAAAATAGGGGGAAAGATTTGAATACCATTTCACCCTACCCTGAGGGAGGGGCTGAGTGGCCTTGTAGGCTGATTAGATACGAATTCTCAAGGAGCAGGGTGTCAGGCTGGCTGGACATTTCTGAGCTAGGCCAACCTGGAAAATAAGGAGACCTTTACCTTGAAAGAGAGGAGGTGTGGGAGAAACAATGATTTCTTTTTCCCCTGGAAGAAGCTGATGAGTTCAGATTTAGACCTGAAGACTGTGAAAAATCGAGGCATCTCTCAACATAATTTGCCATTGCAAAATTAAATTGTAAGTGAATAAATAAAGTACATTATGTCTTTATAAGAAGAAACTAAACTAGATTTATTAATTGTCCAATCTAAACTTCCAACAGTCAAAAACGGCTAATAAAATGATGGCATAATTAATTGTATTTCCTTGTATGGGAGGCAGTGCACAGAGCAAAAAGAAAAGAAAAAGATCACAAATTTATCCGCTCACACTGACTTACTATGTGAGCTTAGTATTGAGATCATTTGCCCTTGCTATCCCATTTTCCTTTAATACTAAAATGTGGATGATAATACTTATGAGAATATTTTGAGGATTGAACTAAAATGCAAGTTGAAAACATCTGATGTAGTGCCTGGTGCTGGTCTCCATAAATGACAGCCATGGTTATGTTTCTGTATATATAGTTATCTACTTGCCAATCTACTTTATCTATTAGTCTTACTTTATGTACAGTACAGAGGATGTAAATTCGGTGTGGGCAGCGATTGTGTTGGCTTCCTTCAACACTGTATTCCCAGCATACAGCACCTGACAGAGGAGGCTCTCAATAAGTATGAATGTTGATAATAAAGCACAAGGGTTGGGGGCGATGGAGAATGGAGTAGCGATTAGTTCAGGGCCAGATGTTGATCCACGGGGGTTTTTCACAGTGACTCTCAAGGCCCGAGTGGGGACCCTGGGAGAGGAAGGCTCTCTGCTTCTGCACATGCGCCCAAAGTAGCCCATGGCTTTGGCTGCTGCCACCACCCGCCTTCCTGAAAGCATAAAGGGAGTCACCTGTCATGAAGCTGACATGATAAAAAGCAACATGAGCAGACAGAAAGAAATGAGGTCCTTGGCAACCCCATGGAGCCACTAGATCAGCCTTCTCCAGAAGCCCTACTTACTTCTATCTTTTTAGGTCCCATTAACGCCCATAGCAGCTGGAGCTGAATTTTCTGTTATTTCCAGCCAAATACACCCTAGATGATAGCCCCACTGACCTGGAATTTTCTCACCTTTTAAAATGGGAAGAATGATATTTACTATAACATAGATTATATGTTCGTTTGTATCAATCCACTACTGCCCCATTAACGTTGTTTTAAAAACCACCCCTAAATCTCAGTCATTTATCCGTAAACTTCTGTTCTTGTGCTCATAAGTCTGCAGGTCATTATCAGCTTAGGTGATTTAGGATGGGCTTAGTGGGGTATAAGGCTGCCCTAGAGTGTATGGACAGCAGACAAATATTTTGCGCAGGGCCCTGAGTAGATAAACACTTGGAGTCACTGTAAGTCAGTGTGTGAGTACCATTCTGGCAGTCCAGTCACACGTTCCACGAAAGAAACATGGCACTTCCCCGAGAGCGTGCCTGTGTCCAGGGGCACAACTGACTGTGCAGCTCTGCTTCCGAGCACGGTTGCCTGGGTTTGCTTCTAGGCTGTGGGATGGAGGCCTGCTAGTATTGTTTCATTTTGGTCCCAGACTAAACAAGGAGTTCAGTCTAGAAAAGGAGTCAATCACATGAACATACAACTACAATAAAATGAATCTGTGCTAATAATAATTTACTGAGCACGTAGCATAGCCAGAATCTTGCCTTAATTTATTTAATCTACTCAAAAGTTCTATGAGGCATAATTTACGCAAGGCTGACACAGCTAGTTAGTGGCACGAGATTCAAAACCAGAAACGTCCCTCTAGAATCTTCAAGCGCCATTGCCATGGTGTGTGTATAATGAAAATAGCACCAAGCAAAAATTTGTATGGGAAAGTTAATTGTCAACTATTAAAAGCCCCATATAGAAGCCAATTGTTATTTTTATTGTCTTTCATCTATTCCTCCAAATAGATTAGTAGAAGGTCAAAGTTGGAAAATGTCTTAGAGAGAGTCTGGTCCACTCATCAGACATTTTGTAAATAAGGAAACTGAGGCCCAGAGAGGAGGAGAGACTGCCTTGGTCATGCAGCTGGTTAATGTTCTCATCTCCAAGCCCAGGGCTCCAGTGGCTGTAACAAATACATTTCTAGAAGATGTCATGCCACCTGCACTGAGAGTTTGGGTTGACGCTGTGGAAAGAGATGCCGTCCAACTGCCCAGTAATGTGGCCCTGGGCATACAGGACAAATGTGCATTTATCGGCCTTCGGCTATCTAGAACCATATTGTAGACATAAGACCATTGGCTCTCCAGGCTTCAGTACCCTGCCGACCAGCCACACATCTCTGAGTCAGTACCACGGGAGTGGGGCTGAAAGGTATTAGGTAATAGAAACTGGGCCATCTCACCCACTCAGTCCATACTAATAATGGCTTTTGGAGATATTTTTTGCACGCTCAAAGATTGCTAAAGTGCAGTGGTTTTCAAATTTTTTGATGTCAGAATGCTTTCGCACTCTTTAAAATTATTAAGAATCTCAAAGGCCTTCTGTTTGTATGAGTTATGTCTATTAATACTTATATTAGAAATTAAAACTGAGGAAGTTAAAATATGTGTATAATTCATGCAAATATAACTATAATAAGTCAATTACTTATTGACATAACATTTTTTTAAAAAAATTAATTAATTTCTTTTTGGCTATGTTGGGTCTTCGTTTCTGTGCGAGGGCTTTCTCTAGTTGCGGCAAGCGGGGGCCACTCTTCATCGCGGTGCGCGGGCCTCTCACTATCGCGGCCTCTCTCGTTGCGGAGCACAGGCTCCAGACGCGCAGGCTCAGTAGTTGTGGCTCACGGGCCCAGTTGCTCCGCAGCATGTGGGATCTTCCCAGACCAGGGCTCGAACCTGTGTCCCCTGCATTAGCAGACAGACTCTCAACCACTGCGCCACCAGGGAAGCCCAGACATAACATATTTTAATAAAATAACTATTTTTAAAATAAAATACTTAGTAGCGAGAGATTGTTTTACACCTTTTGTAAATCTCTTTAATGTCTGGATTCTCATATCTGCTTTTGCCTTCAATCTGATGTGTTGTATTGTTTTGACTGTGGTACATGAAGTAACAAAAGATCACTTACGTGGTTTCAGATTCTGCATTACAACAACTGCTTAAGAAACTACAGCGTGTCGAGTTTTAGTATAGTATCAAGGGTGTGTTTGGGAAAGAGTGAGAAGGTACAAGGTCATTGTCGTTTCGTCTCTGCCATCAATAAGGTTAATAGAGGCTGTGTGCATTACGGGGTTTCCCCAGACCTCTGGACAGTTGTACAAGCCACAGGTGATGTCAGAACTAAGATGTCTCGAACACAATGAGACAACCTCCATCGACCTCGACAAAGAACTCTCGGGACAGCTGTCTATGTCCCTTCTCAGAATCTCCCCTGCCCTGTGCAGAGCAGCGGTCCCTATTCAGCGCTGGGGGTGGGCGGGAAGGAGTGGGTGGGTGGTGATCGAGAGGCAAAGGCAGGTCACAGAGCCCTGCAGTGAACGACCACGTAAGGTTTGAGGGTATAATTCTAAATCAACTCACACACAAGAGTGTCCTCAGAGTTTCTTAGCCGGCAGTTCACAGATGGTTTGCAAAAGAAGTCTGTGAATACTCTGAAATTTTATGCAAAACTTTCCTTGTACACAGGTGCAATTTTAGGAGGAAGTCGGGCTTTATTTCCCAGGTTTTAATAAAGATCCCCATAACCCCAAGTACTTGAGATGCACTGGGAGGGATGTAGGAGATTCAGAAATAAATAAAACCTTAATCTGTAGAACCATTTTCCCCACTTGGCAAAACAAAGTGTAGAACTGAAAAGCAATTAGACTTAATTTCACTTCCTAGACCCAAGTTAACTCTGTTACTCATTAACTGTGTGACTTCAACCAATTACTCAACCTCTCTGTTTCCTGTTCTGTAATCACACCTACTTAGATGTTTGAGAGGGAGGGAGGAGGGGGAGGTTTGAAATAAAATAATCTAAACAAATGTCTAGCGCATAGCAGGCAATCCAATATCACAGTGAATTACTTTTACTATTATTATTACTGATACGCTGGGGGTGCCCAGAGAACAGAGAGATTTTTTGGCTGAGTTTTTTTGGCGACAGTACTTAGAGAAAAAAACACTGTCTGGCTAGAGGCCTCTGTCTCCGTGTGTTCTGGCAGCGTTGTTCTTGGCTGTTCCTGGCTGGTGTCTGTCTTTACCTTGAACTGCCCTAAGATTAGAATTTCTTGTAAACAGTGACTTAATTATTCATCTGCATCCTTTTGCAATGCTGGGCTGCTTCCCCCGTGAACAGGGAGTTGCCTGCCTCTCCTGTGGTTGCCAGGGGGACTGGAATTAACTTGTGTGATCGCCCTTCTTAAAGGGAACTACCGGCAGCCCCCTTGGGATGAGTGCAGAAAAGCCCACGGATTCCCGGTCACACCACTCAGCACACCTACCTTCTCCCAGGGGCCTCGTGCAGGGACCCGCGTGAGCTCCAAGTGGGCTTTTCAGGCACAGCTGAGTGGTCAGAAGGAAGTATGTTGGAGGAAGAAGCAGAGGGGGTCACCAGGAAGAGTGTTAGCCAGCAGACCAAGGGGCTAGCCGCAAATAAAAGGGAATTCCAGTCTGATTCATCGTGGGTCAAGGTAGATTCTTCTGCTAATTAACTTCTGTGGCCAAGCTCTGAGCTAAGGAGAGCCCTCTGCAACTAGAGATTCCTGTTCACCCTCAAACGTCCTCTCCTTCTGGAAGCCTTGCCTGTCTCCCCAGGCAGAGGTAGATGTTTCTTCCTCTGTCGATTGATGTAAAAATGTACCCCCAGTACTGACACCTCCCAGGGCAGCCTATTCAGTGTTTCTCTTCCATTAGACCCAGGCCCTGTGCCTTCCAGATTCCTCATCTTCAAAGCCTGGCACCCGTCTGATGGTAATGAGAGAGATCGAGGCAGACAAGAGGGGAGGGGGGGAGGGAGGGGGGGAGGGAAGAAATCTGTGCTGGTTCTGGAGTGAGAAAGACATGTATTCTCTTGCAGCTCCACTACGTACTTGATGTAAAACCTGAAGCAAACGGTTAACCTTCTCCGGGATTTAGCTTCTCTATCTGGAAAAGGCAGGGGGAAGGGGCATGCTCCTTGCCTTGCAGGATTGTTTTGGGGATCAAATAAGCTTAATATGTGCAAATGAAGAGAGATGGGATTGAGGTAATTATGATGCAGCTTCCACTTAAGAAATAATGTGTTCCACCCTCTAAAATTCTATTGTTCCTAGGCTCTGATTGCAACAGGACATCTCTACACTAAAGTTTCTGCTGATTTGCGTTCAGCATCTGCGGGCTTATTTTCCCGGTGCTCTTGGCACGGCCCCTGGGATGTCCTCTGATCAGGCTGTGGTCACTGCCCTTGCCCAGACCTGGCCATCTCTCTCCTATGACAGCTGGGGGTTCCCACCGAGCTCCAGAACTCCAGTCCCTTCCCTCCTGGCCATCCTCCACCAAGCATCCTGAGTGGTCTCCTGAGAACCCAGGTCCACCCATGAGGTCCCCAAGGCCATCCCAAGTCCCTGGCATGGCCCACGTGTTGCGGTGGTCCTGGCTCCTGTGAGGTGTGGTTCACCCGTTTCCTCTCCTGTCATTCCCACACCAATCCTGGGCTTCCTGAAATCACTGCGCCGCTTCCCGTCTCCCTGCCTTGCTCTGCACGGGCTGTGGCTTTCACTGGGGCACCTTCTTTGCCCCCTTTTGTTCACCCATCCTCCAGGAAACTCCCTTTCTCCTTTAAGTCTCACTTCCGAGATTTCTTCTGATTTCCTCCTAGACAGATTTCACTGTGCTGCACTTGAGATCCTATAACCCTTATGCACATCACTATCTGAGCTCAGACTGCCTTGCTTTCTGATTAATTATTTCCTGATATGTCTATCTCCCCCAGTAGCTCCTACAAGGCAAAGGCCTGGGACTTATTCTCGGTTGAATTCTCGGTTACATGGGAAGCGAGTAGATGATAAATGGATACACTTTGAATGCATCCACCCCTTCCAAAGACCAGTGAAGGGTGTGATCCCCTGAGAGGATCATTGACTGACGTGTGGATTAAGGCCTGGTGACCCCTTTATTTCAAGACAAAGGGTCCCCGCCTTTCAGTTAGCGTTGCTTGCTTTTTGTCCAGTGGAAGCTCTCTGGTCCACACTTCCTCTCCTGTTATATCAGCCTAGTGCCCCTTCACCCCTGGACTGCAAGCCTTGTGAGGGCGGGGCCCCATCTGACTCGTTCCTGCACCCGCTTCCCCAGTGTCCAGCGTGGGGCTAGAGCCATACCGCCCTTCTTCCCCAGAAAAGGCTATTTCTTTCCTTCAACGTCCTCGGGGAACAGCAGAGCTGACACTTAGGAGCCCAGTGTTATGAAATGGCTACCCTGCCCGGCAGGGATGGTGCCTCCCTGCTTCCTTCATCACATGCCATCAAATGACTCCATCAATATTCAGACACCTCAGGCTGCTTCTGTCTGCTCCCTGCTCACAGCAGGTGGCCCAGGCCGCCGCACTCTCCATTTTTCGGCCTCTCTCTTCTCTTTCATTTTCTTCTTCCTTTCTCTAAATGCAGTCACTACAATAAATTAAACTTTCATGGCTCCATTTCCTTCTTTCCCATCATGGAAGCCTGACATATTTCCTCAAGGAAATACTTTCAAAATCATAATTGAAACGCAATCATTCATAATAGAAATGGGAGGAGGAGAGTCATAGATTTAGCTCTCGTTTCTGGTGGCAGACACGTTAATGACATTTTCTATTTCCTCTCATTACCACATGGCACGTCTCCAGCAGGCCACGCCCGCCTGCCTCTCTCTCCCTCTCTCCCCAGGCTGAACCCACTCTCCCTCGCACTCACAGCAGCCTGAAGGCAAACTTGGGAACACAAAACCCACCATGTCACTCTAGCGGTTTAAAATCCAACAGAGGGGCTTCCCTGGTGGCGCAGTGGTTGAGAGTCTGCCTGCCAATGCAGAGGACACGGGTTCGAGCCCTGGTCTGGGAAGATCCCACATGCCGCGGAGCAACTAGGCCCGTGAGCCACAATTGCTGAGCCTGCGCGTCTGGAGCCTGTGCTCCGCAACAAGAAAGGCCGCGATGGTGAGAGGCCCGCGCACCGCGATGAAGAGTGGCCCCCGCTCACCGCAACTAGAGAAAGCCCTCGCACAGAAACGAAGACCCAGCACAGCCATAAATCAATCAATCAATCAATCAATCAATAATAAATGGATCATCACATTTAAAAAAAAAATAAAATAAATCCATCAGAGTTCTGCCCTGCTGTGCACAAGTCCTTGGTGGGGGTCAGAAGGTCCAGTGCTTCACTCTTCTGTCCTAAGGGCCGGCCGTACTAAGCCGGTTTACTCCCCTGAATGCACTTGACCTCTTCCTGCTCCGAGTTTTCCATAGGCTGCTGCCTTTTCCAGGAATACCTTTCCCCTTGAGCGTGTCAGGAAGACCACCTCCAGCCGGTGCTCGTCTCCCTGTGCACCTGCTCTGCGGACAAGGCCAGCTCCCCGCCTCATCCTGGCAGCACCGGCCTCTCCGGTTGTCCTCCTCCACCTAGTAAGGCTGAATTCCTGGTTTCCTCTTCTGTGTCCCTGTGGTTGCGGAGCTTAACGTTGCTGTTACACTTATGACACCAATTATGATTGTGATAATTATGATCATCACTTTCCGTCTCCTTATCTCCTGCCCCCTCCCCTCCCAGTAATGCACAGACAAGTGCAGTAAACTGTCAGCAAATTGAGGCAGGACCTTTGTTTACCTATTTCTGAGTTATCAGGATGTAGCCCAGGGCCTGTTCAGAGTAAGTCTTCTTTGAAATAACTGAAAAATGTAAACCGAATAAAAAATAGTCCTATTGTGCTTATAAACAAAAGATGATATAGAGAAACCACCATGAAGCAATTATTAAGACTAATTCATTTCTAACTTAAAAAGAGGAGGAATTGATATTTCCAGGGGATTCTGAACTGACTAAGGTGGGAATTGTGATTTGAGATACAAGAAAGGACTACACAGGTCTCCATACAGCCAGACTTCTTGGATGGAGACCCTCTCATGGAGAGTTGATGGAGACCCTCTCAGGAGTTGGGGAAGATTCCTCAGGGTCCTTTCCAACTTAACTAAATTGTCCCCATGCCGTGATCCTGAAGCAAGTGCCACTTCTTCCCAGAACTAGAGCCTTGCAGAGATGTGGTTGAGCCTGGGATTAAAGGAAAATCTACAGATGTGCACCTTTATGCATACTTTTCGAAACAGTCTCCTATATCTTGATCCAAGTAGAAAAAACAAATGAAAACTGACTACCTATACCCAAAATATGACTACACATAAAATCCTGTGTTGCCCAATCAGTTTTCACTTTGTGGTTAACCCTCTTAAGCCTCCCCAGCAGGATGCACAGCTTTGGAACTGCAGGCTGATTGGAAACGCCTGTCTCCCATCATATTGCTCAATGACCCGGGGTCATAAAACAAGTACATGGACAGCAGCCTGTCTTTTTTTAAACTTTAATATTTTGTTCATCAAGGATTTTTGAATTAATTTTGATTTTTAAAAAATACTGCATTCAAATATTTATCTTGACTTCTGAATTTTAATTTTTTTGGTGCATACTTAAATGTCGCACCCAAGATCAGTGCTTTCGGGGCCTCCACTCATCCCACTTCTGCCCCTCAACTACCCCTAATGACATCAGCCCGGTTCCCCCTTCTCCTCTGAGCTCCTTTTCCTCAAGGAGCATTCAATCCAACGGGGAAGATAAGCTTGTTAACAATTTTTTGCCAGGTAGAATGAACGATTGCGACAAAAACAGGCGTAACTGAAGTTCATCTGAAAGGGCATAACTAAGCGCAATGGTGGGTTTCAGGGAGGACTGGAAGTGGAAGGGGGTGTTGGCATTGAAAGAAAAATAGATCTTTAATAAACCAAGAAAAAGAAAGGGCATTCCAGGTAGGAGGAATAGCACGGACAAAAGCTTAGCGATAACACTGTTTAGGAAAGTCCTATGCGAGCAGAGGGTCTGAAAAGCTCCCTTATATGGAGGCGGAGAGTGGTGCAGGGCTAGGATGCTCGGCTTGATGGACAGGTTCCAGAGCTGGCCTGACCGCGACAGAGAGGATTCCAGCCTTCTAGAATAGACACAACAGGTCAGAACCGGTTCTTCTGGAGGTGAGCTCCTCAGGAAAAGAGAGGGCACCCCGTTGCTGACAAGGCCAGCTCCCCCTGCAGGTGCCAAGTGCTGGAGCTCTCAACCACGCTGGACTTCTTTCTTCTGGGCCCAGGGGCCCTCGCCGTCCCAGTCAGGAGCTGCCCACTAGACCTCAGGCAGCAAGGGGAGGAGGAGAAAGTTCTGCTTCTCAGGATGACGTTAACAGGAATGGGGCTGCCTGAAAAACAGACATTTTGAAGGCGTGAGAGGAAACCTGTGATGCGTGGAGTATTGTGTTGTAACAGGAGGAGACCTTCCAGCCCCACCACCCCCTGTGCTGTGGCATCTGCAAGTCAAGGCAGGATCCGGGTGCCCGCTCGGCGCTTCAAGGCCTCTGTGCTCTCACTCGCCCAGTGCCATCCTCTAATCAGGACGTGAGTCTTCTCCCCTTCAGAACTTTATTTTTAATTGAAGTATAGTTGATTTACAATGTTGTGTTACTTTCTGGTGTACAGCAAAGTGACTCGGTTATACACGTATGGATAGATAGATGATAGATAGATAGATTCTTTTCATATTCTTTTCCATTATGGTTTATTATAGGATATTGAATATAGTTCCCCATGCTATACAGCAGGATCTTGTTGTTTATTTTGTATTTAGTAGTGTGTATCTGTTAATCCCAAACTCCTAAATTATCCCTCCCTACACCCTTTCACCTTTGGTAACTCTGTCTATGTCTGTGAGTCTGCTTCAGTTTTGTAAATAAGTTCATTTGCAACATTTTTTAGATTCCACATATAAGTAATATAATATGATATTTGTCTTTCTCTGTCTGGCTTACTTCACTTAGTATGACAATCTCTAGGTCCATCCATGTTGCTGCAAATGTCATTATTGTATTCTTTTTTATGGCTGAGTAGTATTCCATTATATATATACACCACATCTTCTTTATCCATTCATCTGTTAATGGACATTTACATTGCTTCCATGTCTTGGCTATTGTAAATACTGCTGCAATGAACATTGGGGTGCAGGTATCTTTTCGAATTAGAGTTTTCTCCATATATATGCTCAGGAGTGGGATTGCTGGATCATATGGCAACTCTATTTTTAGTTTTTTAAGCAACCTCTATCCTGTTTTCTATAGTGGCTGCGCCAATTTACATTCCTACCAGCAGTGTAGGAGGGTTCCCCTTCGGAACTCTTAATGAACAACAGGACAATCGCCATCCAGTCACATCGAGAGGGGTGTCTCTCTGCTGTCCTCGCCGATGCCTGTGGAACGTTTCTCTCCCAAGAGTTTGGCAGACAGGCGGCTTCATTCCTCTCTTGGCTTCCTTTCCCTGTCACACCGCAGGTGGCTTTCAGAAAACACATTCCACATCTTTATCATCTCTTGTGCAAGTGGGTGGCCTCCTCTCCGACCCTGGCTGATAGTTCTGCCCTGGGCTGGGACCCTGGGGGGACAGTACTCCAGATGCCCAGGGGAGGAAAAGGGAGCCAGAATTTACCGAGTGGTCTCTGGGTTGGGATTCTAGCTGTATTCTTTCTCCTGTGTGTTTTATTTCAATCACATCAATGTTACACGAGAGAGTTTTAGTCCTTTTGGACAAATAAGGAAGCGAACTCCTGCAGAGGAAGTAATTTGCCTAAAGTCACTCACTTAGAACCAGATTCTCTGACTCTTAAGCCAACACGTTTTCTTTTCTTAAGGCACTGTTTCATTCCTGAGGTGCCTAGGTCTTTCCTGGAGAGAGACTGAGACAGATAAGAAAAAGAGAAAGAATGTCTGAAGAAAAGAGAAACCACTGCAAGAGTAAATGTGTCAGTTCGTCTATCATTTCATTGAAATCATACTTGAGGAGCCTCTCTCATAGGCCTGGCTGTGCTGCAGTCCCCACCCCACACTCTCCATCTGAAAAACTTCTCCTTCAAGCTGTGCTCCAAAGCCAACTTTCTGAGATGTCTTCCATGACACTGCTCCAAAATGAGGCAAAATAAATGGCTTCCTCCTCCTGGCTCCCTAAATGGGTTGTATGAATTTTGCACTATAGCTGTTAACATTAATTCAGCTACGTGCTGTCAACTAAAAATGAGAGTCAGACAGACAGACAGGCAGAGACAGAGACAGAGTTAATTTTATGTGTCAACTTGACTGGGACGTGGGGTTTCCAGTTATTGGGTTAAACATTTTTCTGGGTGTGTCTGTGAGGGTGTTTCTCCATGAGATGAACAGTTGAATCAGTACGTAAGTGAAGCAGAGCGCCCCTTTTAATGTGGGTGGCCCTCATCCAATCCACTGAAGGTCTGAATAACAAAAAGGTAGGGTCAGAAAGAATTCTCTCTCTTCCTGACTGTCTTAGAGCTGGGACATAGGTCTTCTCCAGCCTTCGGACTTGGACTCAAATTGGAATTATACCATCAGCTGTCCTGGGTCTCCAGTTTGTGGACTGCCGATCTTGGGATATGTCAGCCTTCCTAAGGAATTAGCTCCTGTGATTTTTAGATATATCTTGCTGGTTCATTTTCTCTGGAGAACTCTGACTGAATACAGAGAGAAAGAGAGAGAGAGAGAGAGGAGAGAGAGAGAGAGGCTCACCCACTGTTATACTCAGTGAGTGTGTCCCAGGGTGAGCATGAGATGGGAAGTGAACACCTGAAGATGTCCCCATGGCTCTGAGCTCTGGGGGCCTCAGTATGAGCCCCTCACTCTGCTGTGGGTCCCTCCAAGCCATATTTTTTTCACACACACAGGCTCGGAACCAACGTAACTGCTTAATTGGGGGCCCATTTGAAGAAAGGATGACCCAGTGTCATTTTGAATACATGTGTTTTTTGCCACATAGGCATAATTTTAGAATATTGTCTTCATATATAATGTGATTCCATTGTTTGTATACGTGTGTATGTGCGTGTGCACGCATGTGAGTATAGCAGAGTGTGGTAGGTATGTATGTGACTCATTGGAATTTTTTCATTGACATCGAAAGCAATATTGGTTTCTTGGTTTCCTGAGAGAGTTTATGTACAATCAGATTATATGAGTGACACTTTTCCAAAATAGCTCAATATATATATATATATATTTTTTTTTTGGTACCTACCTGAAGTGGATTATGCCCTGAGACCAGCCTTTCCATCCATCCCAACAGTTCTCTAAGAAGTAAAGAATGTAAGTGGAAAGTATACTGTCTGCTCTTGTCATCAGCCTAATCTCCTTTACCAGGCTTCGTAACACTTGGATTAGAAATTGTGGTTTAGGCTTGAGGTTCAATTTGGACTTTGGTCTCTGAATCTAAAGTTTTAGATCTGCTTACTCAGGTATGCCTGAAGTCTGGAAAGAAAGAAGAGTAAAGAGAGAGAGACCTGATAATTCAAATTAGTGATTGTGCAGAAGATAAGAGCCTGCCTTTGGAGGGACCAGGATCCCAAGCGAGAACTGGCTTTGATTGAAGAGACTCCTCTGTCTATTAGTAAAACGTGGCCTAATAAATTCCAGTTCTTACCTATCAGATTAATAAATCCTCTCCCTTTGGGGAAATGTTTGAGTGGGTAGTTTATTTTAAGTCATGCTCCACAATGGAAAGAAGGGAAAATTATTTTCCAGAGTTTACATTCTTAATGAGGAGAAGTAGAAAAGTCTTCACCCTCTAACCCCTGTCCCTCCAACTTCCCTCCCCAACCCATCAATGGGAGAACATCTGTGGATATCCTGCAAATGGAGGCGTGGCTCAGATATGATAGACCTTGTGAGCTGGGTCAAGGAGTTTGGATACAAATCACTGGTAATTACTAAACAGCATAGTTATAGGATCAGATTTGAATTTTTTTAATTTTTTAATTTTTTGGCTGCATTGGTTCTTCATTGCTGCGCGTGGGCTTTTCTCTAGTTGCAGCGAGCAGTGATTTCTCTTGTTGTGGAGCACGGGCTCTAGGTGCACAGGCTTCAGTAGTTGCAGCATGCAGGCTTCAGTAGTTGTGGTGCGCAGGCTCAGTAATTGTGGCTCGCGGGCTGTAGAGCGCAGACTCAGTAGTTGTGGCGCACGGGCTCAGTTGCTCTGCAGCATGTGCGATCTTCCCAGACCAGGGATCGGACCTGTGTCCCCTGCATTGGCAGATGGATTCTTAATCACTGCACCACCAGGGAAGTCCCAGGATCAGATTTGTATTTTTAAGTCATCACTCTGATTATGATTGAAAAATACTTGTCAGAGGAGCAAGAGAGCAAATAAGATTCTTTTACAAAGATTTAGGGAACGGTTGACCATGGCTCGGTCTGGGATAGTGGCAGTGGGACGGGGGAAAGTGGTGAGTCTGAAAGGTCCTCAAGGGGTGACTGGATGGGAGTGGGATGAGTCAGAGAGAGGAGTCCTGTGATGCTCTGTGTTTCTAGATTGAGCAACTGTGTGGATTGTGCTGGAACAATGGCTGAGTTGCTGTTTTGGATAGCAGGAAATTATGAGATCAGTAGGAGATACACCAGGTTTTAATTAACTCTGAGTCACCCAAGTGAAGTTGCCTTAACATGGTTGGATATATGGGTATGGATTTCAGGAGAAAAGACTGGGCTGGAACCCAGCATTGGAGAGATGTTGACATATACATAATAAATGTATCCAGGGATGAACGATTTCCAGGGAAGAAGGACTTTCCATGCTCAAAGCAGGAACATTTCAGGCAAACCAAGAGAGTCGACCACCCTACTCATAAGCAAATGTGCTAGAGAATGAAATACTAAAGAGACCAGTAGAAAGGGGTTCTTTAGCTAGCCTCAAAAATGAGTCAACAAACAAAAAATCAGGGCTTTACTTACAGTCAAGAGAGTAGCCCCAATGGGGCAAGACTGTAGAGATTTCGGGAAGCACTCAGGCCCTGTGCCTATTTAGATGCCTGACTATTTTTTTTTTTTTTTTTTTTTTTTTTTTTAACATCTTTATTGAAGTATAATTGCCTTACAATGGTGTGTTAGCTTCTGCTTTATAACAAAGTGAATCAGTTATACATATACAATATGTTCCCATTTCTCTTCCCTCTTGCATCTCCCTCCCTCCCACCCTCCCCATCCCATCCCTCTAGATGGTCACAAAGCACCGAGCTGATCTCCCTGTGCTATGCGGCTGCTTCCCACTAGTTATCTATTTTACATTTGGTAGTGTATATATGTCCATGACACTCTCTTACCCTGTCACATCTCACCCCACCCCCTCCCCATATCCTCAAGTCCATTCTCTAGTAGGTCTGTGTCTTTATTCCCGTCTTGCCACTAGGTTCTTCATGGCCTTTTTTTTTTTTTTTTTTTTTCCCCTTAGATTCCGTATATATGTGTTAGCATACTGTATTTGTTTTTCTCTTTCTGACTTACTTCACTCTGTATGACAGACTCTAACTCCATCCACCTCATTACAAATACCTCCATTTCATTTCTTTTTATGGCTGAGTAATATTCCATTGTATATATGTGCCACATCTTCTTTTAGATGCCTGACTATTGTAATTAGCCTTTATTTGTTCACATGAGAGTGTTATTATTTCACTCAAAACAATAGTTTTAGGGTCTCCATTGCTTAGACCACAGTGTTCGAATTTCTCATTTAAACACGTTTCTCTACAGTTATAATCTAGCCCTCCTTCTTCATTTCCCCTTCTTAATCCCAATGCTCTAGCCACACAGAATCACTTTCTACCCAAAGAGGATCCATTCCCTGCCCCTGAGGACCCAGCATCCAGAGTCCAGCTCAGGGCTTCTCCTTCCTAAGGCCTCCCCTCCCCATCCTGTGCTTGTCGTCTGCCCAACACACATTTGTGAGGCTCTCAAGTTTCAGGCTCTGTCCAAGTTCTGTAGATAAAGACATAACTGCAAGGACAGTCATGGTCTGAGAGGAAACTTCTGGGTTGAGACTCCCTGTCGATGCTCCCAGAGCCCTTAGTTTCTATCTAGCAGAAGCCCTGTGTCTTAGTTGCTTTCCTGAGCATCAGAAGGAAAGAGGGTGTTTTGGAAAGAACACTGGGCTCAGGAGCCCACGAGACCACTCTCCCAACTCTGCTGCCCACTTCCCTCCACTCACCTTCATTTTTGAACCTCCATTTGCTCATTCCTAAGATAACCTCACAAAGTTGCAATAAAGATCTAATAAAACAACTGATATAAGCATGCCTCGTTCACTACGGAAAAAAAATTCTTTTTCTTACTTACTGCCCAAGGTCAGAGAGCGTGAGTCAGCTTTACATGCATAAAACAAACTTGCCGTAGCTGTTTCTGGTATAGATTCGGTCACTCCATTAATGGTAAATAAAATCTGAGGGGGTCGGGGTGGGGAGGAGGGGGAACTCGGCACTGAAATGAGATGCAATCAGGCTAAAGGACAAACTTTGCTGCTTTTCTTTATTCCTAGGCAGAAAACTTGGCGATTTTCCTTGGGTTTCGAAAACAAGATGAAAGAGAAGGAAGGAGAGAAGTTCTGACATGTCTGACGTCTCATGCCTACAGGGGACTCATTCTTCTATAGAAACAGGGGGGCTGATGGTTTTTTCTTTTTAAGCTGGATCTTAGAATTGTAGACATGCATATCCCTATAGCTCTAGGGGCGCTAAAGAGACTCTGACTCCCTTCCAAAGTGCAAGTGAGGAAACTGAAGCCCTGAGAAGACACTGAGTGATCTGAGCTGGAAACAATGAAAAGGAACGAAAAGACCAGAAAGTTGGGCTCCCAGCTGGTGATCCAGGGCCCCTTCCTTCTGCCCCAGTCGTGCCTTCTTCCCCAGGCAGCAGGCATCCTTAACTGCCTCGCAGCAAGCACTGTCAATGATTCATCAATTGGCAGCTTTCTTATTTTTTGGTCTGGAGCCACTTTAAATGTGATCAACAAAGTTACTTTTTAAAAATAATGCCATATCCAAATAAAAACGTCTCTTGTCCTGTCCAGACCAGGTGGAGTACGTCTTTGTCTCAGGAGGGAGAAAAGGTAATTCATGTCAGAGATAATATGTTAAATGAGTGAAAATAAGTAATTTTAACAGTCATTGTCTAAAGCTGAGTAGGATGCCAATATTTATTGATGTGGTTTTCTTCTCTGGTAGTGTTTTTGTATTGCTGATGGACCCTTGCAATCAATCAGGCACTTTTGATTTGTTAAAAGAAAAAGAAAAAAAATAGAGAGGAGGACAATTTAGGAAGTGGAAAAGATAGTCTCAAGTTGGGTATCAGGGTAAAGGCACATAAAATGCATGAAAGCCCTCCCCTTTTGTTTGCAGGCCTTGTGGCTGGTGCAGGTCTGAGGTCTCTGCTGTTGTGCAGGAAAAGGTGGGAGCTCCCCTCCACCCTTCCCCTTCCTGCCCCTCCACTGGTTGAACAAGCAAGAGAAGGTCAGGACAACTCATACCGAAAACCAAGGAACCCAGGGCCATGCAAATCAGGGTCACCTAGCAGGGCTGCTGCTTCTCTAAGCCTAGGTCATACCAAGCGTACAAAAAGCCAATAAAATAAACACAGAGGAGATTTAGAGCCAGGTCAATTAGGCAGAAGGGCATATCTCAGTCATTAAACATACGCTGTAAATAGAGGAATTGTATGATACAAGAATTTTATCTCGATAAAGCTGCTACCAAAAAAATTGCAACATCCTCCTATCCACATGCATATAGACAACTGTTACACTGTATGCAGGTGTCATAATATCACCTTTCTGAATATCAAAGCTACTTTGCATTTGTGCAGCTTCTTGTTTACACAGAGCTCTCATAAACTTGACTCAAGGCTTCCTCACCACTGAGTTGAACAGAAAAATAGGGATAAGGAAACAGAGGCCTTATCCCTACAAAAGAATTCATTTTCCTAAGGCCACACAGCTAATGAATGCCAGAAGCAGAGCCTCTGTTACTCCACCCGCTACTAGGGTCTATATGGAGGTGAGGATATGGGTTTCACCAACATTTGGATTTTTTCATGGCTACTATGAACTCTAATGGTAAAGAGGGAGTGCTAGGAAAGAGCAAGAAATTATTTCTTAGAAGGAAATTCTAAATAGATGGTTTCTATTAAGGTCCAGAAATATTCAACACAACTGAAAAAAATTCTGGAGTCTCTATTATGTATCAAGTCTATGCAGCCTTCAGTTACTCCATGTGTAAAATGAGGGACTTTTAGGGGGACCCTGCACAAATTGAAGATTTGCTGAATCCAAATTTCTTTTTTTATTGGAGTATAGTTGATTTACAATGTTGTGTTAGTTTCAGGTGTACAGCAAAGTGAATCAGTTATATATGTACATATATATTGAATATAGATATGTATTTATATCAATTTTTTTCAGATTCTTTTCCCATATAGGTTATTATAGAATATTGAGTAGAGTTCCCTATGCTACACAGTAGGTCCTTATTAGTTATCTATTTTATACATAGTAGCGTGTATATGTTAATCCCAATTTCCTAATTTCTTAGAGAATCAACATTCAGAGTGGTGAATTCTAACATGACCCTGAGTCACTGAAGGTCTCTCCCTGAGAGAAGGAGTCATTGAGCCTTGAATAATGCGTAGGCTCAGAATTTGGGAGAAGATAGCACCGAGGAGAGGACTGGTATATACAAGCCTATGAACTCAAACATTCAAGAAATGTATTAGCAGACTTAAGTGGATATAAAATATTCTGGGAGGGGAAAAATTTGACAGGAAGTGGAAATCATAAAATTTGGAATTGCAGAGAGAATCTGAGAATTGGAAAATGGTGGAAAGCTTTAAATGAGAGGTGCAGAGCTGAGGCAGAGGAAGAAACTGACCACCTCAAAGCCACCCAGCAACAAGATAGCACCAGAAGTCGGGTTTCTTGATTCCTGGCCCAGCTCTAATTCGACCCCTCCAGATTTTATATCTGAACATGAGAGTACAGCCCAGAAATCTTTGCTGATTCAATCTTTCTGCCTCTGCACCTAAATGCCACCCATGCCTCCCCCAGAAGCCGCTGGTTTGAGGTTTACCAGTGAGAGCTCCAAAACCACAAGTCTAAGTCAGTGGAACCCAGAGTTGTCAAAAAAATCACCCAAAAATCCAGGGAAAAGGAAACAGATGACTTGAGTTTCAAACATTTTCATTGTACTCCATAGATGATGTTTTCATACAAAGATGCAACACAAATAGATAGCGTGGAGGCCATTGTTTTTTTCTATTAAATAATTACCCTCCAAATTGTCAGAACCCTCAGCAGGAGCCTACTTTTAAAATTTGAGGGCTGCCCTGCAAAGCGAACTGCTGTTCTTTCTGTTATTAGTGATGTGGTTTTTTTCCTTTCCTGTGTACTAATTATTTTATGAAAGAGAGAGGTATTTAATATTGAAATCTCTGCCCTCAGTGCTCTGATCTGGGAAACTCAGTTATAAAAGTACTAGCAGGACATCTCCACCTGCATGTCCCATTGGCACTGTATCCTCATCATGGGGTGAATGGAATTAGTCTCCCCCGTACAAGTTCTACCCCTGAAGTTCCCATCTTAAGGGGAAGAATCCCCACTGCTCAGCCATGCCATCCAGAAAGACAGGAGTCGGGATTGACACACTGGTTACGGAATAGATTTTGTACCTGAACATCTTGGGTTGGCATCCTGGTTCTGACATTTAGTTACTTCAACTGCCTAAATAGTAATTTCCTCATCTTTAAAATTAGAGCAATAATACCTATCCATGACTTTGTTTTGAAGAATAAGTAAGAAAATACACTTTACAACACTTAGCGCGGAGCCTGGTCCGTATTAAGTAATTGATAAGTGCTAGTTACACACATTATAGCTCTGATTCATAGCTTGCTGAATCCTGCCATGGAGCACAGGGCATAGCATATAGTAAGCACATAATAACTATTTGATCCCTAAAAGAATGAATGAATTTGAATCCTAATGACATTCCGTGAACTTGGTATTTTACATCATATCTTATTTAACTTTCCCAAAACACTGATGGTGGATATTATTCCTCTTATGTCTTGAGGAAACCAAGGCTGTGTTGGAATACTTGAAATACATTCTTCTGAATAATACATTTGGTGTCTTTGAACCATGAAGACAGATACATCTGTGTACTGTAGAAATACTAACAAAGGTCTACTTACTAAGTTAGAAAAAAGATGGTGTTCACCCCATATTCAGAACCTGTGGAAGATTCAGGAAAGTTGTTGCAGTATTCCTTAGGAGTATGTACCAGAGTGAGTGTGCTCTTAGTGTGCCAGACGCCATTCTAGTGCTTTCTCATGCCACCCTTGTAGGCACCCAACATGACTTGGGAGTGGGTGCTATTGTACCCATTTGACAGAGACGGGAACTGAGATTCAGGGAGTCAGCATAATGTTTCCACCTTACTCCGCTTGTGAGTTTTACAGTCAGATCTCAAACCCAGGTCTGGGTGACTCCAGTGCCCTCATTCTTTTCCACAACAACACACGGCCTCCCATGGGTTTCCTGAAATAGAATCAGAAACCTGTAGGACTCATAATCCTCCTCGTCACAAAGCCATCTCAAAAATGTCTGCCTTGAAAAAGACTTTAAGGGCAAGAGGTCAAGCAATCCTCCCTGAGGTTGGAATCTCCTCTACAACATCTTCCCTCAAAGACATCCAGGGACAGAGATCCGACCATCCCCAGGGATGGTTAGTAAGACCGAGCGGCACAGAAGGTCTCTGGTTCAACCTCTCATTATACGGATCATGACATTAAGGCCCAAAGAAATGATACGTCACCCAGGATCACCCACAGCGTAGCAAATGCCCAGATGACTGAGGGTAGTTTTCTAGAGCTGCTTCACCAGACCCCGAAGCCAAACTGAACAGAGTTGAAAGATAACACTACCAAAGCACAGACTATTCAGCCCAAGGTTTCATTAAAGTAGAAGAAGATTTCTCCAACTCATGTTGACAAGATCTACACTTTCCAGATTGGTCTCTCACCGTGGAATTTATAATTCCTCTGAAATGATTTCTTTTCCCTGCCCAATTTCCTGTAAGTAAAGGCAGCAATAAACTCAGATAAGATGGGTTAAGGATGTTACAGTTGACAAAACCTTATCCTGATGTTTACATTAACCCTGTGAAGAAGGCAGTGCAGGAATTAGGGTCTCCATTTGTCAGACAAGGTACAAGATGAAATATTGTATTTGTCAGTATGGTAGGCAAATGGCTACAAGAGGAAACCTTGAATATGTGAAACTACTGAGCTGTGAGATCTTTATCATTCTTATTGGAGTCCGATGTGGTTTGGCAGCAGGAAGGTAGAGCGCGTTCTTCTCCATCCATTCAGAGATCCTGTTTCCTCCCCTCTAATGGTCTATAACCCCCTAGACCTTGGAGTCCTCTGCCATCCTGGTCTAGAAGATGAAGGAAGAAACAGTATGTGGAGGATCCCATGAGAGGTTTGAATGGTCCAGGCTTGGAAGCAGAAAATAAAGCTTCTGCTCAGGAGTACATCAGCCAGAACGCAGGCTTATAGTCATACCTGGTGTAAGGGGGTGGTACAGGTAACCTAACTGTGTGCTCAGGAGGAAGAACAAATTGGTTTGGTGGTTTTAGTAAACATTTGATAGTTTCTGTCATAATCATCTTGATTTCCCAGTATATCAGGTAGGGATCTGAGCTAGGATTTCAACACAATTATTCTAATGACTAGTATAAGGTCCTTTTCAAGTCTCTATCCTGCAGGAATATGAATCTTAAGTATCACCTTCAAGGTAGTAAATCAGGTTCCTATGATTTTGTTTTCTTCTGCTAACCTTGCTTATTACCATCTTTGGTAACTTGCAAGTTCTGGAGACACTTCTTACCCCACAGAGGGCTTGGAGCCATCCCAGTGCAGTCTGGGACCCACATATTTCTCATTATTCACTGTCCAAATTCAGATTCCTCTAGCATCTTTTTGGGAATCTTCCCGAGATTATCTTTGTTAAATATTTATTTAGTCAACATTTTACCAAGTGCCTGTTTTGTGTTAGGGGCCATCAACATTCTGGACACCAGAGATCTAGAAATAAATTAAACACAGGATTTGTGTTATAAAAGCTTACACACTGCTTAATAGAGAAAGTAGGAAGATAAGTGATTAAAAACGAGGTTGACAAGTTTTGTAATAAATGTGGGCACAAAGAGTAATGTAAATATAGGGAGAATGAAAGTAATTGTGCCTGGGGAAGCTTTCAAGGTGGAAGCAATTTTTAAGGTTAAATTTGAAGGGTAAGTAGTGATTCCCAACGAGAACACATTATAGGCAGAAGCAAAATGTTGTACCCAGGGCTAGAAATATGAAGATATTATACTTGTGCAAGTTAATTCCAAAGGATCCTTGCTTTATTGAATTCCCCAGTGGTGTGTTCTTATTTTGAAGAGGTCCTTATTGCACTGCCCTACCCAATAATACGTTTGCCGATTACATTAATCTAAGACCTTTAGACAATCTGAGTTAATGGAGTGACAAATGAACGGATTTGTGACGTTCCAGTATGGCAGTGAGGGTATCTATTTTTGGTAGGGGGTCCTTATGGTGCCTTTTCAATCATTGATCAGTACACATTGTACTGATTTCAGGAAAGTCTGCCTTTGACTGCTGGCCAAGTCGATGTAGAGAAACGGTCTGGTGGGAGGACTCAGTGCTTTCTGCAGAAGGAACACTCCTCAGAAACCACAGAAGTGGAGCTTCACCATCCTGTACCCTCCCACGTTAACGGTGCCTCCTGGTCCACAACCTTCTCTCAGAAGCAATGACACTGAGCCTTTTTGTCTCCAGTGTGTGCCAACCACGTCCCTGTGGTTACCAGATGCATTGGTTTTGCAACGAAAGGCTAAATGAGCCTGAAAGGAAACCATGAGTCTGACCTTAGACGATTTCATGTTCTCAACCTCACTGAGTCATCAGTGAATTTATGGGCCAGGTGAGGAATTTCCAGAGATGAAATGTCATGCAATGATTCCCCAAAACGTGACTCTGGGGAAAAGGGAGAAGAAAAAAATGTTAGGACGACCGGTCTTCAGATCTGGAAACATTCTCTCATATTCCCATCCATAAATTTTTTACCTTGTGAATTTTTCAGGGGTTCTGTATTCCCTTTTTGACTCTTCAGCTTGTCCTTAGGGAGTATGGATTTTATTCTGGCTGTGAGCTGACCCTTCTTATTATAGCTGAAATGAAAATCCTTGACTTAAGAGCAATGGCATCTTTAGCTTGAACCACAAGGTTATCCTGGCTCATTGGAAGGAGAAGCACTTTGTTTAATGGAATATCAGTGGGAGCCAGTTGATTTTCTATGCATGTTGTTTTCATTAATGTGTTTATCTTTACACAGCTATGTGCATTTCTTTCTTCACGTGTGCTAGTTGTCTTAGCAGAATGTGGCTTCCCTAATCTCATTTCTAACAGAAATCTTTGTGTATCCACAGTTTACCCCATCTAACATTTAGAAATTGTTTCATTCTTCATCCTGTTACCTTGTTAATTATACATTCTTTTACTATTCTTTTAGTGACTATCCGAGTATTACACCATGCATCTCTCCATATTACAGTCTAATGCAAATGATGACTTTTACTACTCCCAAAGTACTGCTGGAAACTTACAGCTCCCTGAATTCCTCTCTACTCCTGCCTTGTACATTAATGCCTATTAGGCCTTTTCATTTAAATTCCCAGGACAATCCAGCTACTGTATTTTTTACAGTCCTTATTGACTCAATTGCCTCCACATTTACTCTCTGCTGTGTTCTTCATTCCCTCAAATATTCTCATGTTTCTATTGGGAACTATTTTCCTTCTCTCAGGTGATAAATCTCCTTTGCTTTTGTTTATCATAAAAACTATTCATTTCCTCCTCATGTTGTAGGAATATTTTTATTGGGTATGAAACTCTAGGTGAGTATTTATTTATTTTTGGTATTTAACCTGCTTGAGGCTCATTGAGCTTCCTGAATATTTGGATTGATGTCTTTCATCAATTTTGGAAAATTCTTGGCCATTGTCTCCTTGGCTATTCCTCTGGCCTGTTTCCTCTTATCTTTCTAGGACTCAATTACACATATGTGAAAATGTCTGTGCATGCCCCACTGTCTCTTATGCTCTTATTCTGTTTTATTTTTGTTTTCTCTTCTTTTTTTTTTCTCTCTACTCTCCACTTTGGGTATTTTCTCTTGACCTGGCCCTCAGTTCATTAATTCTGTATTCCGTTGTTAAAATCTACTGTCAAATCCATCCACTGAAGTTCTAATATAGTGCGTTTTTCATTCCTAAATGACCACTTGGTTTTCTACTATAAATCCCACTTTTCTGGTGAAATTCTCTGTCATTTTGTTTATTTTGCTATCTTTTTCACTCTCGTCTTAAAATACTAACGCTAAATATTTTAAAGCCTTTCTGTGATAACTCCAATATCTGAGATCAATTGCAGGTTTGTTTCACCCACAAGGGCCAATCTTAGTTCTTTCACTCATGCCCAGAGCCTGCAATATCCCAGCACAGGCAGGAGGGAAGGGCAGCTGTCCATCATCAGCTCTCTTCGGAATGACTCTCTGTTTTCTGGAATTTTAGAACTTTTATTTCTTACCCTTTCCACAGCTCTCTGATACCTTTAAAATATGTGGGTTTTTGGAACTTGCTTGGCTTTTTGTGGTCATTTCCAGAGGGAACGCTGGCCTATGTGACTTACTCCATTCTACACACTATTGTTCCCTGAATGCTTCATGGGACTGCTCCCTTGCTGTCTTTGCTTCTTCTCTACCCTCCGCCTGGAAATCTGAAAAGTAGTTTTGTGCTTATGCCTCCTGTTGATGAACAAGCTCAGGATGCACAGATTTAAGGGATTAGCTGGGATGCAGGACTTTCAGTGCTAAAACTGGCACAGTCTTGTGCAAACTAGGATGGTTGGTCCTCTTATGGCTTGCCCTCCTCACATTCACCACCTGTAAAAAATCTGACAAAGTCCTATTCATACTTCAGATCAAAAGTAAATGTCATTTCTCTGTGATGCTCTCTCTACCCTCCAACATGTCCTCCAAGGCTGAGTAAGGTACCCCTCTGGCACCTCTATCATGACCCATCTCAAAATCTATTTTGATGATTTGTTTTTTTTTTTTTTTGTTTCCAGGCATATTATAAGCTGCTGGAAGCTGGAACTCTTCTTTTTATTCTATAGTTCCACTGTAGAGCCTTGTACCTGGCACAGAATATGCTCTTAGTAACTTAATGACTGTATTCATTTACTTATGCATTACTTATTCATTCATTGAATTTATGAATTCAGTGCTTTTTTACTGAGTATTTTCTGTGTGCCTGGTTTGGGGCAACTGGAAGGAAAACAGCTGTTGTCTTACTTTCATATACTATCAAGTGAAGAAGCAGGTTTAATAAATGGCTCTCATTTTCACTATTTCATTCAATAAGTACATATTATCTTTCCTATTATTTAGAAAACAAAACCAAGAATTACAAAAGGGTTGGGCAATTTGCCCAAGACTTTTTGGCTAGTAAGTTATACATCAGAGTACAGGTTCAGTGGTTTCATTTTATAGGTGACCTCAAATAAATTGGCTTAAAAGGGGGAATGTCCCTTACAGAAATGATATCATTACTTTAAAAAATGACTCTCTTCATGATTTCTTATGACTTCATGTTTTGGCCTAGATCTGTGCTTTCTGAAAGGACTCTTCACTGGGATGAAAATGTCCTATTTCTGCATAAAACATTATGGTAACTATTTGTCTCATGTATCTGTTGAGGACTTGAATTGTGTCTAATGTTACTGAACAGTGAACTTCTCATTTTATTTAATGTTAAATTAAGTAACTGTGTAGCTAGTGGCACCCCTATTGGACAGCACATGTCTAAACTCTAAGTGAATGCCACTTTTTTAATATCAAAGACAAGATCTGGTATCAAAGAGTCAGCAGAGAAACAAGACTTTTTTATGCTAAAAAAAAAAAAAAAAAAACTCCTTGTTGGGAATCTGGTTTTTCTCAACACACAGCTTGGCTTCTCATCACTTTAAAATATTTTATCAGCTGAAAGGTCAGGAAATCTTAGCTCTCTATGTTCAAGGACCCAATTTCAGTCAGCCTTAGGCCTACACAGGGAAGTTTATGTACTAGACACACATTATGAAAGCCAAGAGGAAGTATGTCTACAACAAATCCTTAGAACCAGGAGGCCAGGGCTTAACAGAGAGGAAACTCATAGATTCTACTTTTGAGTTAAAAAGAACATGCATAGAGTAAACTCTCTGTAGACGTGAATTAGACTCCAATGCCTGAGACCTTAATGTACTTCCTGTCAGCTGCTTTCATACATCTTATCAGAGATACATTGGTACCTTTGTATTTTGGGGAACCATAACAGTAGTGGATGAGAATCGGACTTTTTCATACAGACACACAGCAACTAACTCCCCATCGAGAGGATATAATAATTATCACTGTTTATACATTTATATCATTATTGCCCCTACTCTAAACATAAGAAAATTATAATTCAGAGAGTTTAAACTTCTCGTCCAAATTAGTCATGTGTCACCTGCTCTTCCGGATTTGATGCTGATTTTCAATAAGCCATTCTTCCTCTGTCTCTACCAGTGCCCTGCTTTGTTGGGGCTCCGGATTTCCACACTGAATATAATAGGTTAGAGTGTACAGCCATGTGTATCTGGGCACACAGAAGTGCTTTGTGATGGGCACCCTTGGTGGGGAAAGGAAGCACTGTGAGCTGGGGCAACACCTGCCACCTTCACATGGGATGCCTTTGAGTCCCAGCTCCATGATCACCCCTTCTGGAGAGTCTGGAATCAGCTACCTGCTACTCACCATTAGTTTTTCTTGAGTACTGAAAATGATATTCAAATCCAAACAATAACAGCTAGTATGAATACATTAAACAAACTGGTATTGCTTATTAGTTCTCACGCAATATATATGACTCTCCTGTATCATCTCCTCTTTAGAGATGAAGATGGGGAGGCTGCACAGAATATAACAATCTGATCTGGCTTCAAATCAATGTAGCCTTTCAAACTAGCTACGAAGAAAGAGGTTTCTTTGGTTTTAAGTACTTAGATCGTCGTCATTGACTGAATGCAACTGGAACATTTTACTCCTTGGGCTGTATCTACACAGCTGCATCAGGACCAAATCTTCTATCTGGAATGACTTGGCAGACCTTTTCTTGCAGTGAACCACAGCCTGACACTTGATTACTCCAAATTGATTCCAACAAGAGACATTTGTTTTTGTTTCTTATGATTTCACTCAATTAGGTAAGGTTTCTTTTTCCATCCCTCTATTTATTGTTTGTTTGTTGTTTAAGAAAATATTTTTTCAGATACTCAGAATTCTTTTCTTTTTAACATTGCACAGATACTTTTCTATTTTAAAATCACATCTCCAGAAAGGCAGGAGAAATGGGATGGGGTGCCAAGTTTGGTTTCACTGGTTGAGACGAGTATGTGGCACAAGAACTTAGTTGAACTGAGTAAGTCCTGTCTACCCTTGACCGCAGCATGGTGACCTTCCAAAGTAGCCACAATGGGCCTGGGAGGTCACATCAGGACTCAACCAGATTTGCTGAGATGATGTCCTAGTTTCCTAAGACAGCTGTAACAAATGACCACAAACTGGTGGCGTAAAACAACAGAAATTTATTCTCTCACAGTTCTGGAGGTCAGAATTCCAAGGTCAAGGTGTCAGAGGGCCATGCCCTCTATGAAGCCAGTCTGAGAGCCTCTATTCCATGCCTCCATCTAGATACTGAGAATTCTTAAATCCGAATAGGGAAAGATTATTTCAGGACCTCTAATGCTATCCTCACTGCCTCTGAATCTTCCAGAAGAAATGTGGTGGGCTTTGGTCTCAAAGGGGCTGGCTTCAAATAACAGTTCTGATATGAAGTAACTGTGTGACCTCAGGCAGGCCACAGCACCTCTGTGAATCTGAATTTCCTCGGCTGTGTACTGAAAATAGTGCTTGCTCTGTAGATTAAATAAAACTATTAAAGCAATAGAAGATTGAATGGCCCAGAGTAGGTTCTTATTACAATGTTATCAACTCTGAGAGTATAAATAATATATTCCAGATGTTTACAGAAGAATCCAAATAGCAAATATTTGCCTCATTATTGAATAATGTGATACTATGTCCCAAATTTTTGTTTGGAATATGTGGTTACTCCTTATATCAAATAAATAAATAAGTGAATAAATAAACAAACCACTTTATCCCTGAGGGTTTTATTTTCCCCAGTGTTTGTCCCTAAGCTTTGAAATCATGACTACTGTTGATTAGTTGGTCAACAGGCTCTGTTCTTTGGCTATCACTGAGTTGGCTTTCTAGAAGTGTCTCTGTATATATATTCACTGCAGCCTCCAGTATAACTAAGCACACAGATATAGCCTTCAGAGTCAAGCCTGTGATGATAAATAAGACCTTCCTATTATCTGTTAATTATAAAATAAAAACATAGGCTATCAGATTGGTAGAGGTCCTTTGATGTTATTTGGTCAAACCTCTCCATTTAAAGAAGGGAAAATGAAGCTAGGAAGGGAAAATTCTTAGGCAAGAGTGTAAAATTGTGGGTGAGCAAGAGCTAGAACTGGGATGCGGTCTCTCCAGTCCTGACTATCAAAATGCTAAGCCCTTCCCCCAGAAGGCGTTTCAAGTTCTGCACATCTTCTGAGCTATGCCAGTGTTCAGCTCTGATAAGGGTATTTCTACTAGGACTATAACCTTCCTGGATCCATAGCTCTGAGGACAAACTCGGAAGTTTGCTTCAGTGTCCCTGTACCAAATCCCAGGGACAGTTATGTCTACACAGATGGTCTTCTGAAGACAGCAAACTCCTACAGAGATGCCATGCTCCACAGACTCCTGTCACTAGCTCTGTCTAACAACTGGAACTTTCCCTGGTGCAACTAGGAGAAATGCCATGTGTTCCAAGACAACCTGGTATTCTTGCACTAGACAGCTTGGCTTGAGGCTGTCCCCAAACCACATAGTGACGCCAGAAGACTTGGTTTCCATTCCATTTAATTCATGGTGAAAACTACTTGCATCTATTTGCATTTTACTTTGACCTCAACCCCTACATATAGTGAATCACAAAATCTTACTGTCTCTACCTCCTAACTATTCCTCATCTCTCCTTTTTTTTCTTGTGTCCTTGCAAACCAACAACCTGTCTGGCCACTTTGGTCTCTTGTCCGGACTACCATATACACATACCACTCTTTTCCCTCCCTCCAATCCATCCTCCTCATAGTAACCAGATAAATCTTTCTAAAACATAATAGCAATGATGTCTTGATTAAAGCCTTTCAAAGGATCTTCGCTGTTTGTAAGGATCTGCATGGTCTGGCCTCTGGTAATTCCTCTAAGCGTCAGATGTTAGCATTATTTCTTCCCTCCCTACAAACCAGCTTATCGATATCACCTTTGTAATCATCTCAAGCTCTGTCTTACCCTCTGTCCTTCACACACTGTTCCCTGTTCTTGAAATATATTTGACCACCTCCTTTGCCGTGTTTCATGCTGACTTATCATTTGAAGTCTTAGCTTAAATGTCAGCCCTCCCAGTTTTCATTCTGTGGACTCTTTAGATTATATCCACAACTAGCTATATCGTCTTAGAACACATCCTGTACTGTAGCACTCATCACATTTGCTTATTTAGTTGCCTCTCATTATGTCCTAATTATACTGTAAACTCAGAGGTGGGTAGGGACTCTACTGGATCTCCAGCACAAGTCACAGGGCTTAAAACATGATCTCTTCCAGGGCAAGGAATATATATAGTTACCACTGTACCTGTTGTACTCACCCTACCACAGAGCCTAGAGCAGGGTCTGATACCCAGTAAACCCTCATCACAGTTTGCTGAGTAAAGTAAATGGAAACATTAGTTGTTGTTGTTGTTTGAACCACCAAAATATGGCATCACATTAACAAATGCCAGAGAGCGTGCGTGTGGTCCAGATCCACAAAAAAACAAACCTCTGTCCAAAGCATCTGCATCTGGCACAATTTTCAACTCAAAGAGCCTTGATTCAAATGCAGTGTGAACCACTAATCCTCAGAGTTAGCTGGGGATGCTGAAAGGAATCACTGGGGAGAGAAGGGAGGTCTGGGACAGCTTAGCTTCTTAAAAGAAGAAAACCAGAAATGAGACTTGAAATCTGACCTCAATCAGATTCATGCAGGTAGACAGGCTCGAAATGCTGCTTCTTCTCAAGGGCTGTATGATGGAAGGGCCTCGTCACCAGAGCTGAGCTCTCCAGGGCCGCTCAGCATGAGGACATGGTACCAAAGTCTGGCTTGAAGTTTAATGGAATCCATCACTTTTACTAGAAGGTGTTCAAGCAGCACAGCATAGAATATCCTTCAGCAGTGCCTGAATGGCTTTAATTGATGCTGAGACAGAACATTCAGTTCGTTCTCTGGAAGATGTAGCCTTGGAGCAGATGAGGAATGCAGTGTGCGTGTGTGTGTGTGTGTGTGTGTGTGTGTGTGTGTGTGTTTCTTTTCCTTCCTTCTTCACACTCCTACCAGTTAAATTCCACAAACTGCCAGCAAAGAACTTCCAAATCGAGAGATACAATCAAGTGTCACACCCCGTGGGGCTGGGTGGGCGGTGTCTCTCTTGTTTGGCCTTGGCTTAAATGAAGTGTGATGTTCTGAGGGATAACTGTTCAGAGGAAACTGACAGTTAAAGATGAAGGTCAGCTCCCAGCATCTATCTCTGCTGAATGAGATAACATCAGAACACACTTGAAGTGCTGCAGGCAAGGGTGAGAACCAGCTTATGACGGAGGCCGGCAGAGAAACCTCCCAGCAGCTTCAGGGATATCTGGCCAAAGAAAGACTAGAGTTGAGGACCTGCTATATGCAGACATCATACATTGATTTAATCTGGATAACCATCCTAGTATCATTCTTTTACAGATGAAAGATCTGAGGATCAGAGAAAGTAAGTGACTGGTCTCAGGTCAAACATACACCACTCAAGTTGAGGTCAAGTTTATCCATCCAAGGAGCCTCTCCTTTTCACTTCGCCAAAACACTAAGTGCTCACTGACCCCTGGCTGACCCCACTCTCCTGTGATGTGTTGGCTTCAAGGTGTTTGCTGGAAAGTCTCTGATGAGCAGAATGCCTCGCACATCACAGGGCACCTGGAGAAACCCCAAGTCTTTGCTGTGAGGCACTTTCCTTTCCAAAAAATAATACAACAGATGTAATATAGTGATAAACCAGCTAAGGCTCAGAGACACTTATTAAATCACTTGCCTAGTGTCACACAATCAGGATTGAACTCAACTGTAGCTGAGAAACAATTCTGTGCTCTTTCCACCATTCTTCACTGCTTTTAAAAGACATAGAGAAGGTTCTTCTGAATTTTCATAGTATTTTCCATCCATAAGTCTCTATGCGTGTGTGTGTGTGCATCCGTGTGTGTCGTTTCCATCTTGTTGCTTTTCTCTCTTAAATTAAGCTTGGAACTCAGAGCTCTAGCATCGTGGCGACTAGATATACAGTTTCTTCTCCCAACTGATGGCCTCCAAGTCCAAGAAGCTGTTAGTGAGCCCCTCACTGCTCAAACCCTTGACGTTCCCTGGTTTCACCCACCATTGTGATGGTCTGAGCCTATAACATAATTAGAGAAATTAGTTCAAATCTCAAAGGAGATAACGCCTTTGAATAAAAAATGTAAATTACAACAAAGAGAATGGTACTTGTTGTAATGATGTTTACTCCAATCACATAGGATATGATTCTACCACTGATTAGTATTTGTAAGTATTGTTGCAGGACTGTCTGCAAATCATTTCAAAGCAGACAAAAATCTCCCAGAGAAGGTTACAACTTGACTCCCCCATTTCCTCATTCCTTCTGTGATGTTACTTACTGCTCCTTCCCTCTCCACAGCCCCGAGGCAATTTGACCCTACACAAGATACCAGAATTTGCTTCCTTGAACACAATCAATTCATGGTCAGATTTACTTACTCTGTCACATATGTTTGATCATTTCTCATTGCTTATACAATGAAGTACAAGTGCCATGGCCTGGTAACCTGGTGTTTGAGACCCTTTATGAGCTGTCACCTTGCTCTGTGCCTGCCTCATGCCCCACTACTTGTTCCTACAGACCATAAGTTTTAGTCTGGACTAGTCATCGTTTACTGAACACACCTGTAAAGATAATCCCTCCTCCCTCTGACACCTGTTCCACCATCTGTGTCTGTCAAAATCCTACTTATAGGCTGTACTGAGCTCAAATGACAATCATTAAGGCTTCTTCTCAAGTCAAGCTGGAAATCATCTTTCTTATCTTTGGATTCTTCATAGTGCATAGTTAGGAGGCCCTTTGCAGAATATATATATATATATATATATATATGTGTATATGTATACACACACATATATATGTATGTATATATACACACACACACATATATATATCCGAATCACTTTGCTATACACCTGAAACTAACACAGTATTGTAAATCAACTATAGTTCAATAAAAAAAAAAAGTACCCATGGTTGTCATGCTATTAAAACTATTCATCTATAGTCTCACTTCTTTGTAAAGTTCCTTTTATTTATTTTACACAACTTCTCTGTACTTTCATCAGGACACTGTGACTTACACATGGTAGGAGCTATGTAAACTTTGCTTAAAAATACTTTTCACACTTCTCAAATGATTACATGCCCTGCTCTTACCTTAACACCACATTTTGAATAATCCAATGTTCCAATTTTATGTATACCTAAAAAAGGAAATGCATTTACTTAATTTCTGGTGATTTAACTGTGGCACAATGCTTTTTATCACAGAGAATTTGTATTTTATATTTATCACAAGGGTTCTTTTAGACATGTGAGACACTGTTTTTAATCTTATACCACTTATGCAATCATGAAAAAGAAAATATGTCAGGTTAATTTGTTAAAGGACCCTCAATCTACTTCCTACTCAGAATGACTTGTCTGAAATAATTTTCAACTCAGTTATTGATGTCCGTTTTTTTCTCATACAATATCATCCTCTGTGCCATCAAGAATTTTCTACTATTGTTTCAAGATTTGTAACCACTTCAATTACAGCAATTCTACAACTTTTAATCAAGATATAGAGAATAATATTTTTTCTGCTTAGATGATAGTCAATCTTCTTTTAATAAGATATCTCTGTGGAGGAGCAAACCTCCAATGCCCGGGATAGTTTAGCTGTTTACACAAAGAAATTTGGGCACAGTCAGTACCAGAAACTAAAGAGAATAGAGAATTCTTATTTTGCTTCGATAATGGAAAGACTACATGTCAGCAAATCTACTGATGGGCTTTTCTTGGCATAAAGTGTAGACCTTGACATTTTTTCCATCAATTCAATAAAGTTGTCTAAAAAAAAAAAGGTTGTTCATCAAACCATAGAAGGTTAGAGCAGAACGGGATTGTACAAATCTGATGACACCCATCCATTGCAAATTTCACCTAAAGTTTCCTTGTCAAGATTATCAAGTGATTATGATCACTTCCAGTGATAAGGAACTTATAAGACAAATCATTTCCTCTTTGATTATTGATTAAATAATCCTGTTTGGCTGAAATCTTCTTCTCTGAATTGTCTGCCTAATGAAGATACCCAGAATGAGTCAAAATTTTCTTTCTCTCGGGGCTTCAGAGAAAACGGAATTAGGGTCCCCACTGCGTTTTCTTTCTTCAGCTAAATAAATTTCCTTTCAATATTGTTAACTCCTTTGAAGTGGTTTTTTGGCCTTATGAGGCTCAATATAGGGACTAGCTGCTCTCCACTGGATAAACTCCTATTTGTCGATCTTACATCTTTGCATTTTTATGCTCAGAACTGAGTAGGATGCAGTTGGTGTACGTGATGCAGGAAACTTATGCAGAAAACAACAGAGTTCATCTCCAGGGATTGTGCCCCACTGTCTGAATAGGCTGCAGTGATGCCTGGGAACAGGGCAACATGGCATCAGGTCAAGGTCAGCTCCTGGGTTTTCCTGTGGTATAAAATGCAAAGGTGTTATTACACCTGCTACCCCTGTCAGAAGCAGATCTCTCACCCTCCTTCTCTCTGTCTCCTCCCCCTATCCCTCCTCGTCCTTCTTCTCCCTCTCCCCCATTCTCCCTCCCTCCCTCTCCTCCTCTTCTTCCTTTTCTTCTTCTCCATTTTCATCTTCTATTTTTCTACCTCTTTCTTTCTTAAACCTCTCTGTTTTAGGTTGTATTTTGTTGTGTTTGTATCTTGTTTTAAGTTGTTATTTCTGAGTTTGGAGAAAGCCAGCCTTCTGAATAATAGAATTCACTAAATATGAATTCCAAGCACTACTTATTTGTAAAGCAGTATTTATTATACTTGGAAAGAGCTTTCCTGAAAGTAGCTTTTCCTATTTATTGATGATATAGCCATGATTATTGATGCTATGTTTGAGACTTTGAATCGTACTGTTCTAGTGTAGGTTAGACTGTCTGTGTGATGCCATATGGGATCTAATCATGACAAAAATTAGTTTTTGACTGAGTCAAGCTTAACCCTACAGCACACAGGTAAATTTTTATAAAGAAACCCTACTTGAATATCATCAATTGTTGGATGCCTGGGTTGTGTTTGCCACTCTATATTTTCAGGTCCAAAGAGAAAACTGACTTAGTTTCCAGTTCCTTAGGAAATTAAGAGATTTTGAAAAATTAAAATGAAGGGTTTCAATGTACAGAGGGTGTATTCTCTTCCTCAAGGTGAAATACCTACAGTACTTTCCCTCTGGTGAAATGCTCAACCTCTTTGAAGAATATGAGGATAGTTTACCATTTCCTTTGCCTCATAACTGCATAGATATTTCCAACACAATATTTAATAAAGCTGTTAAAGGACCATGGCATCAACTTTGATGGCATAGTAAGGAGAGAGGTCTGATGAATGCAAATACCCATGGCAGGAATTAGATGGCGGTACAAGAAAAGTATCTTTGTTTTTTTGCAAAGGCACTTTCCTTCATGACCCAGAACAACTTTCAGGAAAGATTTTCAAATGCTTCAAATAAAAAACTACAACACCTACACAAAGACCTACTGACTACTGAGCTTGTTTCCTCCTTAAGATGATGGTTCACAGCCAAGTCCTTGCTCTGACAGTTTGGAGGATCAGAGTGTCGATGGACAAACAAAATTGGTCTCTATCTTCACCCTCTAACAGAAAAAAAAAAAAAAAATCCACCTTGGAACTTACTCTGAAGATGTCCTGGTCTCACTGAAATGAAGAAAGAAGCCACCCCACACGCTAGAGCAACATGGTTGGCCAAGCTTCCCACAAAACCAACGGCCGCGTGCCTGAGAGGCTTTCCTTTCACTGGAATAGCTTAAGGATATGTCATCACTGACTCATATCTCATAAACATGATTTACAAAAAAGACTTGGTGTCAGCTGGGTTTTATTAAACTGTAAATTAAAAAAAAAAAAAACTTGCATCCAGAATATCCAACAACTCAACACGCACAAATTCACTGGCTCTCTTCTCCCAGCTTCTTTTGATGGTCGGTAACCCTGGGAAAATATACACCTCATCAACTCCCATCAACCACTCTCTGCACTAAGGGGGGAAGCATCACGCTCACGGAATTCTTCACCACAGATACCCGTGTGAGCGTGTGTGTGCACACACACCACCAGCACAAGCATAAAACACGAGGATTTATATGGCGATTCCAAAGAAAATAAAATGCTACACTTATACATGACAAAGAAAAGAAAAAGTCATGCTATGTCAAGCTAGAAATACACATTTTTAAAAGCCAGACTTGTTACTCAAAAAAAAAGGAGAATGCTTTGGCTGAACTTGCCAGGGAGACACACTGAAAAACTGAAAGAAAATAGGATGCCTGGTCAATGCAATAATTCAATTAAAATGCATTGTTCTGACTCTGGCAACCATTCATTTGCTTGCAAATATCATATAAAACTCTGTTCTCATTGGTTCTCTGAGTTCATGGAAAGCATCACATCATTTCATTGGATTGTCTTGTCCTTTAGATGATTACGTTAAAGGGCTCCTGGGAAGATGGAGAGACGTTGAAAACCTTACGGACCTCTTCCCTTTACTTTATATAATAGTGCATATAAAATCATTCAAAAGAAAAAAAGGGTGTGTAACTAGTAGCAGAACCTGAAATAAGTGACCCAAATTCTGCACTTGAGGTTCTAAAAAGCATTTACGCAGCTTCTCACGTCAACGGATGGGCTGGATTTGAGCAACAATGATAATAAGTGATCTAGGATTCATGAAGAGACCCACTTAAGCTATTGTGTTAATAGTGTATTTTATTACAGTAGCAGTACTTGTAACAGACAAATGACAAAAAAAGTACAAAGGGAGAAACATGATAGAAATTTATTTTTTGTTCACATAAATCCCCAAATTTATGTGCCTCATTGGTAGGGAAGACTTTCTGAAACCTGGTCTGCTATCTTCAATACATGTTTTCCAAAACAATTACAAGAGCCATCCGTATGACGCTGGAAAAGACGGAAAGAGCATAAGAATGATATGTAGTAGAGTTCTGGGCACCAGGATTGAGCAGGATGGACGTGGCACCATTTCTGCACACATAGCACTGGTCAGAGCTCAGTTAGAAATGTCTCCTTGCTGTGTGCTCGGGAGAGAAAGGAAGTGGGTTTGGTAAATAGCTAGTCAGTCTCTGCTGCCCAAATTAGAAGAAATCCTGGCTTCTGCCATCCCTCCTCTAGTTAGGAGGCATGATAAGTATCACAGTTCCTTTGCATTCAGCATGCAGTTGGCATTTAAGGTAGATTTTCGGTAGTGATTCCAGGGACTGGCCTATCAGTTCCTCCCTAGGGAATCCCTCTTCCAGGGAGTAACAAAAATGGGACTTCCAACCAGTCTACTATGGACTAGGGTTTGGGTACCATAGGTAATAATTACTATGACTCAAATGGCTTTAGAAGTGATGTGTTACCTCAGAGAATGTCTTTCCAAGATTTTTTTTTTTTTTACTTTCAAATCCATGTGTATTCAATCGTGTGGAAATTCATTCACATATCTTTCCATTTCTTTCAAAAAACAAGTTACGGAAGCCTATAAAATATCCAAAAAGAAGATGTTAAATCCAGACCTTGAAAAGGTA